>NC_135353.1:174296090-174634624 GCF_023851605.1 Tamandua tetradactyla | reverse complement strand
CTAACCCTAACCCTAACCCTAACCCTAACCCTAACCCTAACCCTAACCCTAACCCTAACCCTAACCCTAACCCTAACCCTAACCCTAACCCTAACCCTAACCCTAACCCTAACCCTAACCCTAACCCTAACCCTAACCCTAACCCTAACCCTAACCCTAACCCTAACCCTAACCCTAACCCTAACCCTAACCCTAACCCTAACCCTAACCCTAACCCTAACCCTAACCCTAACCCTAACCCTAACCCTAACCCTAACCCTAACCCTAACCCTAACCCTAACCCTAACCCTAACCCTAACCCTAACCCTAACCCTAACCCTAACCCTAACCCTAACCCTAACCCTAACCCTAACCCTAACCCTAACCCTAACCCTAACCCTAACCCTAACCCTAACCCTAACCCTAACCCTAACCCTAACCCTAACCCTAACCCTAACCCTAACCCTAACCCTAACCCTAACCCTAACCCTAACCCTAACCCTAACCCTAACCCTAACCCTAACCCTAACCCTAACCCTAACCCTAACCCTAACCCTAACCCTAACCCTAACCCTAACCCTAACCCTAACCCTAACCCTAACCCTAACCCTAACCCTAACCCTAACCCTAACCCTAACCCTAACCCTAACCCTAACCCTAACCCTAACCCTAACCCTAACCCTAACCCTAACCCTAACCCTAACCCTAACCCTAACCCTAACCCTAACCCTAACCCTAACCCTAACCCTAACCCTAACCCTAACCCTAACCCTAACCCTAACCCTAACCCTAACCCTAACCCTAACCCTAACCCTAACCCTAACCCTAACCCTAACCCTAACCCTAACCCTAACCCTAACCCTAACCCTAACCCTAACCCTAACCCTAACCCTAACCCTAACCCTAACCCTAACCCTAACCCTAACCCTAACCCTAACCCTAACCCTAACCCTAACCCTAACCCTAACCCTAACCCTAACCCTAACCCTAACCCTAACCCTAACCCTAACCCTAACCCTAACCCTAACCCTAACCCTAACCCTAACCCTAACCCTAACCCTAACCCTAACCCTAACCCTAACCCTAACCCTAACCCTAACCCTAACCCTAACCCTAACCCTAACCCTAACCCTAACCCTAACCCTAACCCTAACCCTAACCCTAACCCTAACCCTAACCCTAACCCTAACCCTAACCCTAACCCTAACCCTAACCCTAACCCTAACCCTAACCCTAACCCTAACCCTAACCCTAACCCTAACCCTAACCCTAACCCTAACCCTAACCCTAACCCTAACCCTAACCCTAACCCTAACCCTAACCCTAACCCTAACCCTAACCCTAACCCTAACCCTAACCCTAACCCTAACCCTAACCCTAACCCTAACCCTAACCCTAACCCTAACCCTAACCCTAACCCTAACCCTAACCCTAACCCTAACCCTAACCCTAACCCTAACCCTAACCCTAACCCTAACCCTAACCCTAACCCTAACCCTAACCCTAACCCTAACCCTAACCCTAACCCTAACCCTAACCCTAACCCTAACCCTAACCCTAACCCTAACCCTAACCCTAACCCTAACCCTAACCCTAACCCTAACCCTAACCCTAACCCTAACCCTAACCCTAACCCTAACCCTAACCCTAACCCTAACCCTAACCCTAACCCTAACCCTAACCCTAACCCTAACCCTAACCCTAACCCTAACCCTAACCCTAACCCTAACCCTAACCCTAACCCTAACCCTAACCCTAACCCTAACCCTAACCCTAACCCTAACCCTAACCCTAACCCTAACCCTAACCCTAACCCTAACCCTAACCCTAACCCTAACCCTAACCCTAACCCTAACCCTAACCCTAACCCTAACCCTAACCCTAACCCTAACCCTAACCCTAACCCTAACCCTAACCCTAACCCTAACCCTAACCCTAACCCTAACCCTAACCCTAACCCTAACCCTAACCCTAACCCTAACCCTAACCCTAACCCTAACCCTAACCCTAACCCTAACCCTAACCCTAACCCTAACCCTAACCCTAACCCTAACCCTAACCCTAACCCTAACCCTAACCCTAACCCTAACCCTAACCCTAACCCTAACCCTAACCCTAACCCTAACCCTAACCCTAACCCTAACCCTAACCCTAACCCTAACCCTAACCCTAACCCTAACCCTAACCCTAACCCTAACCCTAACCCTAACCCTAACCCTAACCCTAACCCTAACCCTCACCCTAACCCTAACCCTAACCCTAACCCTAACCCTAACCCTAACCCTAACCCTAACCCTAACCCTAACCCTAACCCTAACCCTAACCCTAACCCTAACCCTAACCCTAACCCTAACCCTAACCCTAACCCTAACCCTAACCCTAACCCTAACCCTAACCCTAACCCTAACCCTAACCCTAACCCTAACCCTAACCCTAACCCTAACCCTAACCCTAACCCTAACCCTAACCCTAACCCTAACCCTAACCCTAACCCTAACCCTAACCCTAACCCTAACCCTAACCCTAACCCTAACCCTAACCCTAGCCCTAACCCTAACCCTAACCCTAACCCTAACCCTAACCCTAACCCTAACCCTAACCCTAACCCTAGCCCTAACCCTAACCCTAACCCTAACCCTAACCCTAACCCTAACCCTAACCCTAACCCTAACCCTAACCCTAACCCTAACCCTAACCCTAACCCTAACCCTAACCCTAACCCTAACCCTAACCCTAACCCTAACCCTAACCCTAACCCTAACCCTAACCCTAACCCTAACCCTAACCCTAACCCTAACCCTAACCCTAACCCTAACCCTAACCCTAACCCTAACCCTAACCCTAACCCTAACCCTAACCCTAACCCTAACCCTAACCCTAACCCTAACCCTAACCCTAACCCTAACCCTAACCCTAACCCTAACCCTAACCCTAACCCTAACCCTAACCCTAACCCTAACCCTAACCCTAACCCTAACCCTAACCCTAACCCTAACCCTAACCCTAACCCTAACCCTAACCCTAACCCTAACCCTAACCCTAACCCTAACCCTAACCCTAACCCTAACCCTAACCCTAACCCTAACCCTAACCCTAACCCTAACCCTAGCCCTAACCCTAACCCTAACCCTAACCCTAACCCTAACCCTAACCCTAACCCTAACCCTAGCCCTAACCCTAACCCTACCCTAGCCCTAACCCTAACCCTAACCCTAACCCTAACCCTAACCCTAGCCCTAACCCTAACCCTAGCCCTAACCCTAACCCTAACCCTAACCCTAACCCTAACCCTAACCCTAACCCTAACCCTAACCCTAACCCTAACCCTAACCCTAACCCTAACCCTAACCCTAACCCTAACCCTAACCCTAACCCTAACCCTAACCCTAACCCTAACCCTAACCCTAACCCTAACCCTAACCCTAACCCTAACCCTAACCCTAACCCTAACCCTAACCCTAACCCTAACCCTAACCCTAACCCTAACCCTAACCCTAACCCTAACCCTAACCCTAACCCTAACCCTAACCCTAACCCTAACCCTAACCCTAACCCTAACCCTAACCCTAACCCTAACCCTAACCCTAACCCTAACCCTAACCCTAACCCTAACCCTAACCCTAACCCTAACCCTAACCCTAACCCTAACCCTAACCCTAACCCTAACCCTAACCCTAACCCTAACCCTAACCCTAACCCTAACCCTAACCCTAACCCTAACCCTAACCCTAACCCTAACCCTAACCCTAACCCTAACCCTAACCCTAACCCTAACCCTAACCCTAACCCTAACCCTAACCCTAACCCTAACCCTAACCCTAACCCTAACCCTAACCCTAACCCTAACCCTAACCCTAACCCTAACCCTAACCCTAACCCTAACCCTAACCCTAACCCTAACCCTAACCCTAACCCTAACCCTAACCCTAACCCTAACCCTAACCCTAACCCTAACCCTAACCCTAACCCTAACCCTAACCCTAACCCTAACCCTAACCCTAACCCTAACCCTAACCCTAACCCTAACCCTAACCCTAACCCTAACCCTAACCCTAACCCTAACCCTAACCCTAACCCTAACCCTAACCTAACCCTAACCCTAACCCTAACCCTAACCCTAACCCTAACCCTAACCCTAACCCTAACCCTAACCCTAACCCTAACCCTAACCCTAACCCTAACCCTAACCTTAACCCTAACCCTAACCCTAACCCTAACCCTAACCCTAACCCTAACCCTAACCCTAACCCTAACCCTAACCCTAACCCTAACCCTAACCCTAACCCTAACCCTAACCCTAACCCTAACCCTAACCCTAACCCTAACCCTAACCCTAACCCTAACCCTAACCCTAACCCTAACCCTAACCCTAACCCTAACCCTAACCCTAACCCTAACCCTAACCCTAACCCTAACCCTAACCCTAACCCTAACCCTAACCCTAACCCTAACCCTAACCCTAACCCTAACCCTAACCCTAACCCTAACCCTAACCCTAACCCTAACCCTAACCCTAACCCTAACCCTAACCCTAACCCTAACCCTAACCCTAACCCTAACCCTAACCCTAACCCTAACCCTAACCCTAACCCTAACCCTAACCCTAACCCTAACCCTAACCCTAACCCTAACCATAACCCTAACCCTAACCCTAACCCTAACCCTAACCCTAACCCTAACCCTAACCCTAACCCTAACCCTAACCCTAACCCTAACCCTAACCCTAACCCTAACCCTAACCCTAACCCTAACCCTAACCCTAACCCTAACCCTAACCCTAACCCTAACCCTAACCCTAACCCTAACCCTAACCCTAACCCTAACCCTAACCCTAACCCTAACCCTAACCCTAACCCTAACCCTAACCCTAACCCTAACCCTAACCCTAACCCTAACCCTAACCCTAACCCTAACCCTAACCCTAACCCTAACCCTAACCCTAACCCTAACCCTAACCCTAACCCTAACCCTAACCCTAACCCTAACCCTAACCCTAACCCTAACCCCTAACCCTAACCCTAACCCTAACCCTAACCCCTAACCCTAACCCTAACCCTAACCCTAACCCTAACCCATTCTCCCACCTCCTTGTTCAATCAGTATGTATATGCACCAGTTTTGTGCTAGGTTCTGGAGGCACCACAGGGCACCACAGAATCAACAATCTTTGCCCTCATGGGGCTGACCTTCTAGAGGGAGAGGTGGTGATTGTTCTAAGAAGGACAAAGCATTTTAAGGGAAGGGAGGGTGCCATGGAGAGGTCAGGTCAGGGAGTGCCTCCCAGTGCAGATCCCAGGTCGAAGAGAGGCACATCTAGAACATCCCCTCCGGCAGAAGCATCATGAACATGCGCCCTGGGGTGAGGCTGGGCGGGGGTGAAGGGACGCCGGGGCAGTGCAGGGTGGGAGAAGGGCCGTGGAGGGGGCTGTGGGGGAGGTAGCTGAGGAGGTCAGCAGGCCATTGGGATGTCCCAACACGGGAGGCCCTCGGAGGCGACAGGGAGGATGCGAGCCGAGTGACAAGATGGTGCAAACTCCTTTCCTTGTGTGTCCCCAGCCGCCATCAGCGCAGCCACTTCGTCACCACGAAGCCATGGGGAGAGCCCCTCGCGACTGGCTGAGAGCCTGGGTGGACCCATCCGTGTCCTAGGGCCAGTCCCGCTCACCGCCCGCCTTTGCGACTCGGGTTTTAACCGAAGGGCCGTCAACATCCCGTCCCGAGCATCCCGGGCGCGTGGGGAAGAGGCGGGGTGGGCAATCCGGCTCAGGACAGGGAGGCGCGGGTCGCTGAGTCGGCACCGGGAGTCCCACGGGGCGCTGGGCCTGCCCCAGGGCGCAGCGGGGACTGCGGGGTGGGTCCCATGGGGTGAACCCCTCAGGCGCGCCCACCTTCCCGCCTCGGCCCGGGCGGGTGCTCCTGGGAGTAACCCGGCCTCGGTCCCTAAGGAAGGGAGAGGCTGCCTGCCGGGCGAGGGGCGCGTGGAGCGCGATGCTGACGGTGCCCGGGGGTCCCTGCAGCCCCCGCAGGCTGGAGGCCGGGTCTTGGCGGGGGTCCCGGGGGTCCCTGCAGCCCACCGCAGGCTGGAGGCCGGGTCTCCCGCTGTCCCAAGGCGAGGGGGGCGCAAACCCGTCGCTGCCAAGTTCACGCAGGGCGGTGCACGAAGTCGTGCCCTTAATTCTTCCCCCTGCATCCTCAGACCCCGGCCTTTACCTGATTTCTACCCCCTCCCTGTACCCTGTGCTTTTATAAACAGCTTCGGGGTGTTTGGTTTTAAACTCTGAAGATGTGGGTCGCATCCCTTTTCCACCCAAAACACGCTCAGGCCGTGGGTTCCTCCCAGGGCATCCGGGTTACACTGCGTCAGCCCAGGGCTGGCCCCAAAGTGGGTGGACACGGGGAAACCTCGTCCTCGCCTGTTCTGAGGTCTGATGGGTCAGAAAGAGATGCACGCAGACCCTAACTCAACCCTCTACCCTCGCCGCGCGGGTCCTGCCAGTACACGCCGTCCTCTTGAGGCCTCAGACTCGCCACCTGCTGGTTGCATGCGGGAAGTGCAGGCCGATGCTGCCGTTTGGGAGGGGGAGCCTGAGGTGAGGAGGCTATTGACGAATGGCAACGAAGAAAGGCGGAGATTGTCGGATAGTGAGGAAAGACTCGAAGAATGGCGGAGGTTGTCGAAAAGGGACGAACGGCCACGAAGAATGGCGGAGATCGTCGGAGTACGACGAAAGTCGGCGGACACTGTCGAAGAACGAAGAATGGCGGTGGAGAATGACGGAAACTATCGAACCATGCCAAACGGCGACAGGGAATGACGGGGATTGTCGAACAACGACGAAAGGCGACGGAGAATAGCGGAGATTGTCGAACTTGACGAAGTGCGACGAAGCATGGCGGAGATTGTCGAACGTGAAGAATGGAGATGAAGCACGGTGGAGAATATCGAAAGGTGACGAAGTATGACGGAGACTCTCGGACACTCACGAAAAGCGACGAACATGGCGGAGATTGTCGAACAGTGACTAAAGGCGACGACGAACGGAGGAAATTGTCGCGCAAGGACGAAACCTAGCGGAGATTGTCGGAGAAGGACGAACGGTGACGGGGATTGTCGAACGCTGACGAATGGGGACAGGCATGGCGGGGACCTTAGGGCAGGGATGGAAGACCATGGGGGATAGCGGAGGCGGCCGACCCTGAGCGGAGCTGGACGGCCAGCTTCCCCCAGGACGGCCAAGTGGCCGCGGGCGGCACCCCGAAGACTGCGAGGCGGCCACGAGGCCCGAGCGCGCTTTTATTTTTTAAAAAATATTTTTATTGTGAACAGGAAACGAACATGCAAGCCTTGTTGCCATGGTGACGAGGGCATACCCTGCTCCGTCTCATCAGGGCCCTCCTTGCTGCTCGTTGGCACTTCCCGTGCAAAGAAATACAAAGAAAAGCGCGCACCTGCCTTGGCGGAACCCTCCTCCCATTGCTACCAGCTCTTCCATCTGCTCCACTCCTTTTAACCTGTGTCCCCTATTATTTATTTACTTTTATTCCGTATGCTGTACTCCTCTGTGCATAAGGCAGATAAAAGGAGCATCGGATGCAAGGTTTTCACAATCACATGGTCACATTGTGAAAGCTGTATCATTATTCAATCATCATCAAGAAACATGTCTGCTGGAACACAGCTCTACATTTTCAGGCAGTTCCCTCCAGCCTCTCCATTGCATCTTGGATAACAAGGTGATATCTACTTAATGTGTAAGAATAACCTCCAGTATAACCTCTCCACTCTGTTTGGAATCTCTCAGCCATGGACACTTTATTTTGTCTCATTTCACACTTTCCCCCTTTTGGTTAAGAAGCTTTTCTCGATCCCTTGGTGCTGAGTCCCAGCTCAAGTTTCATATGCACAAACCCCAAGACTGGGGGCTCAGCCTATTGCTTTGGTTGTCCCCACTGCTTGTGAGAATATCAAGAATTCTCCACTTGGGGAAGTTGAGAATGGTTTCTCACCATTCCCCCAAGGGGACTTTGCAAATACTTTTTTATTCACTGTGCAAATCACTCTGGGATTCGTCGGGGCATCACCCTGGACAGACCCACAAAATCTCATGCCGTACTCAAGGTTCCATGGGCTTATAGTGTTCAATTAAATTTCCTAAAGTTAAATTAGGAAGTTCACTACCCCAAATATAAATTTTTCCCTGGAGGATGCCCTGGAGGACACCCTGGAAGAAGCACTCCTCCCCATCTTTACTGAGGGCCCCTCAGCTGCCCCCAACTGGACAGGGCTGTCTCGCAGTAAACACAATTCCTTCGCAAGAACGAGAAAGTACCATAAAGAGCTGCTGCTTGTGAACCGGGGGATGGAAACAGTTGGAAAAACAACCAAAACACAAGTTCCTGGAGCCAGAGCCCTCGAGATGAAGCCTAAAGGCAGGCAGAGCTCATGCCCCATAAATCCCCAAAGCTTGGACACCCACGGCTCCCAAGTCTTTGCAATTTACGTTTCCAGGCACAACCCCTCTTATTTGCGCAAACCTTTTCTCATATCTCCATTCTCATTGAGTATTTCCTGGGTGGTTGCCTCATTACCTGTATGATGGCATCTTTGCCTGGAAAACACTCACCTGTGTGACTGTCTCCTTACTTATATAATGGTCTTTTTACCTGCCCCATGCTCTCCTTACCTGTGATAGTCTCCTTTACCTGTGTAATGTGATATTCCTCCATTACCTGCCTGATGGCCCCCTGACCTGTACGACAGTTTCATCACCTGTGTGATGACCTCCTTACCTGTGCCATGATTTTTCTGACCTGAGCAATGAGGTAAAACTATGTCAGGATTGTCTGAGCATCAAATGACTCACCTGTGAACAGCGTACGTACCCTCAGCAGCTACTCCTGTCCTGGTCATTTTGCATCCCTCTGACCACACCTGGACAGGCCCTACCTGCTGGGCTGAGGCCAGATGGGGTGTCCCAAGCAGGCGGCTGGCTCAGGGATGGACAGAGGCCCGGGGGCGGGAGCTGCTCTCGGCCCACGTCCCCTCGCCCACCTGAGGGCGGAGGCTCAACGCCACAGCTGTCCAAGGTGTGGGCAGTGGCCGGAGCAGCTGTGGTCCCCAGTTCTGCCAACCGTGGGCGGTGCCAGGAGATGCCTCGCTTCCTTGCAAAGTGGAACAGCTGTGGGCTGTGCCCATCCCAGTTTAAACACGCTGCGGTGGCTGTGCATGCCGGTGAGCAGTTGAAGCCCGTTCTCTGCAGAGTGAAGGCTCTGAGCACAGCTGGAAACGGGGACGTTCTGGGGTTCAAGAAGTGGGGTTGAGACTTGCCCTGACCCCTGTGCTGTGGCTGCTCGGGTGGAAACTCCCATTCCCACTCCAAGCCCCATTTCGGGCCCTCTGGTGGGGGGCAGCAAAGCCTGGGGGACAGAGCAGAGCTGGGGGGGCACAGCAGACAGGGAGACGGGGATGGATGTCAGGGGTGACGCAGGGGGCGAGTTCCACCCGCGCTCTTTGCATGTCCTTTAGTGCAAACTGGCCTGGGTACCTGTCAAGGAGAAGGATCTGAGCTTTGCCAGGATAAAATCCTGGGGCCGGCGCGTGCAGCGGGGTGAGGGGGGCGCTTGAGCTGAAGGAAAAACAGAAGGGGGCTGCCTCCCGCCCCCATCTCCGTCCCTGCCTTCATTCCCCCGGAGCTGAGGCTGAGAGCTCCCGGCGGAACCCCGCACCCGGGACCCTCGGAGGCAAGGGGGCTCCAGATGGCCTAGCAGCAGTAGAGAACCCCCCAGCAGGGGCCGGGAGGAGGGGCATCGCCACGGAAACGGGAGTCCTGTGCGTCTGGGCTGCAGGCTGTGGAAACACCGACTTTCAGGAATGGCGTCAGAATTTTCTGGGCAGTTTGAAGGGAGGCTTGGACTTGGCTGCAGCGTCAGGATTCCTGGTGACTGCCGGGCGCAGGGGAACCGACCCCCATTCCGTAGGAGGGAGACGGCATCCCTGTGCCGGACGCAATGAAGGGCGGCGGCTCTTTGGGGTTCAGGCGCATGGAGCTGCCGCATGGATGTCCTGGGCCTGGGCTGGCGCACGTGGCAAAGGCTCCCACGCGTGGACCCATCGCAGGCCAAGCTCTCCGGGTACCTGCAGGTGTCTGGTTTGCTTTCCGCTCTGGGTGTCGACCCTGAGCTCTTTCTCTCTGTCAGCCCTTTTAAGGACTCCAGAAAACGGGACTGAAAAGCAGTTGCCTCCCCCAGCGAGTCCGTGCGGCTGGTGCAGGGAACAGCATTTCAGCTCCGTGGGATGTGCGAGGCCCAGGGGTAAGCCTGGGGGAAAGTGAGGCCCCCCAGGAGGCCCTTGGGGTCTTTTAGCCTCTCCCGGCCCCACCAACAACCAGAGACTCAAAGGGGCCCCTATGCCTCGGGGGTCCTTCGATGCCTGCTCCCCGGGAAGCCTGTGCCTCGCTTGGCTTCTGGAAAGCCCAGGCAGAGAACAGAACGAAAAGGGAAACCAAAATGCTATCAACAAACTAACTATTCAGGAGTGAATGGGAAGGAGGGTTCAAGTGACCAGAACTTCTAGAATGCCAGCACAAAAATGCAGAAAGAGAACCAAATAAACCTCAATAAAACAGACTAAAATCACAAAAAAATGGATTAGGCAACCAAAATGATAGAATAACAAACCTAGATGGCATACCCTTAAAACTGCGTCTATTTCTGCGTGTGTCGGTCTCATCCGATAGAGATATGCATAGATATTGATGCATATAGATTTTTCCGATGGATAAAGTAGGCCTTTATTCAGAAGCATAAAGCAAGAAGAAAGTCCAAGAGCTGTTTGGGGTTGGGGGGTTTGCAGCCCTCAGGGGCCCACACTCCGAGGGGAAAGGGCCTCGGCAAGTCCCACCCGCGGCAGGGTGAGGGGCAGAGCTGAAGGCTGGTTCCCGGGTGTCAGCTGGAGAAAGCACAGTTATACAATGTTACAGCTAAGGAAGGAGGCGTCACCGCAGACAGCGTGAGCTAATATTTGGGCAATCTTACACAAATATATTTAGGATTTTGGTGAAAAGTCAAATCTTAAGGAAAAGGCAGATGACAATTATTGCTTCAGAACAAGGGACAAATCTAAAAGCAATCACTGTGGAAGAACATTTTAAAGTGGCCTCAAGGAGCTAATCCTTGAGTGTTTGCCCCATTCTCCTGGAGAGAACCGATGGTACTTTTATCCCTCCTGAAAAGGACAAATGCTTCCAATCTCCTCAACCTCATCTGGAACATGGAGAAAGATAAAATGCTTTGCCTTTCAACTTTCCACGCTCCTTTTGATTCTCAAATATGTCAAAATAAGGAAAAGGCAAGTCTAAAGCAATCTCATTCATGAAATTAGGTGCAAAAGTCTTAGAAAATAGAATAAAATAGTGTATTAAAATAATATCACACCATGACCAGGTAGTGCTTATGCTAGGAAAGCAAGGATGGTTCATTATTAGGCCTTTTTCTTTTTTTAGCATATTTAATCATTAATTGAGCAAAGGAAAAAACAATGTGTGTTCATTTCGAGATAGGGAAAAGACAATTGCTAAAATTCAAGGTCAGTGTTTAATTGAAAACTAGAGTTCCTGGAGAATAGAACTTAAGGTAGCAATGTTTCCAGAATCAGACTAAATTCTGGTCCCATGGGCAAAACTTTACCGCACCAGCCCCCCAAGGAGAGGAGGGAGGGGAGGTGACTGGTCCGTGCATAGTATTTACTCTGGAATCACTGCCCAACACAGTCAGGCATGATTATGAAGTAAAATCCAGAAAAGAGGAAGCAAATGTGTGATTATTTAGCAAATCAGATGACTGCCCACAAAGTCTAAAGGAAGTAAGTGAAGAAATATTAGAAGTAATTAGAGTTTAGAAGAGGGGCCTATTATACAAAATACCACTTGTGTGTTTAAAAATAATACATTGTTAAAAGGATCCCATACAAATGATTCCCACATCATGAAAAACTACAGGGAGGCTGTCAGGAGATACCCTGACTTGGTAGGCCTCTGTCCAAGGTTGAATCGACTTTTCCTCACGCTGTGATAAATCTCACTGTGCTTCAAAGGGTCTCCCTGGGAGAAACTGACTCCCAGGTGGGGAATAACTTCATCATAGGGTAAGACAGCACCTGACGAATCACTGCCCCGTGGGTCTACACCCCACAGCCTGCACAAAACCTTCCCGTGGGTCTACACCCCACAGCCTGGTGTAACACCTGGACAAAACCCTCCCGTGGGTCTACACCCCACAGCCTGGTATAAAATTGCAGGTCTCACCACTGCCGTGCCAGCATGAGTATTTCTTTTTAGTCTTTGTTTCCCTGATCAGGGACAAATGGGCATGAGTTTCATTTTCCTTTTGAAGCCAGTGTGTTACATTGTATTTCTTCTGCTCCTTGCTGTGAAGGTTTTGGGTTTTAGGGGCCATTAGGTGAGCGCGCGCTCTGATAGGGGTGCGGAGGACGCGCGGCGGGGGGGGGGGGGGGGGGGCGCGGAAGCGGGCGCCATCCCCCCAGCCCACAGACTCGCAGGAGCGCGTGGGAGGCAGACAGGCTGCCCCGGCGCGGGAGCGCAGCCGGCAGGTGAAAAGGGATGAGAAGGCACCACACGCGGGGCTCCCAGGCCCCGGGCAGACGATTCCATTTCGGGTGAGCGTGTAAAGTGAAACGCGCATGCCGGGGCCGCGTGGCCTGAGCTCCCGCCCCGTGTGACCTTACACCCTTCACCTCTCCGCTGCTGGTCTGACTTGGGACCGCTGTGTGCGACCCGGGGACGCAGCTGCAGAGGGCCGCGCGTCTCCGAGGGGCCACCGAGGAAGGGAATTAAAGCTGCAGCAACTGCCGCCCTCGGAAATCAGCGTCTCCCTGTGGCCAGGTGGGGGCGGGAGGGCGGGAGGCAGGGGAGCTGCTGCCCGCGCCTCTGGGGAAGGGGCCAGACCGCGGGGGCCTGCGGGAGCTGCCCCGGCCATCCATCCGCTTTCACTCCGCGCCGCGCCCGGAACAGGGGAGGATGCGGTGGATTTGCGGAAAGGCGGACGGGAGTGGAGCTCGGAGCCCCTCCAGCAGGACCGCCGGCCCGTCCAGGCCTGGGGCGCCCGGGTTTCCCCGTCCCCGCGTCCGCCTGCGGCACCTCCCCCACCCTCTTTCCTGCACGCAGCTTTGGAACGTTCTGGACATCCTGGGGCAGGAGCCCAGGGACTTGCCGAGCCCAGGGACCCCTGCCATATCTGCTGTGCTTGTGTCCCGCCCCCGTCCAGTTTCGGGTCGCCCAAGGCCACCTGGTCAGGTCTGGCTCTGGACAGGCAGGACAGTGAGGCGGGGGGGGGGGGGGGCTGCAGAGGCCACTGCCCTCGGGGATGCCTGCCCATCACTCGGGGTTCCTTCTCCAGCTCGAGGGTCCTTAAGTACCCTTCACAGGGCAAGAGGGCTCTGTCAACAGAGAGGCCAGACAAACTGGACCCAGCTGTGTTTGTGTTTGCTTTGAGACCATTTCAGTTGGGGTTGGGGACAAAAAGAGGGAAGTGTCCAGGGCACACCCTGCCAGGCGCTGGGGTCCCCCAGTCATCCACAGCGGGCAGGGCGAGGGATTCACCTACTGTGAAGGCAGTGCTCCCCCAGACCACAGACAAACCAGCCCGAGGACCCCAACACCCGGCTCCCCTCTGCATCCCCGCCCGCAGGCGTCCAGCAGGGCAGGGGTGGGGAGCGCGCCACCAGGAGGCAAAGCATCTCCAGGCAGCCGATAGGGCACCTGCCGCAGGTGAGCACTGGGCCCAGGCTTCAAAACAGGTCCCAGGTGGGCTTAACCCCAGAGCTGCGGCGGTCAGTGCCTCAAGTCCCCGGGCAGGCTGGCTCGCACAGAGGAGATGTGGGACCTTGGGTTGGGGGCAGTCTGGGGAGGACCCTTAGGGCGGCCTGAGGGCGGTGGGTCCTGGGGGGTGGTGGGTTTTGAGGGGTGGTAGGTCTCGGGGGGTGGTCTGAGGGGCAGTGGGTCACGTCTGCTCAGGTCAGCTCCGGTCAACTCACGGAGCCTTCACGCCCATGCCGTGTGGCTGACACACTCGCCGTCCCCGGGATCAGAGTGTGCACTCGTGGGGGTGGGCAGCACTCTGCCCAGCACAGCAGGCAGGAGGAAGGGGTGCTGGAGCTTGGGAACTTTCCGAGAAAGGCAGGAGCTTTGTTCTGGGCCTCCTGAGGCTGTGAAAGTTGGGGGACAGCAGCACCCCATTTTATAGACACACCGGAGGCATGGGTGAATGAGGGGTGGGGAGATCTCAGAACAGTAACCGGCTGCGGGCTGGCAGACAGGGAGGAGGGAAGAGGGGAGGGAGGGAGAAGAGAAGGAGGGGGGGAGGGGAAGGGGGAGGGGAGGGGGAAGGGACAGAGGGCAGCAGCAGGGGAGGGACAGAGCCCAAGGGCCTGGAACATGGTGGTGGGGAAAGCGGAGGCAGTGGGGTGCTGTCCAGGACAAAACGTGGCCCTGACGGTGGAGAAAGGGGGTGGCCAGGGACGTCCGAGCCTCGGCCAGCCCCACGTGAAACCAGCTGCACCTGGCACCCCCACCCCTTCACCCGAGTCTGCGGAGAGGAGGTACACAGGATACCGTGGGAGAGATGGGGAGATGGGGAGGCAGGCTGGGCCAGTGTCCGGGGGTCCCTGGGGACCCACTGGAGTGGGCGTGGGTTGGGTGTACGCCCTGTGTCCTGGGACGGCACAGAGGGTCTTGGGGGCCGGAGGCTGCAGAAGGCCGGCAGGTCAGGGAAGGACGCAGAGCCGCCACGGCTGGCCCAGTTTGCTCAGGGACCAAAGGCCCCTGAGAGGTGTTGCAACTGGGGCTCCATAGATGACAGGAGCCGAGTGCAAGGTCCTGCTGTGGGTTCGGGTGGCCACAGGAGGGCCAAGCAGGAGGACGGCAGACGAGCAGGCCCAGGTTCCCCATCCTCCCAGATGGGCACTGAGGATCCCATGCGCACAGTAGGGCAGCCCGAGGTCTGAACGTGAGGCCCCTGTGCACACAGTAGAATGTCCTGGTGTCCCTGGGGGGTGTCTTCCTTGACCATGAGGCCCCTGTGTGCACAGTAGGGCACCCCAGGGCCCCTGGCGGGAGGTCTCCTGTCCCCTGACTGTGAGGCCACTGTGCACACAGTAGGACATCCTCACGGCTGGGCTGTCCTTTCTGCAGGAAGGAGGCCCCCTGGGCTTGTTGGGCAGCGCCCTCCCCCAGCCCGGGTGTGTGAAGAGGCGTGGCCCCTCCTCCCGCGTGGGTGTCCTGACTGGCCAATCCCCATGGCCTGTGTGTGTTTGGGGAAGTATTTGAGGGTGTCACTGTGCTTGTGAGGTGGAGGCGGGCGCAGCCGGGAGGGAAACGCGGCTCTCACAGACCCCGAGACTCAAGAGGGTGAGTGCCGGCAGGGCTGGAAGTGTTGGTGAGGGGGTGGCTGTCGGGCGGGGACGGCCCCCGATGAGGCCCTGGGGCTGAGGTTAGGAGAAGCACAACTCGCCCTGCCCGGGCCCCTTGGGGCTTCTCACATGTCACCCCCGAGACCCGAGGTCGGGTGGGGGCTGTGGGTGGTGTCCCGGCAGCAGGTGCTGGGGTCCCCTGGGCAGGGTCGCTGCAGGAAGCGTCCCTCCCTCGGCCCAGAGCACAGAGCCAGCAGGGCTGCCAGCCTCCTTTGTGACTGTGAAATGTCTGTCCACACCCGCAAGGGGCCGCCTGCTTCGGGGGTCAAGGCTGTGCCCAAGGGTTCTCCAGGGGTCACTGCCGGTGAGGACGGATGTGTGGGGAGGTCAGGACTGGCAGAGGCTGCTGGGGGTGCCCGAGCCCGGCCGTGTGTGGGCTCGCGCCGGGTGAGTGCACGGAAGCTGCTTGTCCGGTCTGTGCCCGGCTTGTCCCCTGCGAGAGGCGGAGCTGCCTCCCAAGTCAGCGGGAGCCACCCCAGGTGTGTCGGGGGTGTGGGGCCTTCCTGGCACCCCTTGGTCCTGCGTGGGTTCTGGGGACAGAGAGCCAAGGACACCCTTTGAGGAGGGGTCAGGCGTCCTGGGCTGGCCAAGGCTTCCAGGCACCGGGGGCTGGAGTGGGCCGCAGTGGGGCCCCGGCACAGAGCCGCTCCAGGCTGTGGGGCTCTCCAGTTGTCGTGTCCTTGCCGCTCTGTGTGCTGTCCTCAGGAGGAGACGCAATGAGGGCAGGTCTGGGAAGGCGAGAGCCAGCCGAGGGGCGGGTGTGGCCTGGCTGCAGAGGTCCCACCACTGGCCTTGCCTGGGTCCCATCTACCAACCCCACGCCTCTGCCCCCAGCTCCCACCACCACCCTGAGCCACCACTGGTACCCCAAGCTCCCCTACCTCGTCCAGAGCTTCCCCCCTGCTTGGTGCATCCCCTACCACGCGGAGCTCCTCGTCTCCTCCAAACTTCCCCTGCCACTCTGAGTACGCTCCACTTCCCGGAGCTCTCTCCCTTCCTGAGCTCCCCCTGCCACCCTGAGCTCCTTCCACCCCCACCTAAGCTCTCTCCTCCCAGATTCCCGGCCAGCCCGAGGGTCCCTCACACCCCATCCCCACCCCTCCAGCACGTCTCCTCACCTGTCCTCACCTGCAGTTTTCACCCGTCATGGGAGCTGGGCGTCGATCCCCTCCTGGCGCTTTGATAGGTTCAGGAAGAAACACGCGCGGTGACACATCCTGAGCCCTCAGTGAGTGTTCTCTCCCATGTCTTGAGTGGATGTAGCTTCCTCTCTGTTGCTGGATAGAAACCACCACCGCCCTTGTGGGAGAAAAGCTTGGTCTAAGCTTGGGCCATCCTTCCTGTTTCAAGGATGAGTGCCCTTTAGGAAGCTAAGAACTGTGGTCACCCCAGTGTGACTTAGTTCACCCTAAATGTTTTCTTCCCGAACTTCCTCCGGACTCTTCCCTGAGAATCCGTGTTCTGGTAGACGTGGGGGGAGACAACGCAGCCACCCCAGAATGCTGAAAGCAGCCCCTTCCGCTTCCCTCCAGGTGGCACACGGGGCCCTGTTCTGGTTCTGGGTGAACGTCAATCTTCAGAACACCTGGGAGGCAGGATGACTGCTGTCCCATCCCACCAGTGAGGAAACTGAGGCACCGAGAGGCTCAGGGCGGCTCCAGGTCCCCACGTGGCCGTCAGGGTTTCCCAGGTGGCCGTCTCTGTGTTCGCCCGTGGACGGCATCAGCTGCAGTGACCAGGCCTGGCCTCCTCGAGTGGAGTGGGGCAGGCCCTGCTGAGCACCCTCACTGTTATTTACAGGGGTTCAGTGCTGCATTCCACAAACTGAGTTCTCTCTCCTCTTGGAGGTTGACCAGTCGCAGTTTCACATGAATAGGCCTTCCGGGTTGAGGTGGGAAGGCCGAATGTTGCATACACCGGTCTTCAGCCCATGACAGAGAAATTCTTCTTGATTGCTGTCTCAGTGCAAATAAAGTCAGTCCCAGGAATTATCTAACTCAGTTAAAAACGAAAACAAATAATGGAGCAGTTAAAGATGCAACCACGGGTATAACTGGTACTCTTCATATTGTTTCCAGCAAATTAATCAGAGGGTGTTTCTAGGAGGCTATAGCATAAGTGGGCATGCCTAAGGCGTGGACATAGTGATTCCAAAAAAAGGGCATCATTTCTCCATTTTTAAGTTTGCATTAGGCAGATTTTCCTAGAGGAACAATAAACACTTGTATAGATAGAAATTTCTGTGGCCAATGAGGAGGCAGGGAGGGGTGTTGTTAAAGGTTGGGGGGCTCTTGTAGAGTGTCTTGAGGTGAGATTCATTCATTCATTCATTTGACAAATGTATGTTGAGGGTCAGGAAGGCTGAGAAGGGATAGTAGAATTATTACATTCAGGTCCACATTCCATTGTAGGGAGGCAGGTTAGAGCAGGCCCTGAGAGGAGAGAGAAAATACCACGAATTTGAGCAGGGACAGTTGGTCAAGGCCAGCACACCCTGTCTTGGCCTGGGCTGCCCACCTGTGCAAAATGCCCTGGGGCAGCCAACTTGCCCAAATGCAGGGTCAACCACAAGGCACCATCCTGGGGAGAAGGGTTAGGGTTCGGGTTAGGGTTAGGGGGTCGGAGAAAGAGCCCTGAACAAGGCAGGGGGAGGGAGAGTGATAAGGCTAAGCAATAAGAGCAGATTGCCACAAAGTTAGGTACCTCTCACCTCTTTCCTCTCTCTCCTCTTGCAAGCTTGCCGGCCTGCCCTTCTTGCATTCGTAAGTAATAAAACTTTTTGACTGCTTGCTTGAAAAAAAAAAAAGAATGCTGATAAGGAGTGTAGGATTTCTGTTTGGGGTGATGGGAAAGCCCTGGGAAAGGATGGTGGTGATGGATGGATTATCTAACCACATACCAGGCAATCCTCTGAAGTTTGTACCCAACTGAGGCCCTGTGTTTGTAGGGCTCATAAAACCGGGGTGGTGGGGAGGGTACCTAGATGCTGGGAACGTGATTAATCTCCCTGAAACGACCTCTTGGAGGGGCTGAGATGGGACCGTTTGATACGGCCTCTTTCACCCCCTCGAAGCTGGGCTCACAAACCCACGCAGCCCCCCACCCGGCAGGCCTGGGGTCCTGCGTCCACTGGGCTTGAGTGGGACTCGGCCCTGTGACCCCCAGGTGGGTCTGGGGTCTCATGCTTACCCAGGCGGGTCCTGCGTCTTCTCGGGCTGCCCTGGGGTCCCACGTCCCTTGGGTGGGGCTGGGGTCCCAGGAGCACCCACTGCTGGACCATGCAAGATGGGCTCCAGAAACAGCCAGAGGCGGCCCCCGGCCGGGCTGCCCTGCCCACGAGGGGAGAGACTCGTTGCAAAGGGCCGTCTGTGAGAAACTGGGTGAGAAATTGAGTGCAAATCGAAACATCCATATTGTAATCTTAATTTTTTTTTTTTTGCTTTGAGGGCATTAAATTTTGATGACAGCTTCTCTCCTCCCTTCTCCCCTCCCTGCCGTCCCCTCCCCTCCTCCTCTACCCGCTTCTCCTCTCTTCCCCTCTCCCTTCCCTTCCCTCCTTCCCTTCCCCTCCTCCCTCGGCCCCTCCCCTCTCTCCCCTCCCCTCCCATCCTTCCAAGACCCACCCTCCGCCCTTCTCTGACTCCGGCATCTAAGGAGGTCTCTCTCTGGGGTCTCCCCTTTCTCCCTTCCCCTTATCTCCCCCTTCCCGATCTCAGGGTCTCTATGCCCTCCCTGCCAGCCCCAGACCCTTCTGCTGCCACCATGCTTCCCACCAGCCACCCTCTCCCCAGGGAAAGTTTTCTTTCAAAGCCTGCAGCTCTGGTGACAAGAGCACAGTTTCTGGCAGCCCTTCTGAGCGATGCAACCCTCCATTTCCCTGCAGGTCCCGTCCCAGGACCCTGAGTCTGCCTCGATGGGTGGGTGGGTGAGTGCCACCTGCAGCATCCCCGGGCTGGACTGTGCCCACACGGATTGGATGTCGAAGCTGTGCCCCAGGCTGTGGGATGTTCCGCTGCACCACCTCTCCATCCCAGGTGAGGGTTAGAGATGGGGGCCTACCACCTCTGCACCCCAGGTGAGGGCTAGGGATGGGGGTCCACCACCTCTCCATCCCAGGTGAGAGTGGGGAGTTCCACCACCTCTGCACCCCAGGTGAGGTTGAGGGAGGTCCACCACCTCTGTACCCCAGGTGAGCGTGGGGGGGTCCACCACCTCTGCACCCCAGGTGAGGGTGGGGGAGGTCCACCACCTCTGCACCCCAGGTGAGGGTGGGGGGGTCCACCACCTCTGCACCCCAGGTGAGTTTGGGGGAGGTCCACCACCTCTGCACGCCAGGTGAGGGTGGGAGGTCCACCACCTCTGCACCCCAGGTGAGCGTGGGGGGGGTCCACCACCTCTGCACCCCAGGTGAGGGTGGGGGAGGTCCACCACCTCTGCACCCCAGGTGAGGGTGGGGGTCCACCACCTCTGCACCCCAGGGGAGGTTGGGGGAGGGCTTGGGGCGGCGCCTGCACATCTCCCAACTCAGATCTCGCTGAGGGTGAAAACCCCCCGAGCTGGGCGGCTCTCCTTGGGCTCGGCGTCCCCAGGCCTATCCCAGCAGATCTGCACTTTAACGAGACGGGAAGCGGCCCCAACCCCCCACACACACACACATTGGGGCCTGAGTGGGGCCCGCTCGGTGGAGGGGAGGTGGAGGCGCCGACAGCTGCCTGGTGCACCTTCCCCTGCGTTGGAGCCTTTGGCAGGGCGTTCTCTCTGTCCTGGGTGCTGGGCTCTCAGCCCCTTCCCAGTCCCCACAGTTCCCACCCAGAGGCTTTCAGTGTGTTGGAGAACATTTTCATCACCCAAGGGAATCACCCTGCCCCTGCCCACGTGGCCTGCTCCTGACCTCCATGGACTTGCCTCTGGGCATTTCCTGTGATCGCAGTCCAGCGACATGGCCTTTGGTGTCCATGTCCGAGGCTCATCGAGCTGCTGCGGGCACCAGAGCTCCAGGACTTCCGCCGAGCAGCCACATCCGCGAGGATCTGAGGGCGAAGCCCAGCGTTGCTTCCTCGGGCGGCCGCTGTGCGTGCCTCTCCTGGACTCTGCCTGCTCCGCTCTGCAGGCTGCGCTGCTGCTTTCATCCTGGGGGCGTCTGCAACTACAGGTCAGCACCTGGCCGTGAAGGACAGGGTTTGCTGGAGAAGCTGGGTCAACACTGACCAGCTGGACTCTGGCCAGTGGCCTCAACCAGCTGCCTGTGTCTTCGGCCTCACCGAGGGGAGAGCCCCTGCCAGGCTCCCCCCATGACCCAGACCTCCAGGCAGGTCCAGGAGGGGCAGCCGAGGCCCGAGTGCAGGGGTTCAGACCTGTCCCCCAAATCCACGTGCCTGGAACCTCCAAACAGGGCCTGCTAGCCAACGGTCCTGCGGGTTAAGGCAAGGTCACAGTGGGCTCAGGTGGATGACAGCTATCCCACGAGCAGGAGCCCCAGAGCCCCAGGGGAGAGGGCCCCTCCCTTCCCCATGCCCGCCTCCTGCAGGGCACATGGCAGGGGGCATCCACGTCCCTGTCCAGGCTTTCAGCCTTGCCATGACACCGGGTCCCAGAGTGGCCTCCAGGGGCTTAGGGGACCCTCCCAGGGCCGCCTGTGAAGCGGGCGCTGCTGGATAACCCCATGGCCGGTGGTGAGAAGGCGCCTTGGGCTGCTGAGGACACCGTCGAGGGGCCGCCAAAGTATGCCTCCGTGTGCAGCTTCAAATAAACTGCTGGGAGCAAATTTACAGGTGGAAAATAAACGGAAACAATAACAGTAAAGTACGAAATGCCTAGGAGCGAGTTTCACCACTGGGAGGATGCACGGAAGAGAACTGGAGCCCCAGATGTGGGATCTGAAGGAAGGTTTGGGTGGAGGAGCAGAGACAAGGCCGGACATTCCAAGGAGAACTGCGCGCTTGCTTACTCAGACCTAGCACGAGCTTGTGCAGAATAACCGCAAAATTCACCTGGACAGAAAAACATTAAGAGTGTTCAAAAAGTTTTGAGAAAGAAGAGGATGATTTGCATTAATAGAAACTAAAGTTCTGCAGTGCTGGCAACAGAATTTATGAGGAGTCCGTGGACCAATGGGTTAAAATGTAAACTCTGACAATGGATCAATTTCCTAGAATTTTACATATTTTAAAGGAGGTATTTCAAAACAGTGGCAAAAAGCCCCCCTGGTAGTTGACATGATTGGAGAAAAATGAGAAGCGATGCGTCTCATAGGTTTTACATCAAGATATATTACAGAATCTTCCGTGATTAAGAAGATGCAAAAAAGTACATTAAAAGTTGAGGACACACACACTTGAATATATGGGTAAATCCGTAACTTTCTGAGATTAATTATCTTAGGGGGACCAAGGATGGGGGAGGGGAGACCAAGGATGGAGGAAGGAGACCAAGGATGGAGGAGGGGGACCAAGGAAGTGGCCAGAAAGGACCAGGGCCTCCAGGCATCTCACAGCTGGGCCAAGCCCAGGAGACAGATCAGACCTTGGCTGCCAGGACCACCGGACGAGCTGTGGCCATTTGTGCCGAGGACCAGGGAGGCCCCTTCTATGCCAGGCACCACGGCCTGTGGCTGTCCCAAGTGAGGTGGCCCAGACGTCCGGGCCCAGGGATCGCCCTGCCCAAGCTGCGTCCCCCAGGGGCAGCAGCGAGGGGCACCAAGGACAGGACGCCCCTGGGGGCTGAGGGCCTGCCGTGGGTCCTGGTGTCCAGCTCAGTCCCCCTCATCCGGCCCAGACTCCCTCGGCCCAGCCTGCGTCCCCATCCCCGCCAGGACCCCAGGAAGGGGATGTGGTGCAAGCCTGGAAACCATCACTGGGGCCACGCACGTCAAGGTCACTCTCTCGGCATGCAGAGGGGTCTCGGAGCCGCCCGGAGAGCTTCTGCTCCCTAAGAGAAGGACGGGCACCCCAGAAATGCAGAAACAGGAACGGGGAGGGACGAACGCCCAGGAAAGCAGGGATGTGCACCTCCCTGGGCAGGTGGAGAAATCAGACAGGCTTCTATGCAGATACAGACCCGAATGTGCGAGGGGGGTCCCTCCAGTGGGAGAGAGAACCCTGGAATCTTGCTGAGGGTTCAGCAGTTCTCCCACTGCTCAGCCAGAGGCTCCAGTTGTAAGGTGTAATCCGAAGGAAGCAGCAGGTGGGCGTGCAACACACACACGCACACGAGTGCTTGCTGTCACGCTGTCTCGCTGGGAAAAGTGAAAAGCTGATGTCCAGCGAAAAAGCCAGTTACACAAACACCAAGGGAGGGCACACGACCCTTAAAAGGATATGGTGGTGGCTGGTATAGAAAATACTGATGATGAGAGTTACATGAAAGCAGCAGATTTAAAAATTGGCATAGTTCGATCCTGATTTTAGTTAAAAGTTTGTGTCTAGGCTTTGAATTTTTGTTTATCTATATGTTTTCATTTTTTTGCAATTAACATGTATCCCTGTGTGTCTTAGCTTCCCGGGGAGGTCGTAAGAAGTGCTCGCCATCCGGGAAGCTGGAAACGCTGGAGCTTATCTCTGTGGCTCCGGAGCGGGCGCTCGAGTGAGGGGCTGCAGGGACCCCTCCCACCTCCCCAGCTCCCGCAGCCCCGGCACTCCTTGGCTGTGGCCATGTCACCCGGCTCGGCCTCTGGGTACAGGATGAGCTCCTCACCACTCACCCTGCACACCTGTCCCTGGGTTTGGGGTGCATGTCTCCTGGACGGGCTTCTCACCCACATACCTGTCCCTGGGTCTGGGGTGCATGTCTCCTGGACGGGCTCTTCATCTGCACACCTGTCCCTGGGCTTCAGGTGCACCTTACCTGGGCGAGTTCCTTACTCGCATACCTGTCCCTGGGTTTGAAGTGCATGTCTCCTGGACAGGCTCCTCACCTGCACACCTCTCCCTGGGTTTGGGTTGCACGTCTCCTGGACGGGCTCCTCACCTGTACACCTGTCCCTGGGTTTGGGTTGCAAGTCTCCTGGACGGGCTCCTCACCCACATACCTGTCCCTGGGTTTGGAGTATACGTCTCCTAGTTGGGCTTCTCACCTGCACACCTGTCCCTGGGCTTCAGGTGCACCTCACCTGGGCAAGTTCCTCGCCCACATACCTGTTCCTGGGTTTAGGGTGCACATCTCCTGGACGGGCTCCTCACCTGCACACCTGTCCCTGGGTTTGGGGTGCAACTTACCTGGGTGAGTTTCTCACCCGCATACCTGTCCCTGGGTTTGGGGTGCACGTCTCCTGATCATAATCTCCATCTCAGGACCCTTACCATCACTCCATCTGTAAAGTCCCTTTTGCCACATGCGGTACCGTCATCCCCCAGTTCCAGGGGCTCCTCACCTGCACATCTGTCCCTGGGTTTGGGGCGCACGTCACCTGGATGAGCTCCTCACCCATCTACCAGGAAGATGGTCCCTGCAGCTCCGGCTGGCTGTGGAGCCTTGGGCACCTGACGGAGCCGTGGTAGAAACGCGGTGGCCAAAGGCACACGCTGACCTGTGTCCTGCTTGCAGGGAGCCACGACACGATGACCTACTGCCTGAACCGCAAGTCCCCCGTGTCCTGCGGGGAACCCCGGCTGCTGCAGCTCATGAGCAAGCTCGTCCCCTGCCTCATACGCCCCATGGTGCTAAAGTGGTCTGCCACGCAGGTCAGAGGTCTTCGGGGGGCCGGGAGGGCACCCCACACCGTCATCCCGGGGCCACATCCCCCTCCTGACCCCACCTTGTCGTCCCGAGGCCGTGCCGCCTGTTGGCAGGGTCCCCAACCCCAGCCCGGCCCCAGCCTGGCCCTTCTCCCCACGTGCATGGCGCCCACCATAACCACACCACAGCGCTGGGTGGCTGTCCCCGCCTCAAGCCAGGGCGTCCCCTCTGGCCACAGGAAATCTGCCGCTGTGCCCCGTGCTCTTGACCCCGCGTGCCTGGGGTGTGAGGGGAGGGGACTACGCGCCGTGGCAGGTCCCAGGATGGGGGACCCACCCCAGCAGGGAGCAGAAAAGGCCCCGGCATCGCGTCCAGCTCAGCCTGATCCCGGGAAGCGGCTGCACAGTGCATGCGAGGGGGACAGAAAGATTAGCTTTTGCTTTTTCCCATGATTATTTTTTGGCAGAGGAGAGTACCATTCCCTCTGTTTAGTCTATACTCCTATTAATTTTTGCTTTTTTTCTAGTATTAGTTTGTTTAGAGGGGATGGCATCATTTTTGGATTTAATGTAAACTTTTTCTGTTAATTTGTGCAGAAGGGAGACTACCATTTTCTTTTACTTTTAATTTTTTAGTTTTTCTACTATTATTTTGTGTAGAGTACCATTTCCCCCTCTACTCTATCTTCATATTGATTTTTGTTTCTTTCTATTATTTTGTGTGAAGTATAACATTTTCTTTTTTTTTTTTTTTTTTTTTTTTTTTTTTTTTTTTTTTTTTAAAGAGAGAGGGAGGAAGGGAAGGAAAGACAGAGAAGGAAGGAAGGATGGAAGGAAGAAAGGGAAACATCTTTAAACATTTTCTTGTTTTATTATATTTTGTTTGTTTGTTTTTTACATGGGCTGGGGCCGGGAATCGAACCGAGGTCCTCCGGCACGGCAGGCAAGCACTCCTGCCCGCTGAGCCACCGCGGCCCGCCAACATTTTCTTTTTTAATTTAATTTATTTTATATTATCAAACCAAAACGACATACAAACAAACATTCTTAAAATACAAATATTCCGTGCATGTATCCCATTTCCTGAAATTTAAAAATATTTAGTAACTTTTTCTATTATTTTTGTGTAAAGGGGAGAGTGACTTTTTAACATGATTTTATGTTTATATATCTTTTGCTTTTTCTATACTGTCATTATTTTGGGTAGCAGGACTTTCATTTTGTGTAATATTGCTTTTATGTTTTTTTTTTTTACAGTTTGCATTATTATTTTGCACAGATTTCCTTTTTAACATTTGTTCTTGTGGTGTGCGTATGGTGGGGTCCCATTTCATTATTTTTCCATGTGAACATCCCGTTATTGCAGCACCGTTTTTCGATTTTTTATTTTGTTTGTGTTTTTGGGGGGGACGTGCATGGATTAGGAATCGAACGTGGGTCTCCTGCATGGCAGGCGAGAATTCTACCACTGAACCACCCTTGCACCTCTAAGGTTCTAAAGTAGAGATAGGTTGGCGGGCGGCTTCTCCGGGGCTGCAGGAGGCTCTGTCGCTGGCCTTTTCCACTCCCCAAAGGCCGCGTGCTCTCCTCGCCTCCTGGCACACCCCCTGTGCCCGGTTTGTGCGCTCCCATCGGTTCTCTCCCTCTGCGCCCAGCCTCCTACCGCCTCCTTGGACCCTGGCCCTCCTCCTCCCTCCTCTCAGAACCCTGCTGGTGACAGTGCACCGCCTGGATAATCCAGGGTAATCTCCATCTCAGGACCCTTAACTTCACCCCATCTGTAAAGTTCCCCTTTGCCACATGCGCTACCATAATCTCCAAGGTCCAGGGCCGTTATTCAGCCACTGAATACCTGAGTGCAGGTTTCCTTGCACTCAGCAAACCTGGCAGGTGCAAGGAAAACTGCCAAGCAAGCTCTCTGATGAGTGGCACTCACTGCAGCTTCTGGGCCAGCGGGGAACATGGAGCTGTGAGACTACGAAGGAGCAGAGGGGGCTGTGGAGGAGTCAAGGTGATGTGGAGAAGAAGAGGTGGCTGTGAAGAAGCAGAAGTAATGTGCAGGTGATACAGAGAAGCAGAAGTAATGTGGAGAAGCAGAGGGGTTGTGAAGAAGAGGCGACATGAAGAAGCGGAGGTGACTGGAGAAGCAGAGGTCAGTTGGAGAAGGAGACATGATGTGGAGAAGCAGAAGTAATGTGGAGGTGATACAGAGAAGCAGAAGTAATGTGGAGAAGCAGAGGGGCATGAAGAAGAGGAGACGTGGAGAAGCGGAGGTGACTGGGGAAGCAAGGTTAGTTGGAGAAGCAGACATGATGTGGAGAAGCAGAGGTGACTGTGGAGAAGCAGAAGTAATGTGGAGAAGCAAAGGCGACATGGAGAAGCGGAGGTGACTGGAGAAACAGAGATCAGTTGGAGAAGCAGACATGATGTGGAGAAGCAGAGGTGGCTGTGGAGAAACAGAAGTAATGTGGAGAAGCGGAGGTGACTGGAGTATCAGCGGTGTGATGCAGAAGCAGCGTGCAGGCCCTATAAAGAAGAAGCCCCTGGTTAGAGCTGAGGATTCCTGTTGCGTGGAAAGGCTGGACTCAGGCTGGAGGAGGAGGGGAGCCCCAATGTGGGGCCAACAGCTCCATATGCCATTTTCTTTCCCCTCATTCTGCCTAGCTTTTGCTTTTCCAGGTGCTCTTTTGGGGTCAGGGCCACCCTTGTCTGCTGTGACAGCCCCCTCCTCTGCACTGGTCTGGCATCCGGAGTCCCGGAGCCCCCTGGAGCCTGTCCTGGTGCCGCTGGAGCCTGGCGGCAGGTTGCACCCTCCCGGGGCCCTCCCGGGAAGGGGGTCGGGTGAGGGGGCAGCGGCATCCTCACGGGCAGGGTCCTTGCGGGGACGGGCCCTCCCGAGCTGCTTCCCAGGACAGTGCCCGGCTAGCCTCTCACGCCCGTCTGCGGCCTCAGCGAGCCCGCGTCCCGCAGGATGCTGGCGCGCGCGCGCCCTGACAAGCCGCCTCTGCCGCAGGTGCTGACGGTCACGGAGCAGCTGGACGCCGGCGTGCGATAC
Source organism: Tamandua tetradactyla (assembly GCF_023851605.1). Classification (NCBI taxonomy): domain Eukaryota; kingdom Metazoa; phylum Chordata; class Mammalia; order Pilosa; family Myrmecophagidae; genus Tamandua; species Tamandua tetradactyla. The sequence continues at coordinate 174,607,434 of NC_135353.1, read as the reverse complement.
CTGGACCTGCGCGTCGCGCACATGCTGGAGGGCTCCGAGCAGAACCTGCACTTTGTACACATGCTCTACACCACGGCGCTGGTGGAGGTGCGGCCCGCGGGGCGCGCGCCGGGGGCGCGCACGAGGGGCCCCGTCACATGCAGGCGGGGAGACACGGACCCCTAGCAGCCGCCCTTCCGCTCCGCGCCCAGCCTTCCCCGCGCCAAGCCCGGCGCCCACTGCTGCTCAGAAGGGGCTCCACCCCAGCTGCAGGTGGGAAGCAGAGGGCCCGTCCCGTGTCTTGGCCTGGGAGAGGAGGTGCGCCCAGCACGCTGCCTCACATCCGTGTAGCCTTTCCAAGAAGGGTGACGTGCGTCCACTGAAACACCTTTCCCAGCACCATGGGGGAGGTTACGGTTACCACCCAGACCCCGAGGCTGAAGCTGACCCAGGATGCGTCTGCCCTTCACCTCCCACCAGCTCTGCATGGCTTCCGAGCTTGCAGCTGGCACCCCAGTTTCCCAGGCACCTCCTGCATTTCTGACCTTGCAGCTAGTACCCCAAGCTTCCCCAGTGCCTCTTGGACTTTGTAAACTTAATCCCTGGCTTTCTCCTTTATTCCAGTTTAGGCTCTTTTCAGCCCATTCTTCAGCCAGCTGCAAGAGGAGCATGTCAAAAATCCATAAATGCTTTCGTCACTATCCTGCTAAAACTTGCCAACCTTTCTGTACCCACTTTGCAAGTCCCGTGGTCTGGAAGCAACGTCCTGGAGGCTCCCTCCCACCGTTGCCCTATTCTGGCCTGCACACTCCACTTCTCTAAGACCCTGCCACTTTGCACACACAGTGCCCCCCTCTGCAGAGTGCATGCACATAGATGCACACACATGCATATACACTCACTTCTCTACCCAGCCCCTGTAACTTCCAGCCCTCCGCATCTCCCCCAGGTCAGCGGCAGAGTGTGGAGCTGCCTTTTCTGCAAACCACATGTTCTGCCGCCCCCCCCACCCCTCCCATGACTGACTCAGGCTCTGGGTAGATGTGGGATGAATGAATGGACTCTGCTTAGAAGCGTGGAGCATGGTGTCTTCATGGGAATCCCTAAATGATTTCACTCCGATTCCTTCCTTTTACCAGGATACACTCACAGAAATTTCCGAGTGGCTGGAGAAGCACCCGCGGGAGGTGGTCATTTTGGCCTGCAGGAATTTTGAAGGGATGAACGAGGAGTTGCATGAATACCTCGTCACCTGCATCAAGAACATCTTTGGAGACATGCTGTGCCCCCGAGGGGTAAGGGGGCCCCGGGCTGGTCTCCTGGCGGTTGCTGAGTTGCCTCTGGTGCCAGAGGGCACCCTGTGGCAGGGCCGTCTGGGGTCCTGCGTGCAGGGGCAGCCCGTGGCCCACCTGCTGCAGTTTTCACATCCACAGTGTGACTTGGGGCTGAGGCCTGTACCTGTTGGTCTTTCCGATCACACTCATGACTTGCTGAGACGTTACCCTGGCACTGTGATACCGGGTGCAGAGTCGGAGAATGCCGTCCATGGGCAGGCTGTCCATCTTGCAGGTGGATATGCCACTGTCCCCTGACTTGGTCTCAAGACAGCGGGAGCGTTCAGTCCACCTCCCTGTGGGGGCTGAGGGTGGGGGTCCCCGTCTCTTAAGCCTGGCCCTTCACCAATTACATCCTTGGAGACTATGAAAAGAAACCGGGGCCTGAGCCTTCGGGTGCTCTGAAGAGTAGGCTGCCCTGCTGTCTGCGACGTCCTCGCCCCCTGACGCCCCCTGACCCCTCAGGTGCCCCCAGCCCTTGCCGGGCCCACACCACCACTTGCCTTCCAGGAGGTGCCAACGCTGCGCCAGCTGTGGAGCGCCAGCTACCAGGTCATCGTCTCCTACGAGGACACGTGCGCCGTGTGCAGGCACAAGGAGCTGTGGCCTGGCATCCCTTACTGGTGGGGGAACAAGGTGAAGACCGATCAGCTCATCCGCTACCTGGAGTCCATGAAAAGCCACGGCCGCCCAGGTGGCTCACCTTGTCGCCCGGCGGGCAGGGTCGGGGGAGCACAGGTCACAGTGGGACATGGACTTCGCGTTAGCCTTCGCCAAACACACTTAAAGTAATACAGGCTTCTTCTGTATGGGTGTGAATGTGCAAGTACATGGACACCACACACCTGTGCACATACACACCTGCACAGACCTGTACACATGTGCATGCACACACCTGCGCATATCTGTACACATGTGCACACACACACCTGCACATATCTGTATACATTTGCATATACATGCCTGCACATGCCTGTGCATGTGCACACGCCTGCACATGCCTGTACACATGTGCATGTACAAACATGTAGAGGCACACACACTCATATATACACACCTGTATAAGCCATATGCATGCTCATAGGACACACATACATATATATATATATATACACACACACATTTATATGTATATGTATACATATACCTATACACACATGTACACACATGTACTAATACAAATGCATATGTGTAGATGTACTCATATATATGCACATACACATAAACACACATATATTTATACACATACATTATACCTATAAACACATATATCCATACACATATACTAATGCACACATGTGTATCATACAGATGTACAGACATACATAAACACTGTACGTATGCATACACAACCACACATATATATTTACACATACATTACACATATATATTCCTTTATGCACATACACATGTGCAAATGCAAATGTATACACATATATACCTAGACAAATGCACACTCATGCATAACACAATACCATGCACAGGTGTGCACATTATAAACATACATAGGAATACATGTATGTTTATAAAGCCTGCACTGAGGCGTAGTAAATCCCCCCATCTCAAATGCACCCCGGATTCCCACGCTGAGGGAGCCGCTGTGGGAGTGTGCAGGGTGAGGACGTGAATGCACACGCTGTGTGCCACGCACTGTGGTGGACTTGAAGGACACAGCCCTCCTCTGTCCTCATGGCGTGTCTCCCCATCTGTTGTTCTGTGGCTGCTGTTTGATGAACAGGGGCATTCACTGGCCATAGTGGGGGATGGCAGTGGTGCAGCTGGGGACAACTTGGGGTCAGGGCTGCAGGGCCCTGCCACTGTCACCCTCATCACAAGTGAGAAGCAGATGGTGGAGCGCATGTGAGTGCTTTGTACCACGCTGGCCTTTTGCTCGGGTTATCACAGCCAACTCCATCTGTACATGTTTTCTTGCACAAAGCACATGGTGCTCGCTGGCCATCGCCTGCCCACACATGCTGGGAATGTGAAGGCATTTTACCACTGGCTACTTTAGCCGGACTGCTGATCTGAGGGGCCAGAAGAGGGGTCTTCTCCCCCAAAGGTGGGCATGAGGATGTGCTCCTGGCGGGGCTGAGGATGTGGGCGGGCAGCCCTGTCCACTCCAGCTGACCCACTCGCAGCCCATATCCTGGATGCTGCCCTGGCCTGTGCCCTTGGGCCACATATTGGGGTGTCCTTCAGAAACGAGCGCTTGATTTAATTAGCGGCCAGTTCTGGTCCAGGAAGCAGAGGGCGGTGTTGGCATTGGCTAGGAGGTACCGCATGGTGCAGCCAGGGTGACTGTCGGGTACTGGCATGGAGCAGCCAGGGTGACTCAGGTACCACAGGGTGCAGCCAGGGTGACTGTCGGGTACTGGCATGGAGCAGCCAGGGTGACTGTCGGGTACTGGCATGGAGCAGCCAGGGTGACTGTCGGGTACTGGCATGGAGCAGCCAGGGTGACTGCCGGGTACTGGCATGGAGCAGCCAGGGTGACTCAGGTACCGCAGGGTGCAGCCAGGGTGACTCAGGTACTGTGGGGTGCAGCCAGGGTAACTCAGGTACTGCATGGCGTGGTTGGCATAGTTCTTGCTCTCTGGCTCTCCAGTGCATCGTACTCACCTGTGAAACACAACTTGCGGCTCCCCTCCTCTGAATTCTGACTTCCCTAGTTCGCCTCAGGCTAAGCACTTGCTTTTCTAACAAGCAGTCCAGGAACCTTACGGTGCCCGTCCAGGGATCAATCTGAATCTCTGAGCTGCGATTCTGTGTATACAGGGGACTGGGGCTGCTGGAACCTATGACCACAGATTTGTGGCTCAAACAACGCAAATATACCCTCTTCCAGCTCTGGAGGTCACAATTAGGAAACGTCTTTCAGGGTGGATGTCAAGAGCATGGTGCTGGTGCCTGCAGGGCTCTTCCCCGGGGTCCGGAGGCTGCCTGCGTCCCTTGTCTCGTGGCACTCCAATACTGCTTTTTTCTGCCAGCTTTCAGCCTTTCATTGCCTGCCTCCTCTTCTTCATCTAACTCTCTCTGTCTGGTCGCCTTTAGGGCACCTCTGGCTAATCCAGGGGCTCGTCCATCTTCAAGATGCTTTTACTGTGGGAAGTAACATCGCAGGTTCCCGAGAATGGGACCTGGACCTGGTTAGGAGGCTGGCATTCTGCCAACCGCACCCGGAAGGGGGAGAGGTGTGGCTCATCCAGCTCGTCCCCGCACACCCTGCAGCCTGTCCCCGCCTTCTGTGAACCCCGAAAGATGCAAAACACACGGACGGGTGCAGCTGGGGGAACTGAGCGCGTCCCCTCTTGTTTCAGATGTGCTGTTCGTCGCGGGCATCAACCTCACCGAGAGCCTGCAGTACGTCCTGGCGCACCCGGCCGCGTCCATGGAGAAGCTGACGCTGCCCAGCCTGCCGTGCCTGGACGCCTGGGTCCGCCAGCAGGTCCCGGGGCCGGGGGCGGGGTGCACCAACATCATCGCCGGCGACTTCATTGGCGCCTCCAGCTTCGTCGGCGACGTCATCGGGCTCAATGAGAAGCTTCTCGGCTGCTGACCTGGCTCGGCAAGCTCCGCGGGGAGTCTGAAACTCGGGGGGGTCCCTACCAGCAACTATGGCCTCGAGGTTGTGGCTGAATGCCTGCGAGAGCGGGGAGCCCAGCACCCTGGAACGGGGTCCCTTGGCCTCCGCCTGCCCCTCTGCCCCGCACTGTGTCCCTGAAGCCCCCCCACCCCCTGACTTACAGCCTTCTCGTCCTTTCCTTGGATGGACGGGCTCATGAGTAAACGTGATGATGACACAGCAGCATCCCTGAGGAAGGACTGCTTGTGACTGGGGGGCTTTGTGCCTCTAAGTTGTGAACAGAGGGGCTCCCGTGTCCTCTTGCTGCAACCCTGAGGGCACAGAGAGGGGCTCCAACGGCGGCACGCCCCCCTCACAGGCTCAGGTTCACAAGCACGCGGGGGGGGGGGGGGGGGGGGGGGGGGGGTTGGACTGGCCGGAGGGGTGGAATCCTGCTGAGAAAACCTCAAAAACAGAGTCAAGGCGACCAGTTTCTGTGGCTGGTGGAAAGCCCAGTTTTTGTTCCCTCAGCCCCATGGCTGTTTTCACTTGCTGGCTTTCCTTTATTTCTTCTGACCGCTCGCAGGAACAGATTTAACGGAGGGTTGCAGGAGTTTATCACAAAGACAAAAGTGATCAGCAGAGGCAGAGTGTGCTGGACACAGGCTCCCCTCACGTTACCCCGTGAGCGTCTCCATCAGGTGTATGTGGAGCAGGTGTAGACAGCTGTGAGGCAATAACGTCCTGCTCGTGACGCTGTAGTTGCTACTGTGGGCTTGCCTCCCTGGACCTCGTGCCCTGCTCACACCATCTCTCTCACTTGGTCCCTTCCAGTAGGACCTGCCCCGTCTGCTCTCCCCGCCTCCCCCAAACCAAGGTGAGGCGCCCATAAGGACCCCAGGCCCACCTCCTCTCCCACCCCTTGCCAGGCCGAGGGGAGAGGGCTGCTTCCTCCTGTACTGCTCCCTCCCCATCGTACTGCTCCATTCCCTCCTGTACTGCTCCCTCCCCATCGTGCTGCTCCTTTCCCTCCTATACTGCTCCCTCCCCATCGTGCTGCTCCTTTCCCTCCTGTACTGCTCCCTCCCCATCATACTGCTCCCTCCATCTCGTGCTCCCTCCCCATCGTGCTGCTCCTTTCCCTCCTGTACTGCACCCTCCCCATCGTACTGCTCCCTCCCCATCGTGCTGCTCCTTTCCCTCCTGTACTGCTCCCTCCCCCTCATGCTGCTCCTTTCCCTCCTGTACTGCTCCCTCCACCTACTGCTTCTCCTTTCCCTCCTGTACTGCGCCCTCCTGCCTCGTGCTGCTCCCTCCCCCTCCTCCTTGTTCTCTCACTCACCCTTTTGTCCTCTGTCCCCCTGTTCTCCCAAGGCCTCTATGGGTGTTTGTTTTATGTTCCCTCTGGTCCTTGGCCCAGACTTGACATTATTCAAGGCTCTTGCTCTGCTTTCCAACATCCAGGCGTCCAGATTTCAGAAGCTCAAGGTCACAGAAATCCGTCGTCTTGTGCAGGTGGTTTAGGGGCTGGTGGGTCAAGTCCCTGCCCAGGTAACAAGAGGAACCATGGTTCTTATCTCACTCGCCCCCACGATGGCATCCTGGGCACTCGTCCCCAGCGTGGGGTTTTCCCACACGTCCCAGCGTGGGGTTGCAGTGAAAACCAGTGTTTACTCCACACTGGCAGTGATCTCCGTGAGATCTGTTTTAGCTTTTGGTATCAGGTTCCCAGGATCAAAAGATCCAGGACAAATGTCCGCAGGGTCCCACTGGCTGCCTCAGAGCTGAGGCTTCCCAGAAAGATGAGCCAAGGTGAAGGCACATACTTCATGAGGGCGGTTTCCCTCCAGATTGTGCCATGGTTACCTTCAATTAAACGGGAACCATTTAATTCTGTGGAATAATTAAAGGAAATGTCATCTATGTGGTGTCACGCAGTAGGGTCAGCCATACAAGGGGATCTACGCAGGGTCACTGTTCTAGTTTGCCAGCTGCTGGAACGGTGTTATACCAGAGATGGAATGGCGTTTTAAAAAGGGGGATTTAATTGCAAGGTCACAGTTCTAAGGCCATGAAAATGTCTGTGCTGGTTTAAAGGACTTACGTACCCTAGAAAAGCCATGTCTTAATTCTAACCCAATCTTGTGAGAGCAACCGTTTCTCTTAAGTCCTATTTAGCACCATATGTCGGAAAGTTGATTAGATTACCTCCACGGAGATGTGGCTCACTCAAGAGTAAGTGTTAGACTGGATTAGGTGGAGATGTGTCTTCACTCATTCCAGGTGGGTCCTGATTGGGTTTCCTGGAATTCTTTAAAAAGAAGCACTTTGGAAAAAGCTAGAGATTGACAAGAGAGAAAGCCATGAGATTCTGAGAGACCAGAGAAGGTTGCAGAACCTCAAAGCAGAGTCCATCAACCAGAGACTATTGGAGATGAAGAAGGAAAATGCCTCCTGGGGAGCTGGAGAGGAAGCTAACAGGTGATGCCATGTTCACCATGTGCCCTTCCATTTGAGAGAGAAACCCTGAACTTCATCGGACTTCTTGAATTAAGGTATCTTTCCCTGGGTGCCTTAGATTGGACAGTTCTATAGACTTGCTTTAATTGGGACATTTTCATGGTCTTAGAACTATTAACTAGCAATTTATTAGATTCCTTTCTTAAAAGCTGTTCCGTTTCTGGTATATTGCATCCCAGCAGCTAGCAAAGTAGAACAATGTCCCAATTAAAGCAAGTCTATAAACATGTGCAAATGAAGCCACCAAGAAGAGGTTACCTTCACTCAAGAAAGCTGGTGAAGTTCAGGGTTTTTCTCTCTCAGCTGGAAAGGCCCATGGAGAACACAGAGACGCCTGCTAGCTTTTTTTCCAGGTCTCTTGTCTCATGAAGCTTCTCCAGGGTGTTTTCCTTCTTCATCTCCAAAGGTCTCTGGCTGCGTGGACTCTGGCTCTCGTCATTCTTGTGACCCTGCTCTGTTGCTCTCCTGTCATTTTTGACGCTTTCTCCAGAATGTTTCCTCTTTCAAAGGATTCCAATAAACGAATCAAAACCCACCTGGGATGGTGGAATCCCATCTCCCTCTAACCCAAGGTTAATACCCACAATTAGTCACATCTCCCTGGAGATAATCTAATCAAGTTTCCAACCTACAGTGCTGAACAGGGATTGAAAGAAATGGCTGTCTCCACAGGAGGGATCGGGATTAAAACACAGCTTTCCTAGGGTACATCATCCTTTCAAACCGGCAGAGTCATCTAATGTGGTCACCTACGTAGGGTCACCACACAGGGTGACTCCAGAGGTGAAGCCACCAGGTGACAAGGCATCAGTTTGGGGTCTTGTGATTGCAGTGAGGGAAACAGATCAGGGAGCCCCCAAAACTTCCTGTCAGGTCACCGCAGCCCAGGCTTCTCCAGGAGACACGAGACTGACCTCCTGCAGGTGCAGGGTGCTGCACACCCCTTCTGGGAACACCCGCCTGTCCTGGCTTTGACCAGCTCGTGGCCTGGGCCCCAGTGGCCCCTGGCCGAGCCCTGCCTGACGGCACCTCCAGGACGGCTTCCCAACCCCGTTTCCAACCTCTTGGCCACAAATCCTACCCTGTTTCCTTCCTTTTCAGGACAGCTGTCTCTTGGGCCAGACAGCCGGGGCATCTGCCCAGCTCACGCCCCCTTGCTCTGAGTATGCCCCCCCACCCCCCCTCATGATGCGGGGTTCCTCTGCGCGGGTTCTGATCCTGGAGCGGGGGGGTAAAGAAGCTGGTCTGTGGGGAAAGAGGGGGTACTAGGCCCCCCATGGGACCACCCCCTCGCAGGGACTGGACCCCCTCCTCGGTGACGCCCCCACCCCAAGTAAGCTCCCCAGTGTGGCCCTGGCCCTGTGGCCAAGCAGGCTGTGCCTGGGGGTGTCCTCTCCCTGCTCCTCCAGGCCGCTGGGAGCCGGGAGGGGATGCTGGGCAGTGGGAGGGGTGACCTGAGGGGGGCCCGGAAGCCTGAGAGTCCTGCCCCAGGGCCAGGAGGAAAAGGGAGGCCAGGCAGGCCCCAGGGGCGGGCTGGGCACATGCAGGAGGGGGACTGGGATGAGGCGCAGCTTCTGGAGCCGGGGGCCCCGCAGCCCCTCCTCTGCACCCCTCTCCTCTCCTCCCCGGATCCTTAGGGCTGGGTTGTGACCAGGGGCAGCACCCAGAGGTCCCAGACCCCAGGCACCCCCCCATATCCTTGTCCTCCCCCATCCTATCATATCCTTCCCACTGCCCCCCCCCCCCAGCCCGTTCTCCTCCCCATAAAGTGTGGGCATCAGAGACTGCTGCACCCGAAGGCATAGGCAAGGGGCCTTCCCTCGGGGCCACTCAGAGGGTAGAGGTAGGGGCAGCTCAGTCCAGGCCAGAGGCAGCTTTGCAAAGACTCGGCTGGGTCCGAGGAAACCGCCCAGTCAGCCTGTGGGCAACAGTGTGGGCAACCACCCTCCCAGGGCATGGCAGGAGCCTCAAGACCCCAGGTATGAGTCATCGTCTGCTGCAACAAAGCACCACACACTGGACCGCTTCAGCCGGTACCCCGTCCTCTCGCAGTTCAGGGATGAAGGGTGATGGGTCAAGGTGTGGGTGGGGGAGCCGAGCCAGGCTGGGGCCCAGGGGCACGCATCCCCTCCCTCTCCCAGCTGCTCCACGTCCCCAACCCCCAGCTTGCAGCCTCATCCTCGGCTCCTGCCTCTGCTTGGCCTCCCTCTTACAGGACCTGTCATGAAACTGTCCCCCAGGCCAGCCAGCTCATCGTCCACCTCAGGGGCCTTCCCTCGCAGCTGCAAAGGGCCTGGGCCGGGGTGGGTAAGATGCCCTGGGGACCAGGACCCACACGGCCGCCTTTCCTGGGACAGGACCTCCGTGGAGCTTCCCAAGGGATGGTAAAATCAAGGTTTCAGACCTCGTGCACGGTTGGGAGGGGGCCGCCCAGGGAAGGGGCCTGAGCTAGGAGGTCTCTCTGCACGCGGGGCCTTGTGTGTGCCACCTCGAGGACAGCATTCACCTTCTCAGGCCTTCCAGAAAGTTCCCACTGCATTCTAATGTGCGGTAGAGACGGACCTTGGTTTCTTCCGAATTATCCCTGAAGGCTGAAACTCTGGGGCCACTCAAAAACGGTTATTGAAGGGTAAATACTAACCTAAAAAATCCAGATATTCTATTAAAATTCTTCCTTGTGCCAAATGGGAAGGGGCCCTACCCCCCCACATACACCTCTTCAGTACTTCCCCAGAAAGCCTGAGCTGGCCCGAGCACTCCCTGTCTTCGGAGACGCGTGGAAATCTCTGCAGAAGCTGAATCCAGCACCTTCGCACCCAGGTCGCCCCGAGAACGTGAACCCACGAGGAGGGTCTCCCGTGCCCCTGTTCACCCAGAAACCAGGGCTTAAGGGCTGATTCTAATGACTGGATCATATTCCTTTTTGCTTTCTGGGGTCTTGCATTCGTCCCGCGTCTAGGTCCGGGGGTCTGTCCCCGCTTTAATTCTGTCCGGGGCTACCCGGGAGAAAAGCCCCCGCGGGACCCACTGCCCGCTGGACCAATGGAGGGCCAGGAGCTCGCCGAGCTGGAAACTGGTTTACTGGTCACGCCTGTGGTCCACCCCACGGCCGTTTCTGTCCCCAGGAGCGCCGAGGGCTTCAGGACACAGTGCTGCGCAGGGCTCGCGGCCGAGGGGCGGGGGACGCAGGGCGGGATCGCCCACTGCCTGCGGCCAGGAGGACACAGGGCGGCCGGACGTGGGGCGGGGCAAGGCCAGCTTCCCGCAAAGGCCACGGTCTGCGGCCACCATCACTCGGGAAAGAGCTTCCTGAACTTGCCGTAGGCGGAGCTGCTCATGATGACCTTCACGCGGGCCGTGCCGTCTTCGGGGACCACGGCCACGTCCTGCACTGCGGCCTCGCGGTACAGCCACCTGGGGAAAGGTGCACAGGACACGTCGGGGGCGGAGGCTGCGGACATCGGCGGGGGAGAGGCGGATGTGGGGGGCGGGGACTGCGGACGTCGGCGGGGGAGGTGCGGACGTGGGGGAGAGAGGTGAGGACATGGGGGGACGAGTGGACGTCGGAGGCGGGGACTGCAGACGTCAGGGGAGGAGGGGCGGACGTTGGGGGGACGGGTGAGGGCATCGAGGGGACAGGTGAGGACGTCGGGGGGAGGAGGTACTGACATCACGGTGGGGGATAGGTGTGGACGGCAGGAGGGAGGTGCGGACGCCTGGGGGGAAGGTGCGAACGTGGGGGGGGTTGGGAGATGCAGACGTCAGGGGCGGGGATGCGGACGTCGGAGGTGGGTATGGATCTCACGGCCGCGAACTGGCTGCAGAGGCCTTCAAGAAATAGCCCGGAACATCTGCCCACCCTAAGCTCCTACCCAGGGCATAGTGCTTGCTGCTGCCCACCCACTCAGAAGGCCTATCAGGGGGGCCACCCACCATCGGCACCGTGGACCCTGCTTCACCCCCCACCCCTGCCCCATGGAGCCGCCCATCACCCCCCCCCCCCCTGCAGACCCCCACCCCTGCAGACCAGCCATGGAGCCCTGGGCCCATCCCCGACTCACCTCAGCTGGGATCCCGCCAGCCTGATTCTGAGGGTGAGAACCTGCCTTCCCGTGGCTCTCAGGACGGCAGCCTCCAGCTCTGCCTTGAGCTGCTCCAGCCCCTGCCCGAGAAGGGCAGAGACGGCCAGGGCCTTGGGTTCTGGGGGGCTGTAGCTGTGTGGGGACAGCACCAAGACCCCGTGCTCAGCCAGAATATCACCCCGGGGTGGTGAGGTGCCACCTACCGCAGGTGTAGGAGGACGTCTGCCCTCCCACCCGACGGCCTCTGACCTCCCACCACTGGGCCTGCCCTGCCTCAGACGAGGGCCCTGCCCTACCTAGGCACCCAGGGAGCAAGAAAGGCTGGAAAGCATTCGCGTGATACCCCCATGTGGGCAGTGAGGCCAGAGAAGTTTCCACCGAGGGGAGTGAGGTGAGCTCCACCTGGCAGCATTCAGCCAGGTAGGAGCAGAAGTGCTAGAGCAGTGCAGGCAGCTGTGAGGGGTGCAATCTCCAGAGGTGGGGAGATTGGACAGAGAACTTTCCGTTAAGGGGAGAGACAGAGGTGCACTCCACCTGGTTCACGCCGCCAGGTAAATTCGGGATCCCAGGCAGGGGTCAGGTGTGGGGACCCCACTCACCCTGGCACTAAGTCCACCTTGTTGTGAACCTCTACAATGGAGTCCAGCAGGGCGGCGGGCAGCTGCAGGCTGCGCAGAGTGGACAGAACACTGGCCTTCTGGAGCTCAGTCTCAGGGTGGCTGACGTCCCTCACGTGCACAATCAGGTCCTGCAGGACACGAGTGAGATGGGCAGGCCTGGGCTCTGACAACCAAAGGGAAGGTGAGATGCCTTGGGGAGGAGGTGGGACATCGGAACCTCGCGGCAGGACTGGGAGAACGTAAAATGGTGCAGCTGCTGGTTCCTCAGAAAGTGACAGTGTGTTCACGGATAAGAAAACTCAATATTGTTAGGACTCGGTACTAGCCAAGGCAACCTACAGAATCAATTCCCATCAACTCCAGGAGCTTTTTCTGCAGAAATGGAAAAGCTGACTCTCCAATTCACATGATGCCCTGAAGAGCCAAAACTATTTTGCAAAGGAAGAACAAAGCTGGGGGACTCACATGTCCCATTTCAAAACTTACTACAAAACCAGAGTAATCAAAATAGTCCGGTACCAGATAGGGAAGGCAGTCAGGCTGAGTTCACACATAGACCTTCACATCTACAGTTATCTGATTTTCTATAAAAAAAAAAGCAAGATGGTGGTTCCTTAAAGAGTGAAACAACCCAGGGCCTGGGGGACCGACTGCCCTCAGTACAGGGCCTCCTACTGGGTGGTGGGAAGCTTCTGGAACCAGACAGTGATGGCTGCGTAACGTAGTGAACGTACCAAAAACCCCTGAATTGTTCACTTTAAAATGGTTACTTGTAGTTATGTGAATTTCACCCCAAGAGGAAACAGATGTGCCATGTGGTTAGCTACAGGCTGCACCTGACCCAGAAAAAAAGCCAACACGAGAGTTTTCATCTAATGTCTGCTCCCAAACTCATGGTGAGCCGAGGCCCACACCCGGGCTTCAGGGGGTGCAGGGACCCCTCCGGGGGCCAATGAGGAAGCCCTGTCTGTGCTTTAACCTGCTGGGAGCCTCAGGGACAGGGCAGCAGCAGGGGAGGGCCTCCGGGTGTGCTCTGGACGGGCCTGCGGCCTCTTCAGGCACTTACGGAGCACGCCACGTCCTCTAGGGTGGCGGAGAAGGACCCGATCAGGCTGTGCGGCAGCTGGGAGAGGAAGCCGATGGTGTCCACGTACAGGACCGGCATGCGGGAGGGCAGCAAGCCCCCGTGCGCAGTCACGTCCAGAGTGGCAAACAGCTGGTCCCGCGGCTGAAGGGCGGCCTCTCCGGTCAGTGCCTTGATCAGAGTGGTTTTGCCTGGAAAGGGGGTCACAGGAGAACAGGTGGCCTTCACGGGTCACTCACGTTTCCTGGGTTGTGCCCGTGTCCCCACATCCAGCCTGACGCCTTGGGAACCCCAAGGGGGGCCACTCTGACAAGGGGCGGGCTGGGTGAGGTGCTTTTTTAACATTTCTGTTCTCACAGGGACCCCCGGGCTCAGCTGTCATCTACTTTAAGTGGATTTTTACATGCTAAGCACACAGTTTTCTCCCTATTCTGAGTTTGGAAAACATAGAAAGAGATGTACCCAGTTGTGGTGGTTTGGGGTCTATAAACCCAGGGAAACATGCTCTTAAATCTAACCCACTCCTCACACTGGGCCCACTGGGGGTGAGGCTGTTGTCAGAGGACCTTTAGGTGGGACTCCTGCAGTGACGGTGGGGCCAGCCTGAGGACTGCCTTAGTCCTATGACCGCAGGCCTCAAAGTGGGACAGAATTCACACCCAGAGAGGGAGCAGCAGAGGCTGAGGGTCAGCAGGCCGGGAGGGATGGGGAGATGGCATGTGCACTGCCAGGGGGACAGGAGAGGGACAGGAGAGACCCACGGCCTGGAGGGGCAGGGGAGACGGCATGTGCAGTGCAGGGAAGGACAGGAGAGGGACAGGAAAGACCCAGGAGCCTGGAGGGGCAGGGGATATGGCATGTGCAGTGCCAGGAGGGAAAAGAGAGACCCTGGGACCTGGGAGCACCAAGGAGACGGCGTGTGCAGTGCCAGGGGGAACATGAGGGACCCAGGGACCTGGAAGGGCTGAGGAGATGGCATGTGCAGTGCCAGGGGGGACATGAGGGACCCAGGGACCTGGAAGGGCTGAGGAGATGGCATGTGCAGTGCCAGGGGGGACATGAGGGACCCAGGGACTGGGAGGACCAAGGAGACGGCATATGCAGTGCCAGGAGGGACAGGAGAGACCCAGGGACCTGGGAGGGCCGAGGAGACAGCATGTGCAGTGCCAGGAGGGAAAGGAGAGACCCAGTGACCTGGACGGGCCTGGCAGACGGCGTGTGCAGTGCAGGGAAGGACAGGAGAGGGACAGGAAAGACCCAGGAGCCTGGAGGGGCAGGGGATATGGCATGTGTAGTGCCAGGAAGGAAAGGAGAATCTTTCCCTGGGACCTGGGAGGGCTAAGGGGGGACATGAGGGACCCAGGGACCTGGAACGGCCGAGGAGACGGCGTGTGCAGTGCCAGGAGGGACAGGAGAGACCCAGGGACCTGGAGGGGCCGCGCAGATGGCGTGTGCAGTGCCAGGGGGGACAGGAGAGACCCAGGGTCAAGCCTGAATCCAGTCTTCGGGAAAACTGAGGCCTTAATGGCGCCTTAATTTGGACCCTTTCCTGCCCTCAAATCGTGAGCTAATAAATCCTGACTGTTTAACCCAACCCATGTCACGGAATTTCCCTGAGCAGCGCAGGAAACTGAAGTGCCAGGCCGATGCCAGCTGTTCAACTAAGAAGCATTGCAGCCTGAGAGCCGCTGGTTCCACCCCGAGACGTTGGAGGGTTCACCCAGCTCCCTCCTGACCCGCTGGCCCTCGACAAGCAGCAGTGCCTGCAGGGACCCGGGTCTGGACATAGTGTGTGAAGGCCACGTTTCCCCGGAGGGATGGCGCCTCACCAGGCCGTGTGCCCCACCTCGTTTCCGCGGCGGGATGGCACCTCACCAGGCTGTGTACCCCACCTCGTTTCTGTGGAGGGATGGCGCCTCACCAGGCCGTGTACCCCACCTCATTTCCGCGGAGGGATGGCACCTCACCAGGCCGTGTACCCCACCTCGTTTCCCCGGAGGGATGGCGCCTCACCACAGTTCGTGTACCCCACCACGGAGATCACCGGAAACTCTCGCCTCCTGCGCTGCCTCCTGAGGAGGTGTCGCTTCTTCTTCAGTTTCTCCAGCGCCTTCTTAATCTTCATTTCCTTCTCTCTTAAGAGGCGCTGTTGCAGTTGCATGAAAGATTCTCCTACGACACCCAGGACGCACAGCTGTGAACAGCCGGGCGGCCGGGCTGTAAGAGGGCCACTCCGCAGCTGGGGGCAGCAGCTTCCCGAGAGCCCGGGTTCAACCCTCCCGACCCAGGGAGGGCGTCCTGCCCCAAGGTGCTGGCCTTGCCACTGTGTCCCTGCGAGGGCAGCCGAGCCCTTCAGGGGTGGGGGGAGCAGGACTGAGGATGGCCACAGTGTCTCGTAGCCTCACTCCAAACCCCTGCCTGCCACCTTCTGTGAGAAAACTCTTTGTGGGTGTGACCAGGCTGTAGCCCCAGCATGGGGCGGTCCAGGACCATCGGGGGCCATGGCCCAGCACAGGTATCCCCATAACAGAGATGTCCTTAGAGGGGAGACATCCCCCCACCTTGAGTGTCCTTAGAGAGATGACCCCCCACCTCGGGTGTCCTTAGAGGGGAGATGCCCCCCCACCTCGGGTATCCCTATAAAAGGGAGGGGAGAAGACAGAGGGGCCTGTGCAGCCCAGCAGATGCCGAGTGGTCTACGAGGCAGAGCACGCAGGGGTCCCCGGGAGCTGGAAGAGGCAGGACGTCCCCTGTTGGCCTGAGGCCCCGATTCAGGCCCCCAGATGCGAGAAGGAAGACGCCTGTGTTTTCCACATTGCGTGGTTTCGGGGCTCGCCACAGCCGCCTGGGATTCTCACTCCTGTGTTAACGCACCCACCCAGGCCCAGGTGCTGCTCTGGGTCTGTGCATGTTGTGGGGGGCTGCCGTCAGAACCCCTCTGGGTATGCCAGGGACAGCCTGCGATGCACGGCAGGGCCCCACCTACCTGAGCCCATGATATAGCGCGAGCCCCCTCCTCCACGGTGTAGGTGAGGGGCCCCGGGTCTCAGGTTCGACCTGTGGACACAGTAGGCTGGTGAGCTGCAGACACGCATCCAGCAAGACCAAGGCATGGGCAGAGAGATCAGCGTGCAGGAGGGGCTGGCCATGGCGTGGCAGCCGGGCAGGCTGAGCAGGCCTTACGACCTCACACTCCTGGGGGGCTCCTTAGGGGCAGTAGGAGTAGCCCCTGCAAGGGGACATCCCTAAGGAGGCAAGTCCCCAGGACCTGGGCTCGCGGCCCACGTGGCAGACTGGACACTGCCAGGCAACACCGCAGGCTTCTAGGGCAGACACGGCTTAGATTCCCTTAAGCAGTCAGGGCGGGCAGAGACCAGAACACAGAAGGGGCGGCCTCAGTGTGAGAGGGCAGGAGGCCAGCCAGACCACTGGGAAGGGATCCCACGAGACCATCCGGGAGGGGATCCCACGAGACCATGTGAGAGGGGATCCCACGAGACCATGTGAGAGGGGATCCCATGAGACCACCCGGGAGGGGATCCCACAAGACCACCGGGAAGGGATCCCACGAGACTACCCAGGAGGGGATCCCACAAGACCACCCGGGAGGGGATCCCATAAGACCCCCCGGGAGGGGATCCCACAAGACCACTCGGGAAGGGATCCCATAAGACCACCCGGGAGGGATCCCACGAGACCACATGGGAGGGGATCCCATGAGACCACCCAGGAGGGGATAGAATGAGACCACCGGGAAGGGATCCCACGAGACCACCCGGGAGGGGAACCCATGACACCACGTGGGAGGGGATCCCACGACACCACGTGGGAAGGGATCCCACCAGACCACATGGGAGAGGATCCCACAAGACCACCGGGAAGGGATCCCACAAGACCATGTGGGAGGAGATCCTACGAGACACCCAGGGGGGGATCCCACAAGACACCCGGGAGGGGATCCCATGAGACCATCCGGGGATCCAATGAGACTACCTGAGCAGGGGGATTTCAGCCAGCGCGAGCTGCAGTCTGGCCTCTCTGGTTCGGGCATTGCAGCGGAAAATGTGAAGGACGATTGTGAACCGGTCAAAAACCTCCACACCCCAGGCAGCTTCCAGTTCTTTCTAGAAGAGAAAGGAAAGGCAGGAGGACCCTCAGTGGATCTCCAGCCCGTCACCAGGGGCCCTGCTGAAGGGAACAGATGCTCAGACTCACTGTCCACCCCAGCCTGCTCGTCCCTGGGTGGGAAGCTCCGACCTGAGCCATTCGACACAACGTCATGTGGCGTCTGGAGTCAAAACGACAGCACAGACCCTGTGCTCCTTACCTTTGTCAGTGGGGCCATTCTCTCCACGTTCAGAAAGATGGATGTGACTTCTGGTGATCCTCTGATTCTCTCTAATGCAAAGAGAAGCCACAGCAGGGATTTACAGTTTCTCCTCCATCTGCCATGGAAACGTCCCAGCACTGACGCGGGCACTATGAACTTCCGCTGGTGTGTTCACATGATACCCGCTGCAGGTCACTGGGCCCAGGGATGGGGGTCAGAGGAAGGGGACAGGTTCCAGCGTGGGTGTGAGTGACACAACCCCACTGTGTGAAGGACCGGCTCGCGAGTCAGCTAAGACAACCACCACCCCAGCCAGATACCTGGAAAGGGGCCTCCGGGGACCCATTCTCAGTGGCGGGTGGACGGGGAGGGGGGCACAGTTGGGTGTCAGAACCGGGAGATGGCAGAAGATCCCACCCAGGGCGGTTCCGAGAGCAGGCTGAGGCAGGGCAGCCCAGGGCTGAGTAAAGGAGCCCTGCCATCCACTTAGGGCCACTTCTGTGCTCTCCCTGTCCTGGGCATTGCCGTGTCCAAGGCCCACATGTTCCCCACGGAGAAAACGCACATCAGCTGAGCCTCACTGGGCCCAAACTGTGGCCAGCGCCTGGGTTCAGGGACCCGACCACGTGCATCACCTCCGGAGTCGGTCACGGGAACATGGGGAGACCGGCCTGTGCTGATGGTGTCCAAAGGGGCCCCAGGGACAGGGGCTCAGGACCCCTGTGGTGCTGCACATGGCCCAGGGAGGCCTGGACTTCTGTGCTGGGCTCTCCTCAGGGGACGTCCACTTCTCGACTGCTGACAGCTCTCACGTGCTGGGGCGAGTGGCTGACCCTGACCCTGAGCCCCCAGCCCAACCCCCATCTCTGCATCCTTTCTCTGGAGGCAGGCAAGGACAGCTCACCTGTCAGATGCTCAAAGTTGCCCTTGCCAAAGACAAGCCTGCTGTCGGGCGTCCTGGTGGGCAGCACAACAGTGTCCACCACGCTCCAGCCATCCAGCGTGTGCACCAGTGCCTTCGCCTCGGCCACCTGCCACTCGGCTGTGGGGAGAGGCCACCGTGAGGCACCGCCCACCCTCCATGGCCCCCCCCCTCTGCATCTGCACCCTACATTTCGGATTGTCTCCCAGCGTGCAGGAGGCTGTTGCTTAGGAGGGCACAGGCCAGTGTGGGGGTGGGAGCAACCCGAGTCCACTGGGCCCCCAGCTGTGCCCTGTGGGGGTTTAGAGCCCTGAGGGCATTCCCAGTCATCACCCACACATGCAGCTGCTCCACTCATCCCCCCACTGCAGGAGTGTCCTGCTCCCCGTGGGGACCCCCATTCTCTGGGCAGTGGCGGGGAGGGGGTTGCTAAAGGAAGGAGGATCTCTTCCTCGCCACCCTATGTGCTGAGACCTGAAGACCCCAGGCTGAGGATAGGGGACCCAGTCCCGAAGGCCAGGTACAGTGGGGCTGCACTGTGAATGCACTGAAACGGTAATCTGTGGACACACAAAGCAGACTGGTGGCTGCCAGGTGCTGGGGCAAGGAGGTGGGGAATGACAGCTCACGGGGGCTTTAGTTTTGGGGAGAGGGAAATGTTTTGGACCTAGGCAGAGGTGACGGGCACACACTCGGCCAAGTCAATAAACGCCGTTGAACTGCACACTTTCAGTGGGTGAATTACACCTCAATAACACAGCTACCCAACCCCACAGGAGGAAAACAAGACACATCAGGTCACTCCTGTGCTGGGACCCTCTTCCTGGTTCCCTGGCCCCTGCCCTCTCTGGAGCCCCTGGTACCGCTACACCTGCGCCAGCTCTCCGGACACCTGCGCCAGCTCTCCGGACGGGCGGCAGCTCGGCCCTCCAGCTTCCCAGGGTTTGCTGCCTGGGGGTCGGGGACGAGGGTCCGCCCTGTTCCCTCCATTTCCTCACTCCGGAAGGGGGTCTGGGTGGAACTGCCCAGGGAGGACCTGGTGCGAGGGGTGGCGCCCCGAGGGCTTCTCCTGGCAGCCGAGGCCGCGTACCTTCTGCCCCGACGTGCAGCCCCTGCGCAGACTCCGAGGCCCCTACTTGGGAGCTCCCGGCCATTGGGGAAGGCGCCGCAGCCGAGGACAATGAGATGCTTCCCTCCACCCTGCAGACTGGCGGCTCGCACCCGGTTTAGGGCCGCAGGGAGAGGGCGCATCCCACACCCCGAGGCCCGGCCAGGGAGCGCCCACTGCCCCCCCGGCTCGCGGGCGAACTCAACGCTTGGAAACACTCCAGTGAAAGGAAATCTGGTCAGCCTCAGGGGTTCGCGAGGAAGGGTTGAACCTCTCGAGTACCTCGCCCTCACTGACTTGTCCTTCCCACGTCCCCCGCAGGGGCTTTCCTCCATCCGCTCCACCTGCTTCCACCCACCCTCAACAGGTGAGGACGGCGATCAGCGCCCCGCCCCTTCCAGTCGGCCCCGCCCCGAAGACCCTTCTCGGCCCCGCCCCCAGGACATTCTAGTGCCTGTAATCGGCGTCCCGGTCCCCAGAGACTTCCGGCCCCACCCCCTAGCACGCCCCTCCCCTTCGACAGGCCCCGCCCCTCTGCGCAGGCCCCGCCCCCGTCACCTCGGGTCAGCTGTGGGCTCCTCGCGCCCCCCTTGACCTCTGGGTGGACCACGCACACGCGTTGGGAGCCCCCGGGCAGCAAAGGCTCCCTCGGCAGCAGCTCCTCCTCCTCGTCCTCCTCTTCTTCCTCGTTCTCTTCGTCCGCATCGCTTTGCTCCTCCTCCGCCTCCTCCACTCCCGCTCGGGTCCTGAGACTCTCCACACGAGGGCTCCGCGCCCCGCCCTCCGACCCCTTCTGGCCCGGGCCCCTGGGACCGAGGGCGGAGAGCGCGCGCGCGAGGCAGGGCGGAGGCGGCGGCGGCCGGGATCCCGGCGCGGGGCGGCCGCGGGGTACACGAGGAGGCCGGAGCCCCGGGCGGACGGCGGCCCGGAGGGCCCACATCGCCTCTGCGCGCCCAACGCAATGGGGTGGGGCCTCGGCGCTCGGCGAGGCCTAAGACGGCGCCGGCTCCCATGGGTCGCCCGGTGTCACGTGGGCGCCGCTTGCCGCCGTCTGATTGGCCGGCGCGATGGGGGCGAGTCCTGCCGTGGCTGCTCTAAGCCGCGAGCCTGCAGCCGCGTTGTGTCTGGGCGGGTTCGGGGCTCCACCCGGGTCTTTGGGTGCAAATCGGTCCTAGGGTCTGATCTCGTCTAGGGGGTCCTTTTTTTTTTTTTTTTTTTTTTATTAATTAAAAAAAGAATTAACAAAACAATTAGAAATCATTCCAATCTACATGTACAATCAGTAATTCTTAATAACATCACATAGTTGCATATTCATCATTTCTTAGTACATTTGCATCGATTTAGAAAAAGAAATAAAAAGACAACAGAATAAGAATTAAAACAATAATAGAAAGAAAAAAAAACAAAAAAAACAAAAACAAAAAACCTATACCTCACATGCAGCTTCATTCAGTGTTTTAACATAATTGCATTACAATTGGGTAGTATTGTGCTGTCCATTTCTGAGTTTTTATATCCAGTCCCGTTGTACAGTCTGTATCCCTTCATCTCCAATTATCCCTTCTCTTTTTTTTTTTTTTTAATTAACGGAAAAAAAGAAATTAACCCAACATTTAGAGATCATACCATTCTACACATGCAATCATTAATTCTTAACATCATCACATAGATGCATGATCATCATTTCTTAGTACATTTGCATTGGTTTAGAAGAACTAGCAACATAACCGAAAAAGATATAGAATGTTAATATAGAGAAAAAAATAAAAGTAATAATAGTAAAATCAAAACAAAACAAAACAAAACAAAACCAAAACCTATAGCTCAGATGCAGCTTCATTCAGTGTTTTAACATGATTACTTTACAATTAGGTATTATTGTGCTGTCCATTTTTGAGTTTTTGTATCTAGTCCTGTTGCACAGTCTGTATCCCTTCAGCTTCAATTACCCATTGTCTTACCCTGTTTCTAACTCCTGCTGAACTCTGTTACCAATGACATATTTCAAGTTTATTCTCGAATGTCCGTTCACATCAGTGGGACCATACAGTATTTGTCCTTTAGTTTTTGGCTGGATTCACTCAGCATAATATTCTCTAGGTCCATCCATGTTATTACATGGTTCATAAGTTTATTTTGTCTTAAAGCTGCATAATATTCCATCGTATGTATATACCACAGTTTGTTTAGCCACTCTTCTGTTGATGGAGATTTCGGCTGTTTCCATCTCTTTGCAATTGTAAATAATGCTGCTATAAACATTGGTGTGCAAATGTCCGTTTGTGTCTTTGCCCTTAAATCCTTTGAATAGATACCTAGCAATGGTATTGCTGGGTCGTATGGCAATTCTATATTCAGCTTTTTGAGGAACCGCCAAACTGCCTTCCACAGTGGTTGCACCCTTTGACATTCCCACCAACAGTGGATAAGTGTGCCTCTTTCTCCGCATCCTCTCCAGCACTTGTCATTTTCTGTTTTGTTGATAATGGCCATTCTGGTGGGTGTGAGATGATATCTCATTGTGGTTTTGATTTGCATTTCTCTAATGGCCAGGGACATTGAGCATCTCTTCATGTGCCTCTTGGCCATCCGTATTTCCTCTTCTGAGAGGTGTCTGTTCGAGTCTTTTTCCCATTTTGTAATTGGGTTGGCTGTCTTTTTGTTGTTGAGATGAACAATCTCTTTATAAATTCTGGATACTAGACCTTTATCTGATATATCATTTCCAAATATTGTCTCCCATTGTGTAGGCTGTCTTTCTACTTTCTTGATGAAGTTCTTTGATGCACAAAAGTGTTTAATTTTGAGGAGTTCCCATTTATTTATTTCCTTCTTCAGTGCTCTTGCTTTAGGTTTAAGGTCCATAAAACCGCCTCCAGTTGTAAGATCCATAAGATATCTCCCAACATTTTCCTCTAACTGTTTTATGGTCTTAGACCTAATGTTTAGATCTTTGATCCATTTTGAGTTAACTTTTGTATAGGGTGTGAGAGATGGGTCTTCTTTCATTCTTTTGCATATGGATATCCAGTTCTCTAGGCACCATTTATTAAAGAGACTGCTCTGTCCCAGGTGAGTTGGCTTGACTGCCTTATCAAAGATCAAATGTCCATAGATGAGAGGGTCTATATCTGAGCACTCTATTCGATTCCATTGGTCGATATATCTATCTTTATGCCAATACCATGCTGTTTTGACCACTGTGGCTTCATAATATGCCTTAAAGTCAGGCAGCGCGAGACCTCCAGCTTCGTTTTTTTTTCCTCAAGATGTTTTTAGCAATTTGGGGCACCCTGCCCTTCCAGATAAATTTGCTTATTGGTTTTTCTATTTCTGAAAAATAAGTTGTTGGGATTTTGATTGGTATTGCATTGAATCTGCAAATCAATTTAGGTAGGATTGACATCTTAACTATATTTAGTCTTCCAATCCATGAACACGGTATGCCCTTCCATCTATTTAGGTCTTCTGTGATTTCTTTTAGCAGTTTTTTGTAGTTTTCTTTATATAGGTTTTTTGTCTCTTTAGTTAAATTTATTCCTAGGTATTTTATTCTTTTAGTTGCAATTGTAAATGGGATTCGTTTCTTGATTTCCCCCTCAGCTTGTTCATTACTAGTGTATAGAAATGCTACAGATTTTTGAATGTTGATCTTGTAACCTGCTACTTTGCTGTACTCATTTATTAGCTCTAGTAGTTTTGTTGTGGATTTTTCCAGGTTTTCGACGTATACTATCATATCGTCTGCAAACAGTGACAGTTTTACTTCTTCCTTTCCAATTTTGATGGCTTGTATTTCTTTTTCTTGTCTAATTGCTCTGGCTAGAACCTCCAACACAATGTTGAATAATAGTGGTGATAGTGGACATCCTTGTTTTGTTCCTGATCTTAGGGGGAAAGTTTTCAATTTTTCCCCATTGAGGATGATATTAGCTGTGGGTTTTTCATATATTCCCTCTATCATTTTAAGGAAGTTCCCTTGTATTCCTATCTTTTGAAGTGTTTTCAACAGGAAAGGATGTTGAATCTTGTCGAATGCCTTCTCTGCATCAATTGAGATGATCATGTGATTTTTCTGCTTTGATTTGTTGATATGGTGTATTACATTAATTGATTTTCTTATGTTGAACCATCCTTGCATACCTGGGATGAATCCTACTTGGTCATGATGTATAATTCTTTTAATGTGTTGTTGGATACGATTTGCTAGAATTTTATTGAGGATTTTTGCATCTGTATTCATTAGAGAGATTGGTCTGTAGTTTTCTTTTTTTGTAATATCTTTGCCTGGTTTTGGTATGAGGGTGATGTTGGCTTCATAGAATGAATTAGGTAGTTTTCCCTCCACTTCGATTTTTTTGAAGAGTTTGAAGAGAATTGGTACTAATTCTTTCTGGAACGTTTGATAGAATTCACATGTGAAGCCATCTGGTCCTGGACTTTTCTTTTTAGGAAGCTTTTGAATGACTAATTCAATTTCTTTACTTGTGATTGGTTTGTTGAGGTCATCTATGTCTTCTTGAGTCAAAGTTGGTTGTTCATGTCTTTCCAGGAACCCGTCCATTTCCTCTAAATTGTTGTATTTATTAGCGTAAAGTTGTTCATAGTATCCTGTTATTACCTCCTTTATTTCTGTGAGGTCAGTAGTTATGTCTCCTCTTCCATTTCTGATCTTATTTATTTGCATCCTCTCTCTTCTTCTTTTTGTCAATCTTGCTAAGGGCCCATCAATCTTATTGATTTTCTCATAGAACCAACTTCTGGCCTTATTGATTTTCTCTATTGTTTTCATGTTTTCAATTTCATTTATTTGTGCTCTAATCTTTGTTATTTCTTTCCTTTTGCTTGCTTTGGGGTTAGCTTGCTGTTCTTTCTCCAGTTCTTCCAAATGGATAGTTAATTCCTGAATTTTTGCCTTTTCTTCTTTTCTGATA
Source organism: Tamandua tetradactyla (assembly GCF_023851605.1). Classification (NCBI taxonomy): domain Eukaryota; kingdom Metazoa; phylum Chordata; class Mammalia; order Pilosa; family Myrmecophagidae; genus Tamandua; species Tamandua tetradactyla. Next base: position 174,582,953 of record NC_135353.1, on the reverse strand, counting down.
AAGGCATTTAGGGCAATAAATTTCCCTCTTAGCACTGCCTTTGCTGCGTCCCATAAGTTTTGATATGTTGTGTTTTCATTTTCATTCGCCTCGAGGTATTTGCTAATTTCTCTAGCAATTTCTTCTTTGACCCAGTCGTTGTTTAGGAGTGTGTTGTTGAGCCTCCACGTATTTGTGAATTTTCTGGCACTCTGCCTATTATTGATTTCCAACATCATTCCTTTATGGTCCGAGAAAGTGTTGTGTAAGATTTCAATCTTTTTAAATTTGTTAAGACTTGCTTTGTGACCCAGCATATGGTCTATCTTTGAGAATGATCCATGAGCACTTGAGAAAAAGGTGTATCCTGCTGTTGTGGGATGTAATGTCCTATAAATGTCTATTAAGTCTAGTTCATTTATAGTAATATTCAGATTCTCTATTTCTTTGTTGATCCTCTGTCTAGATGTTCTGTCCATTGATGAGAGTGGTGAGTTGAAGTCTCCAACTATTATGGTATATGAGTCTATTTCCCTTTTCAGTGTTTGCAGTATATTCCTCACGTATTTTGGGGCATTCTGATTCGGTGCGTAAATATTTATGATTGTTATGTCTTCTTGTTTAATTGTTCCTTTTATTAGTATATAGTGTCCTTCTTTGTCTCTTTTAACTGTTTTACATTTGAAGTCTAATTTGTTTGATATTAGTATAGCCACTCCTGCTCTTTTCTGGTTGTTATTTGCATGAAATATCTTTTCCCAACCTTTCACTTTCAACCTATGTTTATCTTTGGGTCTAAGATGTGTTTCCTGTAGACAGCATATCGAAGGATCCTGTTTTTTAATCCATTCTGCCAATCTATGTCTTTTGATTGGGGAATTCAGTCCATTGACATTTAGTGTTATTACTGTTTGGATAATATTTTCCTCTAACATTTTGCCTTTTGTATTATATATATCATATCTGATTTTCCTTCTTTCTACACTCTTTTCCATATCTCTCTCTTCTGTCTTTTTGTATCTGACTCTAGTGCTCCCTTTAGTATTTCTTGCAGAGCTGGTCTCTTGGTCACAAATTCTTTCAGTGACTTTTTGTCTGAGAATGTTTTAATTTCTCCCTCATTTTTGAAGGATAATTTTGCTGGATATAGGAGTCTTGGTTGGCAGTTTTTCTCTTTTAGTATTTTAAATATATCATCCCACTGTCTTCTAGCTTCCATGGTTTCTGCTGAGAAATCTACACAAAGTCTTATTGGGTTTCCCTTGTATGTAATGGATTGTTTTTCTCTTGCTGCTTTCAAGATCTTCTCTTTCTCTTTGACCTCTGACATTCTAACTAGTAAGTGTCTTGGAGAACGCCTATTTGGGTCTAATCTCTTTGGGGTGCGCTGCACTACTTGGATCTGTAATTTTAGGTCTTTCATAAGAGTTGGGAAATTTTCAGTGATAATTTCTTCCATTAGTTTTTCTCCTCCTTTTCCCTTCTCTTCTCCTTCTGGGACACCCACAACACGTATATTTGTGCGGTTCATATTGTCCTTGAGTTCCCTGATACCCTGTTCAAATTTTTCCATTCTTTTCCCTATAGTTTCTGTTTCTTTTTGGAATTCAGATGTTCCATCCTCCAAATCACTAATTCTATCTTCTGTCTCTTTAAATCTATCATTGTAGCTATCCATTATTTTTTCTATGTTTGCTACTTTATCCTTCACTTCCATAAGTTCTGCGATTTGTTTTTTCAGTTTTTCTATTTCTTCTTTATGTTCAGCCCATGTCCTCTTCATGTCCTCCCTCAATTTATCGATTTCATTTTTGAAGAGGTTTTCCATTTCTGTTCGTATATTCAGCATTAGTTGTCTCAGCTCTTGTGTCTCATTTGAGCTATTGGTTTGTTCCTTTGACTGAGCCATATTCTCAATCTTTTGAGCGTGGACAGTTATCTTCTGCTGCTGGCGTCTGGGCATTTATTCAGATTTCTCTTGGTGTTGGACCCAGCAAGGTTGTAATATTTTTCTGTGAAATCTCTGGGTTCTGTTTTTCTTATCCTGCCCAGTAGGTGGCGCTCGTGGCACACGTTTGTCTGCGGGTCCCACCAGTAAAAGGTGCTGTGGGACCTTAAACTTTGGAAAACTCTCGCCGTCCTGGGGGTTCGCTAGCCGAAGCGGCTTGAGCCGGCCCAGGGTCCGAACGCAGGGAGGGTGTCCGAACGCAGGGAGGGTTGCTGGTCGCCGCAGCCAGGGAAAGAGCCCGTCCGAATTTCCTAGTCGGCCCTGGGCAACAAGCGTGGCGGGAGGGCGCCAGCGGCAGCGGCCCGCCCGAGAGAGTGCACGTTCCCCGGGAGTCACGGGGTCACCGTTCTCCGCGGCCTGGGGGTTTCCGATCCAATTCTCTCAGTTGGTCCGGGGGCTGCGCGTGGTGTGGGCGCCAGTCGCCTTGGTTTCAGGGGACCACCTCTCCAATTCTCCCAGCCGGCCCGGGAAGGGGAAAGGGAGTAACTCCGGCCGCTTGCCACCCCGCCCGGTAAGGCCCGCGCGCCTCGGCGATCTCACCCGAGCTGCTTCTCTCAGCCAGCCAGCCGTTCCAGGATGGGGTACGCTGTCTTTTTTTCGTCTAGGGGGTCCTTGATAGCAGCCCTGGGGCTCCGGATCCAGCTTTGGGGTCCTGCTCAGCGCGGGGGTCCCGGCCGCCCCAGCCCTTCCCCTTCCCCTTCCTGCCCCTCCCCACCCCCGGCCGGGGTCCGTGGCCGGGCCTGCGCGCCTCATGCTGACCCCCGCCCGCGCGTCTTCTCAGGCCCCGCGGCAGGAGGCCCGTGGGCTCGGGCTGCCCAAACGGCGGATGCTAAAGGCGCGCGGCGGGCGGGAAGGAAGGGGGGGGCACTGTTGGGGGTCCGACGGAGTCCCTGGCTGGATTTCCCACCGGGATTTGGCTCTGGACGAAGTGACCCTTTAAGTGTCTGCCCTGAGAGCGCACGGTGCGGCCGGGTGCTGGGGCTGGGTGGGGTCAGCTGCCGGGGGTGGTAGGGCCTGGGTGGGGTCAGCCGCGGGGGGTTGGAGGGCCTGAGTGGGGTCAGGCGCTCGGGCTGGGTGGGGTCAGCCGCCGGGGGTTGGAGGGCCTGAGTGGGGTCATGCGCTGGGGCTGGGTAAGGTCAGCTGCCGGGGCTTGCTCCCTGGTCCTGGAGCGCCTCCAGTTCAGGGCAGCCCGAGGTCAGGTGCTGCCTGGTTGGCGGAATGGTTCCTCCCTTTCAATTGCGCACCAGGAACAGGGCCGCTTGAACGGAGCCCTTTCTGAGCGCTCCCCCGCGGGCGCGCGGTTTGGCGTTCGGGTTTCGGGCCGTTGCGCTGACGCGGTGGGTTCAAAGTGAGAACGAGGGAGGGCTCAGGGGCGCTGGGGAGACGTGGCCCTCGCCCACCTGCTGCTTGAGGGAGGGGCTGCAGCTCGGGGGACCCCGGTTCCGGCCCTTGGGGGGGGGGGTCTCTCCTCCCCGGCCGGGGCCGAGCTGACGGGGTTTCTGCCGCCTCGGGGAGAGCGCGGGTTGCGTGGGGTCTGCGCTGACCCTCGTGGGTCTGCTGGGCGCCCCCACCTCGCCGTCTGCTGCTCCGTGGTGGCCGACCCCCTGCGCCCAGCATCGTGTCGGGGCTGGGAGGGCCTGGGTCAGGGAGGTGGGAGGCCACGGATGTGGGAAGGTGTTGCTGCGCTGGGGTGGGCTGCAGGAGCCGCCAGGCACCCCAATAGTGGGGGGGAGCCGGGGAACCCAGTCCTCGTGCAGCGCCCACTGCCTGCCGTTCCTTCACGGGAAGGTGCAGTGGGGGTGGGGGTGGGAGGCCGGCTGACCTCGAGCGGGTGTGTGTGTGGGGGGTCCCAGGTACCTGGGTGCAGCTCCCACCTGCTGCCATTTGCCAGGTGCCTCTAGGTGAACGGACTGCTACTAGAATTGTCATCTGGTGGTGCAGTTGCTTTGGGGGCTAGAAAAGACACTACTGGGTCCTCAGTGGAGCTTATCCTGGGCGGGGCTCTGCACTGCCCCTCCCCCTTGGGTTCCAGAACTGAGCCCTGGGGTCTGTACCCCGGGGGCCTGCCCTCCTAGCAGTGGTGGGTCCTTTGAGGGTGGGGATAGGGGAGGAATGGCTCTCATTTGTTGGGTAATGGTTGTTTTCTGGCCTTGACAGGGATGGAGGCCTCTGGGAGACACAGAATCCTGAAAACTTTAGCAAAGCTCCGAGGGCTTCTTCAGCAGGTTTTCCTTGCAGTCTCACCTGTCATGAGAAAGGGCATCAGCCCTCTGACCCCAGGATGATGGGGAGCCCCAGAAGGAGCCGGGAGAGAAGTGACCCCGGTCCACCTCAGTGCTGGGAAGGGGGGACTCAGGATATGGGGACCGCAGACAGGCTACTTGGCAAGGAGCACTCCAACATGTGGTTTGGTTGTAAAAATGCTTTATTTTCCTGATACTCAAATACCCGTGATTTTTGAGATATGTTGTTGGTTTAATTATTTATTCATATATTTATTTTGGCCAAAACATAAACCAAACTCTTAAGTACCTGCTCCGGCCGCTCATGGGGATGTGCCTCTGAGAATTGGGGCCCTTGGTTTACTCCGTTGATGCCTTCCACCATCTTCTCAGCATTTCCATGGCTCTCCACTGTCTGGCTTTGGTAACTCTGTTTCCTCCCGGAGCAAACTGCAAGTGCCTAATTGTTGTGCCCTCTGCACGACCTAGAGGGCTGACCTTGCCCACGGCGTGCTGTTTCCATGTGGTTTAGAGATCTGCGGCCCCGAATATCACTGAAAAAAATAAAAATCTACTTCTTTGAAAGTATCAAGAGAATTGATAAACCTATAGTACACTCATCAGAAAAAAGAGAAGCAGCACAATTTCCAATTTCATGGTAAGAGAAGGGATACTATTATAGATCCTTGAAATACTGTAAGTATCATAAGAGAATATTATGAACTTAGGTTAATAAATTGAACAACTTCAGTGAAATGGGGAAACACCTTGAAAGACACAGCTACCAAAGCTCACGCAAGAAGAAAGAAGAAATCAATCACCTGGGTTGCCCTATATGTATTAAGGAGATCGAATTTAAAGTTAAGAATCTTCCCTGAAAGAAAACTCCAGAACCAGGTAGCTCAATGAACAATTTCTACCAAAACTTTTGAGAAGAAATTCTACATAAATTCTTCAAAAACCAGAAAAAGTAAAAACACTTTTCAACTCTTGTTATGTGGCCAGCATTATCCTGATGCAAAAGCAGGCAAGAACATTATAAGACAAACTAGAGAGCACTATACCTCGTCACACGGATATGAAAATCATTCAAATATTAGTGACTAAATGTAGAAATATAAAAGAAGGGTAATATTCCACCCTTCTCCTCTCCGCCCCTCCCCGCAGCTCCCTCTCCCACTGCACTGAGGCAGCTGAATTTGGGGTTTTGCCACCTGTCCTGCACATGTGTTGACTCTGCCACCACTGCGTGTGTTTAGTGCCCAGGTTGTCAGGTGTGCACCCACCCTCGTCCCACCCCAGCTGACGAGTTGGTCCCATCTACAAAGGGTTCCCCTGGCCCTTGGGGTCCCTCTCGCCGCCCCCAGGTGTTTCTCCCCCCCCCCCCACAGGCAGCACTGACCACTACGGCACTTGGGTGGGTTTCACGCGGCAGACCTCATGGATGGCTGCTGGGGAAGGGTTCGCTTTTCGTTTGGTCGTGGGGGGCGTGGCAGCGTCTTTCCCTCGCTGTTGCATGCACTGATCAGCGCATCAGCCCCTCGTTCTGGTCATCACCCGGTGGCAGTTCTGTAGGGTCACGGCCCGTCCTTCTCCCCTTCACCCATTGACAGACATTTGAGTGTCTCCAGCTTGTGGCCGTTAGGGAAGCTGGCCTTTGCCGGTCACAGGCTTCAGCCGTGCGGTAGGACCGGAGAGGCTGGGTTACGTGGGAGGTAAAGGTTTAACTTTCCAACCCACTGCCGGGCTGTTGGCCGAGGCGGCTGTGCCGTGTCACTCCTGCGGGCTGCAGGGGGGCCCCAGGTACTGGTCTTCCCCAGCGCCGGGTGTTGGCCGTCCCCTGACTGCGCCGCTCTGGGCGGGACTTGCAGCCCACCAGGGGCCCCTTGGTTTCAGGTGCTGCTGTCTGATGTCAGCTCAATGGTGTGACAATTCAGATCTTCCCTGCCCCTTCCTGGGAGCTGCTGCCTGCTCTTGTGTGGCCCACTGAGTCCCCTGATTAGGGAGGGAGCAGCAGGCGCTGAGGGGGCCTGAAGACTGATCCATCTCTCCTGCTGAGGCGCCGAGGGGGCGTCCCCAGGGCTGGGGCCTGAAGACTAATCCATCTCTCCTGCTGCCACCTGCAGCAGGTTCACGGCCCCTGGCCCCTCGCCTCCCTTTTAGGAAGAGACTTGGGTGAAAGTTGGCACAGAAGGTATTTTCTGGAGCATTAAATACACTAGCAAGAGCGCTGCCAGCGGAGTGTCCCACAGTCAATAGCGGGTTAGGAAGCCCCTCTGTGCTGGCACGCAGCGGATAGCAAAGCCATGCTTTTGTTGAATCTTGAAACTTTATTTTTAAATCATTTGAGGCTTAGAGGAAGTTGACAAACACAGGACACAAGGTGACAGGGGGTCCTGCACCCAGATGGAGGAAATGTCTGTTTCACCGCTAGTGCTGCAGCCACGCATGGCAGGTGCTCTGGCCGGGTTGGGGAGCGGGAGGGTCTGTGTGAGGGCTGTCCTGGGGTCCACGGCCTGGGAGATGCAGGGGGGCGAGTCTCTGTCCAATCCCTGAGCCTCCCTCCTCTGGCATCACTGGGCCTGTCTCAGGTGTGTCCTTGTTTGGGGGATTTGGGGCACCCCTGGCGTAACCTCCAGGTTTGATCTCTGCTTGTTCTCTGAGCCTGCATTCCAGCGAGCCAAGGCAGGTCTGCTGGTGCTGGGCAGGCTGCACACAGAAGGGACAAGGCGTGGGCTGGGTGTCGGGGCCCCTGAGCCATGGGGGGCCGTGGGTGGGGGCAGGGGAAGGAACGGCTGTCCGCTGTGCCGCCTCCCAGATTCCCAGTCAACCATCCCCAGAAGTCCCCTCGCAGGATGCTGACCAGCTGGCCTGAGCCCGAGTGCTGCTGGGAAACTGTTCTGTGTCCCCAAATTCACGATTTCTTTCCTAACCCAATCTGTGGAGCTAGACCTTTGGCTTGTGGTGTGTGCTGGTTTGAGTCTGTGGTGGACCCCAGAAAAGCCATGTCCTTTAATCCTCATTCAGTATTGCTGGGTGGGAGCATTTTGATGGTTTCCATGGACATGTGACCCACGCAATTGTGGGTGGTAACTTTTGATTAGGTGATTTCCATGGAGGTGCGTTTCCACCCATTGAAGGTGGAGTTGGTTACTGGAATTCTTTAAAAGAGGAAACATTTTGGAGAGAGTCCCATTTTGGTAGAGCCACGAAAAAGCCAGCAGACGCCACCATGTTTGCCATGTGCCCTGCAAGCTGAAAGAGAAATGTTGAATGTCATTGGCCTTCTTGAACAAAGGTATCTTTCCCTGGATGTCTTAAATTGGACATTTCTATAGACATTTATATAAATTTTGGTACCAAAATCTGTTCTAGTTTGCGAGCTGCCAGAATGCAATATACCAGAAGCTGAATGGCTTTTAAAAAGGGAATTTGATAGGTTGCTAGTTTATAGTTCTAAGGCTGAGGAAATGTCCCAATGAAAACAAGTCTATAGAAATGTCCAATCAAAGGCATCCAGGGAAAGATACCTTGGTTCAAGAAGGCCAAGGAAGTTCAGGGTTCCTCTCTCAAGTGAGAAGGCACATGGCGAACACAGTCAGGGTTTCTCTCTCAGTTGGAAGGGCACATGGCGAACACGACATCATCTGCTAGCTTTCTCTCCTGGCTTCCTGTTTCATGAAGCTCCCTGGGAGGCATTTTCCTTCTTCATCTCCAAAGGTTGCTGGCTGGTGGACTCTGCTTCTCGTGGCTATGTCATTCTCTGCTTTCTCTGAATCTCCTGTTCTCCAAAATGTTTCTCTTTTATAGGACTTCAGAAACTAATCAAGACCCACCCGAATGGGTGGAGACATGTTGTCACCTTATCCAGCTTAACAACCACTCTCGATTGCATCACATCTCCAGGGAGACGATCTAATTACAGTTTCAAACATACAATACTGAATAGGGATTAGAAGAAATGGCTGCTTTTACAAAATGGAATTAGGATGAAAACATGGCTTTTATAGGGGACACACATCCTTTCAAACCAGCACATTCCACCCTCTGGACCCTAAAAAAGACATGTTTTCCCCATATACAAAATACATTAATTTCATAAAAATATCAGAGAACCTTAAACCATTCCAGTAACATTTCAAATACAAGATTAATACAAAATTAAAATCAGTACTAAGTCTCATCAAGTTTGTTAAAGGCATGAACAGTCCTAAGGTAAAATTTTCTCCATTTGCTCTGGACCTTTGAAAACTCATAACAAATTAGTTGCTGCAAACATACAAAGGAGGACCAGTCATGGGATATATATACCCATTTCCATAGGGAGGAAGAAACACAGGGGTCACTGGACCCACACGGTTTCGAAAACCCTCAGGGCAAAATCCATTAGATTTCAAAATCTGAGAGTTATGTATCCTTGGGGCTTCTGAAATTGGCAGTCACACCCTTTCCAAGGCCCTGTGCAGAGGCCTGCCTCTCTCTGAATGCAGCCTTGGGGAACACTGAGGAGACCACCTTTTTCTCGGCTCCACCCTCTCCAAGCATCGGGGCTGCACCCAGGCTCTCTGCCATCTCTGGGGCACACGCTCAACCCCTCCATGTGGTGGCAACCAGGCTCTCCCCAAACCCCAAGGAATGTGCTTCACCCTTTCTAAGGCCTGAGGCGGCATGACTCCTCCACTGCAATGAGGTGGCAGCCCCATCCTCTGCCTTTGGGGCAAACTCACCCTCTCCAAGGGCTTGGGTGGGTTCGCTCTCCTGGCCCGAGGATTCTTGACTTCAGACCTCAGCCTCCATGGTTCTGCCTCTGAAGTTATTTTTCCTTCAGCCTGTCAGCGGCCCTGTTTATACAGGTCCCACAGCACTCTCGTTGGCTTTCTAGGCAGTAGCCTTGGATCATGCCCATCAGATGTAAGGCGTTTCCACAGATCCTTCCTGGATAACTCCATGTCCGATCCTGACTTTCTCTGGAATGGCTAGCTGGTGCCACATTTGGTTAAGTCCTCACACAAACGGATTGCATTGTTTCCATGGAGATGGACACACCCACCTGTCCATGTGGTCTTTGATTAGGTGGAGATGGGACTCTGCCCTTTCAAGGTGGTCTCGATTAGTTCATTGGGGTCTTTAGTAGAGCTCAGGGAAGGGGAAAGAGCTCAGAACACGCAGACATGTGGAGACACTTGGAATGCCGACAGGGCAGATGCCTGGACATGGATGTTTGGAGATGCAGAGCCCAGCAGACGTGACCATGTGCCTCCCATGAGATGCTGACGAGCCAGAACCCAGAGTTGTGTCCTGGAGGAGCTGAGTGAGCCCCACAGATGCTCACGGAGGAAACCACTGGCATCAGAAGCTGGAAGCAACAGAACCAGGAGCAAGGACCTGCAGCACCAGCCATGTGCTTTCCCGTGGGACAGACACCGGCCTTCCTTGAGTCATGCATCTTTCTCTAGATGCCTTTTGGATACTTTTATGGCCTTAGAACTATAAACTTGTAGACCAATAAATTCCCTTTTTAAAGGCTGCTCCATTTCTGACACATCGTATTCTGCAGCTTGAGCAAACCATAACAGCCTGGAGCGCTGGGTGCACTTGTCCAGCCCTGCTGGACTAGCCCTGGGGTCCTGGCCCATGTCACCCCTTAGGGGTCCCCACTTGGGTAGCACCAGTAGCGGCCATGTGCACAGGTCCTACTGCATGCTGACTGTGGTCAGACACCTCTGGGCCGCCCCTGGGGTGTGATGGGGTCTGCGGGTGGCCGGGGCCTGCCTCTGAAAGGCCCAGGGATTTAGAGGGGTCATCCAGGGACCATGTCTCAGGGGATTCCGCACCATGGTGTTCCTGAGAAGTGTTGGTGACTGAGAGGTGTGGCCAGGTGAGGTGTGTGTGCACATGTGAGTGTATTGCATCTGTGTGCACATGTGGGCATTTCTGCCACCACCTGCAGGGTTGTGTCACAGGTGTGTCAGGGTTTGTGCTGCCAGCACCTCTGACACAGGGACGGAAGACACACAAGAACTCACACGGTGTCTCCTTCCTCGTTGGGGCACGAGGGACCCTGTAGCGCCCTGGAGACCCCCTAGGCTGTCACCGGTCGTCATCCTCTAGACGGGTGCCCCGGGAAGACGGGTGCCCTAGGCCTCTCTCTGCATCTCTGAGGTTTCTGCTGACCCCTGCATGTGGCCATCACGAGGCGGTCAGGGCTGGGAGACTCTTTCCTTTCTGTTTTTTATGTGTCCAAAGATATGGGTTTTGTTTGTCCCCCACCCTGACAGGCCTTTAGGATCCGCCCTCACCTGCTGGTCCCCCGGTGTGTGGGATCCATCCTCACCTACCAGGTGGGCCCAGGGTCAAGGCTCTCGGGTCAGTTTTACGTTTCGTACAGGGCCTCTTCCAAAAATCAAGTGTGGTCCTGGACCCAGAGTGCAGGCCGGGTGTGTGCATTTGGGTGTGCATGCTCAGGTGTATATTCAGTGTGTGCTTGGGTGTGCATTGGGTTTCCATGGTTTGGTGTGCATGCTCAGTTGTGCACGCTCAGGTGCGTATGCTGAGGTGTGCATTCAGGAGTGCGTGCTTGGGTGAGCATGCTCAGGTGTGCATGGTCGGGTGTGCACACTGAGGTGGGCATTCAATGTGTGCTTGGATGCACATCAGGTTTGCATAGTTGGGTGTGCGTGCTCGGGTGTGCATTTGGGTGTGCGTGGTTGGGTGTGCATTCGGGGGTGTGCGTTTGGATGTACCTGGTCGGGTGTGTGCACTTGGGTGTGTATTTGGGTGTGCGTGCTCAGATGTGCCCGGTCGGGTGTGCACGCTCAGGTGGTCATTTGGGTGTACGCATCGGGTGTGCATGGTTGGGTGTGCATTTGGGTGTGCATGCTCAGATGTGCCCGGTTGGGTGTGTGTACTTGAGTGTGCATTCAGGTATGTGCGCTCGGGTGTGCATTTGCGTGTGCACTCAGCCTCTGGCTGCATAGCCCTAGACAGGCCCCAGGTCTCTCCCTCCTGAGGGGCCCCTGAGTGCCACAGCATGCCCTGCACACGGGGTCTGGGGGCTGCCCCGGGACGTACCCAAGGGCTGCCCTGCCTGGCGGGGGCGACCTCCCTCACTGGCATCTGTGTGGCCACGACTTCCCTGATCCCCAGGGCTGACAGTTGCCAAGCAGCAGTTGAGCCACTGCTGACCTAATACTGTCACGGTCCTCGGGTGGGTGACCCGGGATGGGCTCTGGGGTCGTCTCAGGCACAGCCTTCTGCTCCCTGGCCAGTGTCCAGCCAGGTGGATGTGGGGCTGGAGCTGTGGTCCTTGGCGGGGAGAGGGGACTCTGGGTCAGGGGGTCATTGGGCACTGAGACACCCAGGCTCCCGGAGGGCGCCCATCCCCGCCGGGAGACTCCTCGCAGTTAAGCCACCTCTAGCCACGCTGATGCCGTGGGCAGGCACATCCCCGAGGCAGGAGCCCTGCGTCCTGCTGGGCGGAGACGGAGACGCCCCGTCAAGGCGCCCCTCCCTGTGGGCTCCTGGGGGCTGGCCTCGCACCACGGGAGACGGGGCGTGGGGCAGGGTCTCCTGCCCGTGGTAGGTGGTGTGGGATCTGAACCTGGATTCCCCAGAAGTTATTTCCAAAAGTGTGGTGTGCTGTCCCAAAAAGCATGGTGTACTGCCGGGCTCTGATTCCCGAACTATCTCTGGGCCTGCTGAAGGGACCTGAGAAGATGCTGAAAAGAATGGGCCGGTGCTGGTGCTGGAGGCGCCTCCTCCCCTCCTCCTCTGTGCTCCAGGACCCCGTCTCCCTCCTCCCCTCCTCCTCTGTCTCAGGGACCCCGTCTCCCTCCTCCCCTCCTCCTCTGTGCTCTAGGACCCCGTTTCCCTCCTCCCCTCCTCCTCTGTGCTCCAGGACCCGGTCTCCCTCCTCCCCTCCTCCTCTGTGCTCCGGGACCCCATCTCCCTCCTCCCCTCCTCCCCTCCTCCTCTGTGCTCTGGGACCCCGTCTCCCTCCTCCCCTCCTGCTCTGTGCTCCGGGACCCCGTCTCCCTCCTCCCCTCCTCCTCTGTCTCCGGGACCCCATCTCCCTCCTCCCCTCCTCCCGTCCTCCTCTGTGCTCTGGGACCCCGTCTCCCTCCTCCCCTCCTCCCCTCCTCCTCTGTGCTCCGGGACCCCGTCTCCCTCCTCCCCTCCTCCTCTGTGCTCCAGGGCCCCGTCTCCCTCCTCCCCTCCTCCTCTGTGCTCCAGGACCCCGTCTCCCTCCTCCCCTCCTCCTCTGTGCTCTGGGACCCCGTCTCCCTCCTCCCCTCCTCCCCTCCTCCTCTGTGCTCTGGGACCCCGTCTCCCTCCTCCCCTCCTCCTCTCCTCCTCTGTGCTCTGGGACCCCGTCTCCCTCCTCCCCTCCTCCCCTCCTCCTCTGTGCTCCGGGACCCTGTCTCCCTCCTCCTCTGTGCTCTGGGACCCCGTCACCTTCCTCCCCTCCTGCTCTGTGCTCCCTGTGCCTCTGAATCCTGTCCCCTGTTCTCAGCCCCATTGTGGGGAGCATGCAGGAAAGCTATACTCACCCCAGCCCCGAGTTGCCACTGACCCACTGACCACTCGCAAAAGCTTCCTCCTCGACCTGGCCTAACACAGACCCATTCCCCCCTTCCGGCCCGCAGTGAGTCGTGTCTCGGTGGAGCTGCAAGGCGTCTCTGCTCCTCCGTTGTCCCCAGTGATTTAGAGCCCAGTCCCAGATGTCTGTCCCCCATCTCTACAGGCCTCCACTGTGTGTCTATAAGTTACGCAGCATGCAGACGGCTCCACTCTTTATTTTGCATGTGCGCTGTATCTGTTTAAGGTGCCAGAAATGCAACTCCTTTTTAAAAGGGAATTTATTAAAAGCAAGTTTACAGTTCTAACGCCATCACCATGTCCAAACCTCATTCACCATCAGTGAGGGAAGGCCGATGGGGTCAGGGACGCCTCTGTCAGCCGGGAAGGCACGTGGCGTCGGCTGGTCCTTTGGCTTCTGGTGTCACTTTGCTTCCCCAGGGGCGTTTTCTTTCTGCATCTCCCAGCGTCTTTGTGTCAGCACTGAAGCAACTCTGTTGTCTCCCAAATGTTTCTTCTTTTAAAGGACTCCAGTCAACTAATCAAGCCCCACTTTGGATGGGTGGAGTCACGTCTCCAGGGACGTCATCTCACCAAGAGGCCACACCCACAATTGAGGTGGTCAGTCTCCATGCAAACAACCCAGTCAAAGGTTTCCACCCTAAACAACAGGTCTGGCCCAACGAGACTGGGTCAGGATTAAAACATGGGTTTCCTGGGGTGTGTAGTCGTTTCAAACCAGCACATTGCCCGCAGAGTGAGTGGCATCGTTTCTGTGTCCACCGAGGGTGCCCAGCCCCTTCCCAGACTTTTCTTTAATGTTCCAGGGACAGCTGCAGCTTCTCCTGAACCCCGATCAAGAAGAGGTGCTGGCAGAACCGGCCCGCATCAAGTGCCAGGAGGGTCCCCTCCACGGGAGAAAGTGGCTTTCAAAGGGGCGAGGCCAAGTCGGATGGTTTTCAATACTTTATTTGGACACAGGGTAACCCTCTTACTCCTTCCTCATTGTTTTGTTTTTAAATGCAGGAAAATGACTTTTACCCAATTGTCCGGCTGGGGGTGTGGGCCCCGCCTCCCTCCCCCCCACTGACCAGCGTCCGGGGCTGGGTGGGGAATCTGCTCTCCACCCTGAGATGTGGGCCCACCTTTCCTGCCTGGGATCCTGTGGTGGCTTCTCGGGCAGGGTGAGGCCCAGCCTGGGGTCTGCAGGACGTCTATGCTTAGGACGGGCTGGTCGGGGCACGTGAGGAAGTTACCCAGCCACGGGCGGGTCCAGGGACCCGGAAACCTGGGGCTCTAACAGGAACCCAGAGGGTGGTGGGAATTGGTGGGGGGCTGGGGGCAGCTGTGGGGGACAGAGCCAAGGCAGTGGGAGAGGGGACGCCTGGAGGGTGGAGAAGCAGGACCCAGGGGGAGGGTCCCAGCGGGGAGGGTCCCAGGGGGGCCTCTGTAGGCCTTGGTGGGAAACCATTTCTAGGTTCTAGAAATAGGCACTGGTGGACACGTGTGTGAACAGGGACGCACCGGTGGCTGGAGCTCAGCCCTATCTTCTGACCCCTGAGAGTCCACTTCAAGCTGCCCCCTGGCATGTCCCATTCCCCCCTCCCCGGCGTGTCCAGTCCCCTCTGTCCCTCTGAGCCCCGTGAGGCCCTTTGGGGTACCCCTGGGTGTTTCCCTTTGTGAAGCCTGCACTGCCCAGAAGCCCCCTTTCCCGCAAACCCCAGCTGGCTCATGCTGGCAGGCTATGGCCAGTCCTCGGAACAGGCGTCCTGAGGCACGTCAAAGGGACTTCAGTCTCCAAAGTCAAGGGCCGGTTGGACGTGTTGCGAAGGGCAGAGACTCTGCGCCGTTCGTGCCCTCAGGGAGAATCTTCCGACGTGGCCACTGGCGGAGGGCGCGTCCTCTTGCCCGGCAGTGCCCGCTTCTGGCTTCCCGCCCCCGGCTGCCCCTGGGGTGGGGACTGTGGTCTTCCCCGAGCCCCTGTGCCAGCCTCGCGGCCCGGGCACCCTTCTCCCACCTTCTTACCAGTTCAAGTGGGACATGCCGACCCTGCGGCCCGATGGGGCTGGAACCGCCACGAGGACGCATCTGCGAGGCGGGGCGTCCCCTCGGCCTCCTGGCCCCAGCTGTGCTTGGCTGGACTGATCTGCACAGCCCCACAGGGCGGTCCCTGGTGCCCCTGCCCCTCCCCCTGCCCCGCGGGCACCCTCCCCCTCCCCGCCCCACCTGTGCCAGCCGAGCCAGAGCTGGGTCTGTTCACACCTGACGTCAGGCACAGGGCTCATGGCTCCAGGCAGTGTGACGCAGGGCGACCGTCCAGGGGAGCCCTGCAGATGGAGAGGCCGGCTCAGGTACCACAGAAGCTGCGGGACTGGCGTGGGGTGGAGGCAAGGGGGTGGAGACAGTACACGGAGGGGAGGTGATGGGGGGACAGTACATGGAGCTGCTGAACAAAGGAGGGTGGAGAGCGGGTGGAGAGACTTACACTTGGGCCTGCGGACGCCCCATTGTGAGTTGGGGGTGCAGTGTTGGGGGAAGAAGTGGGTTTGCTCAGTGTTCTAGTTTGTTAGCTGCCGGAATGCAACACACCAGAGATCAATTGATTTTTAATAAAAGGGGATTTATTTTGTTAGTTCTTCAGAGGAAAGGCAGCTAACTTTCCAGTGAGGTTCTTTCTTACATGGAAGACACAGGATGATCTCTGCTGGTCTTCTCTCCAGGACTCTGGGTTCCAACAACTTTCCCCGGGGTGATTCCTTTCTGCATCTCCAAAGGCCTGGGCTGAGCTGCGAGTGCTGAGATGAGGTATGCTGAGCTGCTTGGGCTGTGCTACGTTGAGTCTCATTTAAGCACCAGCCAAGTAACTCAAACGTCATTCATTGCAGCAGACACGCCTCCTAGCCGACTGCAGATATAATCAGCGATGGATGAGGTTCACGTACCATTGGCTCATGTCCACAGCAACAGAACTAGGCACCTTCACCTGGCCAAGTTACCATCTGAACCTGACTACCACACTCAGCGTGGGGCGTGGGGCCTCTCCCGGTGGCCTGCAGAGGAGCTTTGAGAAGTTCTAACACAGGCGAGGTGCCGTGAGTGGCTGGGTTGCGTTGCTGACCACTCCCTGCCCTGGCCCTGCTGTCTTGCGGACAGTGGGTGCAGGCGAGAAAGGGCATCCATGGGACTGTCAGGGCGGCGTGGATGGGGGGCCGATGGGTGTGGCCCCCCCAGCCCCAACTCCATGGAAGAAATTGGCAGCTGGCCACGGACATGACCAGGTATATTTCTGAATAGCAGCCTCTTTAGCACGTGGTTGGCTGCTGCGCGATGAGGAAAGTATCTGTGAGCACCCCTCCCCCGGAGACCGTGCTCTCCCCAGACCATGAGCTTTGGCCCGTCGGCTGCTTGTGCACAGCGCACACGCCCAGCACCCCCAGGGCTGCAGCTGCCCTCAGGTTCTGGGTGGTGGAAGTGTCTGCTTGGGCCAGGTCAGGTTCAGCGACGTGTGTGGCTGCCAGGGAGAGAGGACGGGGGTTCTGGGAGCTGATGGAGGCCTGAAAGGGTCTTGGTTCTTTTCTACGTGAATTCCCGACCCCCCCCCCCGCAAAAGGTGTTGGGGTGCCTTACCTGCAGCCGGAGACCCGAGGCCAGTGCGCAGTTCCCCCGCAGAGGGCGGGGAGTAGAACTCCGGGCACTGAGGGGTCGAGCTCGAGAGGGTAGACGGAAGAGCGCGCGCAGGGGACCACTGCGGGTCTAAAGTACTGGACAGCCGAGTCAATTAGGCTAGAAGCAGGGCAGCTTTATTGATGATGATGTTTCTGCAAGGGCTGCTAGTTGCTGAAGACCCCGAGGCAAGGATGGCCTCGGAATATATACATGCACTCAGGGGGCGGGGAATACAGGGCATGGAGGATGGGTTAGGGACCAATCACTCGACAGTAGGTGGGGGGAGAAGAGAGATGATTGCAGTTACCAGGGAGAGACTGATTTTTAAAGGCCTAGAAGAAGCGGATGTAACAAGATGGAGAGGATATCCAAAAATAAAACTACAAGGCCGAAGATGAAAATCTCCCACACTTTTCTTTCGGGGACACGGATGCTTGAGTGATCGCGCCCCCTTTATCCCGGGGTGCACCTCTCTTTTCCGCTGGCCTCTCCATCTCGGAGCTTGTCCTTTAGGACCCATCTGTGCAGGAATGGGGTGCAGCCTCGCCCACAGCCGCCCTGGGGAAAGCACTAGAAGCCTGCAGGTTGGCGGACGAGACCGACTCATGCCTGCCGCCCCAGGCCAATGGGCCGCTGGCTTCCTGCTCCCCACACCTCCTGCCCTGTCCTAACCGCAACCCTCAAGCCAGGAGACCCCCGGCTCTATTCCTGAGCTTCCCCCAAAGTCAGCGTGTAAGGCTCAGAAACGGGCCGCATCTCAAGGTGAGCTTTGTCCCTGCTGGAGAAAAGCAGCCCCTTTGTCAGCAGTTTCGGGACAGGAGTGGAAAGCCCAGGTTTCGTAATGAGATGCCTCTCTTATTTAAACATGGTGGAGCGAAACCCTAAGGACTGTTTCTAATTATTCTCAGCCATCTGAGCTACTTTAAAACTGTTTTGTCCCCCAGAGAAGCCACGTTCTTTTCCTAATCCAGTCTCGCGGGGGTAGGTCTCTTCTTCAGGGTGGAAACTTGGATTGGATGGTTTCCATGGAGATCGACCCGCCCAGTCATGGGTGTGGCCTTCGCAGCAGACGGAGATGTGACCCCCACCCATTCCAGTTGGGTCTTGTTTAGTTTACTGGGATCCTTTTAAAGGGGAGACACAGCTGCTACATAACTGATGTAAATGCAGACGTGGAGGTGCTTGGAGGGCAATGGAGAAAGCAGATGCTTAGATATCGAAATTTGAAGATGCAGAGCCCAGCAGACATCAGAATAACTTTTTCTCAGGTGACAGACATCGACCCTTCTTAAGTTAAGATATCTTTCTCTGGATGCCTTACTTTGGACATTTTTAAGCCTAAGAACTAGAAGCTTGTAACTTAAATCACCTTTATAAAAGTCATTCCATTTCGGCTATATTGCATGCTTGCAGCATCCGCAAACTCAAACACCATCTTTCTGCCTTTTAGGAACTTCTGATCACATTTTCAATTCTTGATTCTACTGCTTGGCTTTTGTGCCATTATCAAAAAGTTGGCAGTGTGGCCTCAGTTTCTCTAAGCCCAACTCCGCAAGTGAAATCATTGCCCTCCCCGCTACATGGACATGACATCCAGGGGTGAAAGTCTCCCTGGCGACGTGGGAGATGACTCCCAGGGTGAACCCAGACCTGGCACTGTGGGATCAACAATTCCATCCTGACCAAAAGTGGGAAAAGAAGTGTAAAAAATAAAGTCTCAGTGGCTGAGAGAGTTCAAATAGAGTCAAGAGGCTACTCTGGAAGTTGCTCTTATGCAAGCTTCAGGTAGACCTTGCTACCTATCATAACCTGCCAACCCCCAATCAGGATCATTCCAGCCAATCCTAAAGAACACCTAGGGCAATATATAAGATTCCACAAGTGTTCCAGGCACTAGAGTAACTTTCCAGAAACTTACAACCTCCAGATGGGTCCCTGGTCCAGATAAATCCAGAAACCTAGAGGGCCCAGCCTCTCCAGAACATCAGATAGTTCCATCTCCCTACCGCATATTAGTGACAGACTCTTCCAATATCAAAAATTTAGAATAGCCATAGCCCAAACACCCCTAAAGAGAGGGATGGAAAGACCAAAGGTGATGGTGGAGTTATACAGAGAGGGTAGGATTTAACAAATGACTATGAATGCTGAATCATTAAATCGATATCTCTTTTAGTCGCCAGTATTTTAGAGCAGCTAGAAGTAAAAACCTAAAATTGTGAGATTAAAACCCACGTCAAGCTCTGAAATTTGTTCTACAACGAGTTGTGGTGCTGTGCTTTGAAATTTATAGCTGTTTTGTGTACATGTTATTTTTTATAAAAAAGGAAGAAAGTCGATTGTGATAAAAAAATATTTAAACCCTCTAGCCTCCTATATTTTGGAGCAGCTAGAAGAAAAAATATGACAGGATCGTATGGTAACCCATGACACACTCTGGGATCTGTCCTGTAACCACTTATTGAAGAATGCTTTGAAAACTATAACTTTTTTATTTCTTTGTTTTGTATATGTGTTATACTATACAGTAAAAAAGTATAAAAAAAAAAAAAAGTTGGCAGTTTCCAGAAGAGCTGAGCCAACAACCTGACTATATTTTATTTAGCTGTGGGAGGTGTTTAAGTTCAAGTCCAAAATCAGGTTTGGGTTACCTGTGGAGTTTTGAAAATTGGCGTTTGGTCTTATTGCTGTAAGACGACTAATTCAGTTTGTGGTGCAGCATGCTGTGTTAGAGGGAAAACCACGGAATAGGCCATGTTTCGTTGTGAAACATCTTAGGTTACGGAAAGGAGAAATGGCATCTGTTTCCCGTGATGATAGGATCAGAGGATCTGGACTTCTAAGGATCGCTGAGGTCTTGGGAAAGTTCCTGCCTTTCACTTTGAAGGGAAAGAAAAGAGGCTAGTTTCAGAAAGAAAGAAAAAGCAACCGATCTTCCTGGGGACCCTCCGGGGTGTGGTTTGTATGCCTGTCTGAGGAGGGGACTGGGGCGGGGCTAGGGTCAGGGACCTGTGGACTGTCCTGGCCTCCCAGCTATGGCTGTGGGTGGGCATGCCAGCGGGGTCTGGGGTGAAGGGGGTGTGGGGGTCTCTGTCTCTGTCTCTCCCTCCAGGGTGGCCGTGGCGTTGCCTGGCACAAGTGTGTCTGCAGGGCGGGTAGAAATGCTCTTTAAGCCCTTGGTCTTTTTTTAAATGGGGCGTCTTGTCTTGCTGAGGTGTAAGAATTCTTCCTGTATTCTGGTTATTTAGCCTTTATCCCACATGTGATTTGGAATGGTTTCTCCCATTTGGTAGACTGTCTCTTCACTTTCTTCATAATTACTTTTGCACAAAAGCTTCACATTTTCCTGGTGTCTGGTTTCTCTGTCTTTTCCACCCTTGCTTCTGGCGCCACCTGGGGAGCCCATTGCCTGATGCCAGGTGGGGACCCCCCTTCCCCCGATGCTTCTAAGACTTCCTGGCCTCAGCGCCTACGTTTCAGGGGATCCCAGGGGGTCGTTCCTAAACGTGCTGTCCGAAGCCCTGAGCAGCCCCTCTGGGCGGGCCCTGGGACATTTCCCGCGGCGCTGAGGGTCTGCGTGGCCCCTCGGCCACCAGGACGCGGACGTGCGCGCGCAAAGCGAGGCCGCCGCAGGTGCTCTGGAGAGGGTGTGGCCGCGCGGCTGGGCCTTTCTTCTAAGTGCTGGGGGGGCCGGTGGCCTCCTCCCCACCGCATCGCCGGGGCTGGGTGGGACGGGCACCCCGCACGGAGGAGGGGGAGGCCGGGACGCCCCTTGGTGCAGAAGGGTCCCCCCAGCTGTCAGGCGCGCCGAGGCTGAGAGCCCCTGCCTGGGCCGCAGCGGGACAGAGGGTCTCGGGCAGGGCCGAGGACCCACCCACGGAGGCCCAGAGATGCGACCCCCGGTGGTGCTGTGCTGTCTGCGGAGGCTCTGGCGCGTGGAGTCGGTTCCTGCACCCGGGGGTTGGGGGTGGCGCGCGGCAAGCCGGGGCGGGGCGTCCTCGGCGCTGGGGAGACAGGGCAGGTGCGGTGGCAGAAACTCGAGGTGAGTGGTTTCTGCTTCACACCACCAGCGGAACAAAAGGGCTCACTCTCAGTTTCGTAGATTTGCCCCCGTTGGGGACGGAGTTTCGGTGAGGCAGGACGTACAGCTGGAGGCAGCCGCGGAGCGCATCAGGGCACGTAACCTTTTTCCCAAGCGCTGGAGGTTTTTGTGGTTTTGTGTGTCAGAGAACACGAGCGGGGACCGTGTGTGGTGCAGGTTGTAAAGAGCGGTGAAAGCGCGCGATGGATCCAGGCAAGTCGCACCTGCTGTGGTGGGTGACACCCGGTAACCTGGGTGCCCGGGTTTGCCCCGGCGACGTGCTTGGGGTGTGGGGGCCGCGCCCAGGGCCTCCTGCTCACGGCACCTCGGGCAGGAGCGCCGGGCTGGGTGGTCGTGGCCGTCCCGGGTGGGTTTTGGTTGGGATCCTGGATCTGGGTGCGTCTGCCGCAGGATAAGCTCACGCACTGCGCGGGAGGGCGCGTGGAGTCTGCGGGCCGGCGGGAACCATCTGGAAGCGAGAGGGTGTCTGGTTCGGCCCCTTTCCGCGGGGAGAAGCCTGCGCGGCGGGTGCGGTCGGGACCGAGAGATGCGCGACCGCTCACTGGGCGGGATGGCGCTACAATGACTGGCTTTCCGGGCAGTGGGGTGCGCAGCGGTGAGCCTGCGTCCTGGAGGGGTCGCGCCGCAGCTGAGGCCGCGTGGAGGCGGGACCCCGCGGACCTGCCCGGGGAACCCGGAGCTGATCCCAGGGTGCAGGGGATGGCGTGCGGGACAGGCTGGGGGGACGTCGGCGTCACCCGCTGGGACCCAGGCTGCACCCACATAGGCAGCGGCAGAGTTGGGGGGACCCAGACAGCAGAGACCCGGTCCTGAGGCAGAGTGGGGGAGGCGGGGTCCTGAGAGCCCAAGTTCCTCTCCTCGGCGCAGCCCCTGAGAGCTCAGTGTGGGCCGAGGGCCGCAGGGGGCATTCGCTGCGGAAAGGGGGATTGAGGAGGGGTTTCCGCTCGGGCTGGATGTGTTGGGGGGATCCCGTCGGGCCGGGGTGCCTCTGGGGGTGAGGTTGTGGAGGACGGGGAGACGGCGAGGCGGTGGAGAGAGCCCCCAAGGCATGGCGAGGCGTCCGGTGTGCTGCCTTCGCTGCTGTGTGCACCCACGCTGCTGGTGCGCGCGTCTCCCAGCACGTCTCCCAGGGCTGAGCTGAGCTGGATGCTGGGCGCGTGCCTTCTGGGGCTGGCCGGCCCTGCCTGGACCCCCTGGGTGATTCCTTCACCCAGCTGGGCAACTACCGGCATGGGCGCCACGTGGGGTGGTGAGGGGAGGGTCTCTGGGTCCTGGGAGTCCCCAGGGAACAGCAGCGCCTGCCCTGGGCACTGTGACCAGCCGTTCCTGTGCCCAGCCTCTGCTGGCCACGTCTCCGCCTGACCGCCAACGCTGGGTGCCGCGTGGGAGGAGGAAGGTCCTCCAGGGATGGTGACCCCCGTGCCCCCATGCTCGAGGAGGGCCCCATGTCAGGTGTTGCTGCTGGAGACGGGGCTGGGCTGTGATGAGGTCCCTGGCCCCATTGTCTTACCCCGACCCACCCGAGATCACCCGCCCCCACCCCAAGCCCTGCTGGAGGGACACCGCACTGCCACCACCCGCCCCACCCGCAGGGACTGGCCACCTTCTGAGAGCAAGTGGGGGCCAGTGGGGTGCAGGGGACTCAGGAGGGGCCACAGCTGACCCACACTCGGTGTTGGTCCCTTCAGGGGAGCTGGGGTCATGGTGAGGGTCTGGTCCCTCACCATGGCTGGGGTCTCCCAGCGCCACAGGGCCAGGGTGAGGCAGTAACACGGTCACCATGATGGGGGGATTCGGGCAGGGGCAGGACCCACCTGTGGTCAGGGATTCTGTCCGCGTTCCTCATCCTGCTGGGTACGCCCTGGGTGGACCTTCCTGCTCTGGATCCCCTGCCTGTCTAGTGCAGGGTCCCCCTAGATGCAGAGCATGCAGAGAGGACCCCCCTCTGCCCTGGGTACTGGGGACCTGGGGGCTGGGCTTGGGGCCATGGTGACAGGATGGCCAGCTCTCCTTCCAGCGGCGCGAGGGGAGCCTCCCATCCAGGTGGGGGTGTGGGGGTTCAGGACAGGTGAGACTACGGCCACAGGTTGGGGTGTGGGCACAGGGGAGAGGTGGGACCATGGGACAGGTGGGCCCAGGGGTCAGGGAATGGGACGCAGGAGTCCTTGGGGGTTGGGCTGTGTCATGGGCAGGTTCATTTGTCCACCTGGCCAGGTGGGGGTGCCCAGTTGTCTGTTCAGGCAAGTGCTGGCCATCTCTGTTGCTATGAGGACATTTCATAGAATTAAATCAGCCATTGCTGATTTCGTCTGTCACCAGCCAAGGGAAGTGTCTTCTGCAATGAGTGATGCTTAATCTAATCACTGGAAAGCTTTTAAGGAGGATTCAGAAGAGACGGTCACTCTTCCTGCTTTAGCCAGCCTCTCCTGAGAGTTCATCGACAGCCTTCCTTGGAGCTGCCAGCTCGCGGCCTGCTGTCCAGGCCTTGGACTCTGCGTCTCCGTGGCTACATGAGACACTTTTATAGATTTTATATTTACAGACATCTCCTACTGATTCTGTTTCTCTAGAGAACCTGAGCTCAGAAGGCAGAGGTTTGCCTTGTGACTTGGGCTGTCCTGTGGGAAGGCTGCAGGGTCAAGGGGTCCTCACGACCTCGGGGGGGGGGGGACCATGTAGTTGTGGGGACCTCGTGTTGAGGGTCCCCCATGAGGTTGGTTTCTCAGGGTATCCATGTGTCCGGCTGGCACCCACTGCGCCCTCCAGGCCACCTACTTTGTGCCCTCCTGGGAGACCACTGCAGCCCCAGACCAGCTGCCCACCCAGGGATGTCCAGTGGAGTTGGGGACAGGTCAGTGCTCAGGTTGCTTTTGTCTGGAGTCAAGGAGGGAACAGTTGCCTGTGCAGGAGGGAGGGTAGGTGGTGTAGAAGGCCCTGCCCTGGCCTCGGCCCACCCAGGGCTTCCCGGGCCCAGCAAACCTGGAGGATGGGGAGAAGCTAGGGGGGGTCCCCACATGCGGCCTGGGGACCCCTGAGGGGTGACTTTCCCGTGTGTGGGTTTCTTCCCTGCACCCTAACCCTGCACCTCACACCCTTAACCTGCACCCTGGTCCAGCCTGAGCCTTACCCGTGTGCCCGTCTGTCCGAGGAGCTGAGGCTCCTGGAGCTGATGAGGCCCAGCCACAGGCACCAGCCACCCCAGGGCCCTGCTCAGCAGAAGGTGGGTGCAACACCCCAACTGTGCCACCATGGGGAGGGCCACGGGAGGAGCCAGACGGTCACAGGCAGTGACGGGGGGGACTGGCTGGAACCCCCTGCCGTGGATGGACCCCTCTCCCTTTGGCTGGGGTACCCCCTGTGGCTGAGACACGCCCCCATGGATAGATCCCTCTCTTTGGCTGGGGTCCCCCATGCCTGAGCCCCACACAGTTGGGGTCCCAGGTGACTGGATGGTGCTTTCTGAAAGTCGCAGGCTCGTGGTCACGGGAGGCGCTTCTGGAACATTGTCCGAGTATCCGTAGTCACACACTAGGGTAAAGGGGCTTGTGCTCAGCCCTTATAGTACAAACCCCAGCGTGGGCTGCACCTGGCAAAGGCGAAACCATCCTCGGGCTTCCTGAGTGCACAGCACGAGGTGGCCTGACGTCTCCGTGGTGCCCGCCGGGTCCCCAGGCCTGGTGAGTTGCGTGAATCCTGCCCGCAGGTGAGGTCAGGGTGGCTCCTTCTGCTCCGGCCTCGCGGTTTCTTCTGTTTGAAGGATTTTCTATTTTTAACCTCTAGAGGGTGGCTCCTCTGTGTCTCTACCTCAAGACACCCGAGTTGGGGGGGTCGGCCTTGTGCCCCCCCAGGTCTGTGTGGGGTCAGCCCTGTGTCTCCCCTGGTGTGTGTAGGGGTGTCCCTGTGCCCCCCCAGGTCTGTAGGGGGGTTCTGCTCTGTGCATCCCGTTGTTGGCCCACTGTGTCCAGGGCCTGTGCGTGGAGACACAGGGCAGGTGGAGGGGTGCTGGGGGTCTTAGGGTGCAGGAACCTGCTCCCCGGACCACCCCCACGCCTTCAGCCTGCCCGGCCACCTGCTCATCCTCAGCCCCCTGGGCCTGGGCGGAGCCTGTGCTTGGGCTTCTCTCTGTCCTTCCGACCACGTCCTGCAGACATGGAGGGGAGGGAAAGGCAGAGTGGGGGCAGCCTGGGGGGCACCGTCCACAGCTCACAGAGCACGAGTGGGGCTGCGTCCTGAACTGCACCCCCATCTCCAGGTCTCAGGGGCCCCCACGGAGGAAGGCACTGGCCGGGTCCTGGATGCCAACATTCCCGAGGTGCAGGAGGCTGGGCAGACGACAGACGGGCGGACTCGTGGCTGAGTTATCGGGGCTCTCTTGTTCTGTCATGAACAGGCCTTTTGGGATCCCTTGGGGTGTCTTCTCGTGTACTGTGAGACGACATTAGCCCTTGGCCAGACACTCATCTGTTGATGGGCACACGGGCTGCTCCCACCGCTGGTCCTTCATGGGTGCTGGCGGGCACTTCTCTCTCACGTCCTGCTTTCACGTCTTCTGACCTGCCGGGTCCTGTGGGAATCCTATCATCGACTTTCTGAGGACACCATCGTCCACAGCAGCTGCGCCATGTTCCAGTTCCACCAGCACAGCCCTGTGGTTCTCACTCGTCCCTCTCCTTGCCAACACTTGTTGTTCTCAGTTGCCCTTAGCCACCCTCGTGGGTGTAGAGAGGCATCTCCTCACGGGTTTAGCCCCTCATTCTCCAGCGGGTAATGAACTTGAGCATCTTTCCCAACCCTTTGCCCATCTGAATATCCTCTTTGGAGAAATGTCTCTTCAGATTCTGAGCCCATTTGTTTTTTAATTGGGTCATTTGTCTTTTTGTTGAGTGGAAGGATTTCTTTACACATTCTGAATATTAAACTGATCTGTAGTTTCCAAATATTCTCTCCCATTCTGTAAGTTGGATTTCAGTTTCTTGATAATGTCCTTTGCACAAGTGTTTTAATTTTGACAAAGACCGATTTATCTAGTTTTTCTTTCATTGCCTATGCTTTTGGTGTAAAATCTAAAAATCCATCGCTTACTCCAAGGTCCTGGAGATATATCCGTGTGTTTTCTTCTTAGAGTCTTATAGTGCTCCCTCTTACGTTTAGACCACAGACACATTTTGAGTTGGTTCTTGCATATGGTGAGAGGTAGGCAGTCACAATCATTCTCTTACATGCGGATTTCCAGTTGTCCCAGCCTGTTCTGTGGGAGAAACTATTCCCCCCCATTGTTGAAGGCTGCAGACGCGTAACTCAGGAAGCTCAGCTCCACCCCATCGGTTGGTGTCTAACCCTAGGCTGACACCACACCGCTTGAACTGTAGGAAGACTGGACCTCAGGACGGGAACCTGGCAGTTTTGTTCTTTTTCAAGATTGTTTTCGCTATTCCCCTTACGAACTTGAGAATCGGCTTTCACACATCCACAAAAATGGTTCTTGGAGTTTTGATAGGGACTGCGTCAAATCTGTAGGTCCCTTTACGCAGAATTGACATCTTAGGAACGTCAAGTCTTCCGACCCGTGCACGCAGGTTCTCTCCTTACTCAGCTCTTCCTCAATTTCTTTCCTCAGTGTTTTGCAGTTTTCAGTGTACAAGTCTTTCACCTCCTTGGTTAAATGTAATCCTGGGTATTTTATTCTTTTAGATGCTGTTATAAATGGAATTGTTTTCTTGCTCTCCTTTCCTGACAGTTCATGGGTGTACAGGAATCATCAGACTTCTGCGCATTTGTCTTGTATCCGGCGACTTTGCTGAGTTGACTTATTAGTTGTAGCAGCTTTCTTGTAGATTCTTTCGAATTTTCTATATAGGATCGTGCCATCTGCATATACAGATATTTTAAAATTTCTTTCTTTCCAACGTGGATGCCTTTTATTTCCTTTTCTTGCCTTACTGCTCCAGCCAGAATTCCAGCATGATGCTGAATGATTCTTGTCCTGTTCCTGAACTTGGGGGAAAACCTCTCAGTCTCTCACTATTGAGGTTGAGGTTAGCTGTGGGTTTATCAGAAATACCCTTGACCACGTTGAGAACGCTCTCTTCCATCCCTAGTTTTCTGAGTGTTTTTATCACAAAAGGGTGTTGGGTTTTTCAAATGCCTTTCCTGCATAACTGAGATGATCAGGTGTGCTTTTTCCATCATTCTAGTCACCTGGTGTATCCCGTCGGTCGAGTCCCTTATGTTGGACTGTCCTTGTGATCCTGGGATAAGTCCCATTTGGTCAAGGTGGAGGATCCTTTTCATGGGCTTTTGGATTCCGTCTGCCAGTGTGTAACTGAGGATTTTGCATCTGTATCGAACGGAATAGTGGCCTGTAATTTTCTCTTCTTGGCATTGACTGTATCTGACTTAGGTGTTAGGGTAACACTGGCCTCATAGAATGAGTTCAGAAGTAATCTGTCTTCTACCTTTTGAAGCGTTCGAGGGAGGATGGATGTAAATCTTCTTTAAGTGTTTGGCAGAAGGCAACAGTGAAACATGTGGTCCCGGACTTGTCTTTGTTGGGAGATTTTTGACGACTGATTCAGTCCCTTTCCTTGTTAAAAAGGTCTATTGAGATTTTCTATTTGTTCTTATGTTGGATTAGATAATTTTTATGTTTCTAAGAGTTGGTTCACTTCCTTTAGGTTTGCTAACTTGTTGGCATACCCTTGTACATAGTATCCTCCTGCAACCCTGTTCATTTCTGTAGGGTCACTAGTGATGCCCACACTTTCATTTCTAAATTTCTTATTTGTGTTCTCTCTTTTTGTCATTCTAGCTCAAGATTTGTTGATGTCATTGATATATATATATATTAAAAAGCTTCTCATTTTGAATCCCTCTATTGTTTTTCATTTATCTTCTTACTAACTTTGGGTTTCATTTGCTATTCTTGTTCTATTTCTTCAGAGGTGGAGTTAGGTTATTGATTTATAATCTCTTTTTAAAAATATATAGAGTTTGCTCTTTGAACATGCCCCCCAACTTAATGGATTCATGCATTTTTATTGAACACTCTTTTACAAGCAAAAATAGAATTGGTATGTGCTATACTTGTGCTTTTATTTTTTTCTCTATTTCTTAGATATTTTGAAAATCATGGTCAAAACTTGATGGACTTCTTGAATTTCTGAACATGTAATGGGTATTTATGTTACAAGTAACATATGTAAAAATGCAAATTTGTTTCACATGTTTTGTGACACCAGTTTCTGATGCAACATTTCTGCAGATGTATTTTATGAAAATGAATAAATGCAATGATAAGTTAAAAAAAAACATGATATACCAACTGGGGCAAAATCTCATAGCTGAGATAAAATTGTACATTATTGTTGAGATGGAATAAAAAGTTAAATGTCAGATGGGATAGTTATTTATAATTGATACAATTGTGTGTCTAAGAAATTCAAGATAAACTGAACATTTTTTAGAACTCTTAATTCAGTAAGATTGTTAGAAACAAAATAAACAGTATAGGAAAATGATAGTTTTCCTACATACTTGAAATAACTAATAATAAACTATAAATTTTTAAATAAAAAAATGCATAGTTATAACTAATAATTTCCCTCTGAGCACTGCCTTGGCTGCATTCTGTAAGTTTTGGTATGTTATGTTTTCATTTTCATTCATCTCAAGGTACGTCCTAATTTCCTTTGTGATGTTTTCTTTGACCCATTGATGGTTTAATAGTGTGTTGCTTAATTTCCACACATTTGTAAAGTTTCCAGTTTTCCTTCTGGAATTGATTTCTAGCTTTATTTCATTATAATTTGGGAAGATACTTTGTATGATTTCAATCTGTTTAAATTTTTCGAACAGTTTTATTAGCTCTAGAAAAGCAGGGCCTTGAAAAATTGGGTATAAACTCAGAATTGTTTCTCTCCACAGAAATCTTTAGTGAAAAGCAAAAGATTTATGTGATTTGAAGAGAAACCAGAGTATCGATCTATTTAACTTTATTAAATTTAGCCCTTTGTTGTCATTTGTTGCAAGTACTTTGCCTAGATTGCTTTTTGGGGGTTGGCAGTGGTTTCCATTCATTCACTCATTCATTCATTTGTTCATATTAGAGAGTTGTGCATTTACAGTACAATCATGCATAAAATACAGAATCCCTATTTACCACCCCACTGTTAATACCTTGCCTTGATGTGCATCACCTGTTAAAATTGGTGAAAGAACATTTTTAGCCTTGTACTACCAACTATAGTCCGTACTTTAACTTAGGGTTTACTGTGCCCTGTAGTTCTTTGGATTTTTATGCTGTGATCATAGATATAATCTAACATTTGCCCTTTCAGTCACATTCAAATATATATTTCAGTGCTGTTATATTTGTCATGTTGTGCTACCATCACCGCTATCCATTACCAAAACATCTCCTAAATAGAAACCCTGTACATTTTAAGTCTTCCCAGTCCTTTCCTCACCCCAATCCCGGGTAACCTATATTCCAAATTCTTACACTGAGTTTGCTTGTTCTAATTACTTCCTATCAGCGAGACCATTCAGTATGTGTCCCTTTTGAGTCTGGCTTATTTCAGTCAACATGATGTGTTCCATCTTCAGCCATGTTTTTTGCATGCTTTCTTTTTTATAGCTGAATATTCTTCTATCGTGTACATCTATACACACCATGTTTTGTTTATTCATTCATAGGTGGAGGGACACTCGGTTCCTTACATCTTTCGGCAACAGTGAATAATGCCACTGTGAACATCGGTGTGCAAATATAGGAGTCCCTGCTTTTGATTACTTTGAGCATATATCTAGAAGTGGGATTGCCAGGCCATATGGTAATTCTATAACTAGGTTTCTGAGGAACTGCCCAACTGTTTTCCTCAGCAGCTGCACCATTTTCCATTCCCATAAACAATAAGTGAGTGTTCCTATTTCTTCACCTCCTCTCCAACACTTGTAGTTTTCTTTTTTAATAGCAACCATGTTAGTGGATTTGAAGCAGTGTCTCATTGTGGGTTTGTTTTGCATTTCCCTAATGGCTAATGATATTGAGCATCTTTTCATGTGCTATTTGGCCATTGGTGTATCTTCTTTGGAGAAATGTCTATTCAAGTCTTTTGCCCATTTCGTTTGAACTGGATTGTTTGTCTTTTTGTTGTTGAGTTGGAGGATTTCTTTATATATTCCCCATATTAATCCTTTATTGAATATGTGGTTTCTAAATATTTTTTTTCCCATTATGGAGTTTCTTGTTTTACTTTCAGGATAAAGTCCTTTGAGACACAGAGATTTTTAATTTTGATGAGGTCCCATTTGATTGTTTACTTTTGTGGCTTGTGCTTTGGGTGTAAAGTCTAAAAAACTATTTCCTAAAGTAAGTCCTGAAGGCGCTTCCTTATATTTTCTGGCTAAGAGCTTTATAGTCCTGAATTCCAAGTCTTCGATCCATTTTGAGTTGTCTGAGTAAGGCACGAGGTCTTCCTTTATTTTTTTTTTGCAAATGGAGATCTAGTTTTCCCAGCACCATTTGTTGAAGAGACTTCTTTCACAATCGAGTGGTTTTTGCCCCTTGTCAGAAAACCAGTTGGCCATACATGTGAGGGTTGATTTCTGAGCCCTAAGTTCAATTCCATTGGTCGGTCTGTCTGTCCTGGTGCCTGCTCCGTGCCGTTTGGCTTACTGTGGGTTTGTACTAAGTTTCAAGACCAGGAAGTGAGTCCTCCGACTTCATTCTTTTTAAAGATGGCTTTGCTATTTGCAGTCCTTTCCCCTTCCATATGAATTTGATAAGTGGCTTTCCCATTTCTGCCAAGGTGGGTTCTGGAAATCGGTAAATCACGTTGGGTAAAATCGACATCTTAAGAATATTGAGCCTTCCTGTCCATGAACACAGAATGTCCTTCCATTTATGTAGGTCTTTGATTTCTTTGAGCAATGTAACATTCTCTGGGCTGCTTCTGAATTTCAGTTATTTTTGTGCAAGTTCTCCCAAGAGTGCTTGGTTGGGGTGTCCAGACCCTCTCCAGCACCCGTGGCCCAGCATGCGAGGGATTCACAGCAGGGCCGGGTGGGTTAGGGTTAGGGCTGGAACTTGGAGTCGCCATTTGGCAGTGTTGGCAACGGCTCCTGATAGGTCTGTGTTCCATTTAAAGTTTTACTGCAGTTTTGGGGACATTGCCACAGGGACCCTGACCAGGATGGGGCAGCCTGTCTGTCCGGTTCTCCCCTAAGAACCCCAGTCAGGTCTGCCAGGCGCTGCTCCTCTGTGAACTGGTCTCATCCAAGACTCTCTCTCCACATGGAGTCAGGAGAAGGGTCTCAGGATGAAGGGTCTCCTGGGGGCACCACTCGAGCCCCTCTGTCTGCCCTGCGGTTCCCGGGTGGGTTGGCAGGGAGGGACGAGCTGTCTGCTGGGCCGTGCTGGGGTGGATGGAGGCCGGGGCCCAGGGATGTGGGCCCCACGCTCGGCTGCTGGGTCCATCCTGGGCTGGGCTGCCCCTCCCCCCTCATCTCTACTACCCCATCCCCCTTATACCGCCTGCGTTTGGGGTGTCGTTGCCATCACCACCTGTCGTGGGACAGCGTGTCCAGGCTGCTGGCCTCTTACGTTGAGAGTTTAGTCCTCAGTATGACCTCCTCTCTACTAGCTGTTTTATGTTTCATTTGCATTTTGCTTTTGAAAGTTTTCTTCCCCTGTTCTTTTTATTAAAAAAAAAAACCTTACTGAGAAATCTGCACACACACACAGTCCATTTGTGCTGTACAATCAGTGGCTCACAATAGCATCACATAGTTGTGTATTCATCACCATGATCGTTTTTAGAACATTTACATCCCTCCAGAAAAAGAAATGAAAAGAAAAAAAGGAAAAACTATACATCCTATACCCCTCCATCACTGACCACTAGTGTTTCCATCTACCCAATTTATTTTACCCCATTTGCCCCTATTATTTATTTTTATCCATATGTTTTACTCCTCTGTCCATACCACAGATAAAAGGAGCATCAGACACAAGGTTTTCACAACCACGTAGTCACATTGGGAAAGCTACATCATTATACAATCACCTTCAAGAAACAAGGCTACTGGAGCACAGGTCGCCCGTTTCAGGTACCTCCTCCAGCCTCTCCACTACCCCATAAACTAAAAAGGGGATAATCTAGAGAATGTGTAAGAAACACCTCCAGGACAACCTCTCAACTCTGAAATCTCTCAGCCATGGAGACTTTATTTTGTCTCATTTCTCTCTTCCCCCTTTTGGTCAAGAAGGCTTTCTTGACCTCTTGATGCCAGGTCCAGACTTATCCCAGGATATCTGTCCCACGTTGCAGGGAGGACCACGCCCCTGGGAGCCATGTCCCATGTGGTGGGGGGGGGCAGTGAGTTCACCTGCCGAATTGGCTTAGACCGGCCACGTCTACACGGCAGAAGTCTTCCCCTTTCTTATTTTCACAGGTGGTCCTTCAACGTCCTCAGAGTTTCCCGTAGACTCTGCAGCTTGTGGGGCTCTGTGTGGTCAGTCAGGACAGCGGGGCCAGGGAGGGGGCGTGGTGATGCACTCATGACGGTCCAGCCTGTAACGGTGGTCCCGGGGGCTGGGTCTACCCGAGGCTGAGGAGGTGGCGCAGGACGAGGGCGGGAGGCTGTGCGGTGCTTTCTGGGCGCACTGGACACTGCCCTGGGCAGCTCTGCTGGACCGTGCCGCCTCCTTTCAGCCCCTCGGCCGCGGGGCAGATGCTGATAGCAGAGCCAGGCTGTTCCCGCACTGTGGCTGTTTTCTCTGCATCTCTCCACGTTAGAAATAGCCGAGCTGTTGTGCTCTGGCCATGCAGCCTCTTTTGCTGTGCACTCATCAGCACCCCATGGTCTCCACATCCCTCCAAGGGGCCCCCCGGGGGCCTCACGCCCTGCCCCCTGGAAATGGCAGTGTCCTACCACAGACCAGGCGGGTTTCCTGCGGCCACCCCTGAGCTGTGTCTCACCCCCTCCCTCTACCCCTGCGTTTCCTGTTTGCGCTCTCCAGGTCTGCCTGCCTCTTGGCCCGCGGCTGCTGGTTCCGTCTGTTCTCATTTGCGGGCCCCCCTCCCCCATTTTGTACTACCATCTCGTGCTTTCTTTCTGCATCCTGGCCGGTTTTCCATGCTTTCTTCACTCCAGGAATTCGTCCTCTGCAGCTGTTCGCCTGTGCCACGATCCCCATCTCTGTGCCCTGCCCTGGTCCTGCCTGGGCCCTGGCACTGGCCCCCTTGGTGCCCTCCCGAGCCCCTGGTGCCTGCCGAGTCCTGTGCAGACGAGAGCAGGTGGGAAGGGTGCAGCCTTGGGCCCCTACGGCAAGACTGGCCGCCCCCCTGGTGACTCCTGCCCCCTCCGCTTTGGGGACGGTGGCGGCCGGAGTCTGGGTTCTCCTAGGCAGTCATCACCTGTGCAGGCGCCAAGGTGTGGACGGGAGGGTGCAACCCCCACCCCCACCGCGGGTCTATCCCGACCTGAGGCCCCGAGGAAACGTGGTGCCGCGGTCAGGGTAAGCGCCTGCCCCTCTAGTGCGCCCAAGGGCTGGAGGCCCGTCTCTGCCGGCCTCATCCACACAGCTGTGCCTCC
Organism: Tamandua tetradactyla; assembly: GCF_023851605.1. Taxonomy (NCBI): domain Eukaryota; kingdom Metazoa; phylum Chordata; class Mammalia; order Pilosa; family Myrmecophagidae; genus Tamandua; species Tamandua tetradactyla. Next base: position 174,549,802 of record NC_135353.1, on the reverse strand, counting down.
CCTGGCAGTTCTACCCGACGCGCGTGACACACGGCTTCCCCCGTGGCCTGTCGAGGTCACCTGGGCCCCTTCTATGTAGCCAGCACCTGGAACACCACCCACTGTGCTCTCACCCTGGACTTAACCTGCCCACGATCAAGGACAGTGCACACCTGAGCTCCAGGTGAAAGGGGATGGCACACCCAGGTGAGGGGTGCTGGTACACACCTGAGCTGCAGGTAGAGGTGCAGGCAGTGCAGGAGGAGGACCCAACCTCAGCGTCCTGCTCAGCAACTCCAAGTTCACCTGCAAGACCCCCCCCTCTTCCACGAGTTGAGCCTGGACTGCTGTGAGTTCTGTGCCCAGCAGCCTCGGGTAAAGAGGGTCCTTCCAGACTCTTCCAGCCCTCGCTTATGGCCCCATCTCCCTGGAGGGACAGCAGCCTGGGCAGGGGGATGGTGAGCTGGGGACGTGGGGGGGGGGGGTGGTACGGGGGGGCAGTCCATGGCTGGGGCAGACCACCCACCATGCAGTGGGGTGTTGGGGCTGTGGGCAGCCACACCTGCATCTCAGGCCCTGCCCTCTTGTCCCGTCCTCCCCTGGAACCCCCTTTTGCTGGCTGAGGGAGGAGCGGAGAAGTGCGGGCACAGGAGGGGCAGATCTGTGGGCCGGGAGCGGGACTTGGGCTTGTGGACACGGGGGCTGGACACTGTCCCCGCCGGCCGCTGCTGAGGTGCCTGGGGGCCAACCGCAGTCTGGGGAGGGGGGACAAGGGCTCAGCGGAGCCTGTGCAGGGCCACAGCCACCACCCGTCACTTGCCTGGCTGTCCCTGGGGCCCCTCATGGAGGCCTCGGGCTGAGGGACGGACAGACATGCCTGGGCCTCCAGTGCTGGTGTGGGTGCAGCCGGGCGTCTGGGGTGACGTTGCCTCGCTCAGCCCCCATGGTGGCAGCTGGCACTCCTGCTGGCTTTTTGTGCAATCCAGACATTTCGTTCTCCGCCGTATTGGGGCGGTATCACCTTTCTGGGATTTGTCACATTACCCAATCTGAGCAGCTTGAAACAACAAAGTCTGTTCTCTCACTGGTCTGGGGGCTTGAGGCCCGACATGGGGTCAGCGTGGCTCGGGTGGAGGGTCCTTCCAGCCCCTTCCGGCCTTCCTTGTGGCTGTGTCACCTGCCCCGTCTCCCTGGTGCCCCTCCGCCCGCTGTTTTCCCCCCATTCCCGTGTAGCTCCTATCGGGGGAGGAGTTGGGGGCTCTTTGGAGGTGATGGCGCTGCCGTCCCAAGCCCAAGGGGGCTGGAGGCCCAGAGGTGGATGCTCTGTGCGCGCATGTCAGGGATCCTGGGCCCGTGTGCCCAGCATTGTTCAGGCATCTGTCCATCTGTGATGTGCGCTTGCCAGGCCATCAGGTGCTGCTGGCATGTCTGATCTGCCGGCTGCACACACAGGCTGCATGGGAGGGGACTTGTGTCCCCGCTCTGCAGGGGGAGCCCCCAGCCCCGTGGGACCCTCACCCCACACATCGAACTGCAGACCCCAGCACATGTCTCTGGGTGTCTGGGTCTTTGTTGGAAGTTTCAAGGGTGGAGGCCGGCAGGACCCCTGTCCAAGCAGCACGAAGCCAGCTTGGAGCGCCTCTCTCCCTCGGGCCGGTGGCTGCAGGTGCCTCGCCCCTCTGCACCACGCTCCTGGACTCGTGGTTCCTCCCCATGAACACTACTCCCCTCCCTGCGCCCCCACCGCCCCCCACAGTCCCCACGCGTCACTGTGCCTGGCGGCTCCTGGGTGGTGGCCAGGTGTGGCCTTGCGTGCCGCCTCCCCATGTCCAGCTGCAAGTGAGCACCTGGAGCCGAGAGGCCCCGTCCCCCGTGGGCTCAGCTCCTGTGTTCACTCGGGGCCGCAGGCCGTCTCCGCGGACAGTAGCTTACCCAGCACCTGCCGGGCCTCTGGCTCCCGCTGGACAAACTCAGGCCTGCAGAAATGCTTCAAGGTCTTTATTCAAAGTACAAACGCAATCCTGGAAAACATGTGTCGGTTCCATCTTTCTGCACCTTTACAGGGAGAGCACCCACAAGCCAAGCCACGAGTGAAGGCGCTGACGCCTCCCGGGCCTGGACACACCACCTGCAGCCGAGGGGACCCCCTTGGACACAGGCTCGGCTGGGGCCCCGGGTAGGGCGGGCAGCTATGCTGCAGGTCCCAGAGCCCCTCCTTGGCCTGCGGCGCCCGGCGGGAGTCCTCGGCGAGCTTGGAGTGCTCTGAGCAGGGAAACACTCACCCTAAAGAACGGCTCAGAGAAGGTTGGAGTTGAATAAATAACAAAAACCTAGCACTCGGCCCAGGCGCACGTGGTCACAGCAGCTGCAGGTCATCCGTGCACTCGTACAGGTCCACAGCGCCCAGGCCCGATGGCGCCTCCAGGAATGGCCGCGGGTCCAGCTGGGGACGCAGCTTTGGGTCCACAGGGCTGAGCTCGGCCTCGAACCTGTGGCGACAGTGACCGCATGAGGGCATGGGTGGGGCTCAGGGCTGGCCCGTGGCCAGGAGCTTCTCGGAGGCAGGGACCTGCATGGGGTGGGACACAGGGAGGCTCCCGGCACAGTCTGGGAAGGCAGAACCGGGCCGAGCTCTGCCGGCCTCTCCTGCCACGGGGAGCCAAGACCAGCCCCGTGGGTGGGAGGAGGGGCCTCCTGGATGCAGCTGGACTTCTTCTCCCCTGCCGAGACCAGCTGCCGCACATGCCCCGTCCTAGGAGGTGCCTCCAACAGGGGCGGGGAACTGGACCCCTGCAGGAACTCCAGACCCCCACTCCTTGGACAATGGGTGCCCTCAGTGGGTAGGGGTGACTGGGGCCCCGCAGGGGGCTGTCCCCGCCTCTGCCCAGTGCTTCGCTGCCAACCCAGGCGTGGACGGAGGGCCAGGATGTGAACCCGCCATCCGCACCACTGGCTCTGCAGCCCGAGCTCCTGTCCAGGAACGGGACTGAGGATGAGGGCACCAAGGGGTGGGGACAGCCGAGCCGGGGCACGGTGGGCTGCGGAGCTGCGCTCAGATGGCCAGTGTCCGCCCACAGCCCCTCAGGAAGGCTTGGGCACTTGGGACGTGCCGTGCAGGATGATACAAGCCACCGGGTTCTGTGGAGAGGAGAGTGACCTGAGAGCCTGTGTCCCTGCAGTCCCTGACCGGGCAGTTAAAGCCCCTAGGGCCCTCCCCGGAAAGTCGACCCACACAGGTGTGGGAGTGCAAACTCGTGCCTTGGCCTAGAGAGAGTGGCAGCGCGCTCCTGGGCCGGTGCACGGGTGGGCCAGGCCCCTCGCCTGTGGGCACATGCTGTGTGGGCACTGACATCACAACACGCCAGCAACCCCTCGAATGCCTGCATCTTGCTGCACACCTACCACATTTCAACAACGCCAGACAACACCCGCCCGCCCAGACAGCGTCACTGGTGCCTCTGCCAAGCATTCAGGAAGGCATCGCGCCTTCTCCGCAAACTACTCCTGACGCATCCTTGAGGCCAGCGCTACCCGTGGCTGAGGTCAGGATGGGGAGGTCATAGAAAAAGAGCTGCACGCCAGCCCCTTGCTGCACACCAGCCCTCGCTGCACGCCGGCCCCTCGCTGCACAGGCAGGGGATTCTTGGAAAAATTCGGCATGTCTGTTGACTCCAGCCCCACGGAGGAACAGCGCACTGTGGCAGAACAGGGTATCCCAGGAACGCTAGGGGCTCACCAAGCTTCACTGCAACAGCGTGGGCCTCGAGAGTGACCGCTCTCGCACATGCTCAGCTGGCCTCCAGAGAGACACCACGCCCCACTCAAATGGACACCGATAAAAATGCAAACTTAAAAACAGAACCTGTAGAAGAAAACCTCTGCGGCTATGAATTATGCAGATTTCTCAAGCTCTGATACCAAAGGGCACAGTCTTTGAAAACAAAGCGATAAACTGCACTGCCTCACAGTGAAGGTCAGTTCCTCTTTGAAAGACAACATCAAAGAAGATGAAAAGACACCCCAAAATGAGAGAAAACAGGAAATCACATGCCCGGTAAAGGGCTTGTATCCTGAAGATATAAAGAACCCTTAAAACTCAGTAACAAGAAAACGCCCCAAAGTGAGCACCCAATACAGAGCCCCATGGAAGATGTGTGGCTGGCAGACAAGCACGTGAGAAGACGAGCACAAGGAGCGGCCTCTGCACGCTTGCTGGAATGGCTGAGATCCAGCCTGACCATCCCAGTCACTGAGACGGGTCCTCGGGGTGGCCGAGGGTTGAAACGGGCAGCTCCGTGGGAAACGGGGGTCACTTCACTTACAGAATTAAGTGCAGGGGCCATGACCCGGCACCCCATGCCCAGGCGTTACCCAGAGAAACGAATGCATGTTCACACAACAAGTGGACATCACTGGCTGAAAAGTGGAAACCCTAAATGTCCAGACAGACGGGTTCAAATGTGTCCACCCCCCAGAGGGACGCGCTGCCGAGAGCCAGGCGGCTGGGCAATGGATTCCACGGACCCTCTGGGGGAGGCAAACCCACAGGACAGGAGCCTTGAGCAGGCAAGTGCCAGGGTGGAGAAGAGTGCCCCCTTGTGCCTGTTTCAAGCCCCTGTGCAGGGAATGTCCAGACTCGCCCAGGCAGGAAGCAGTGGGTGCCGGCTTGGCCCTGCACTGACCTCCCTGGACGTGGCTGGCGAGGGCTGTGACTCGACATAGCACTAACCCCACACCATCCATGAGATGGGCCCCGTGCCATTGGCGCTTGGCTGGGCAGAGCTGGGCATCCAGCACACACTAGCCCTGCTGCCCCTGACCATCAGGCCCCACCCTGCTCTCTCCAGGGTGACTACAAGCGAGAGCTCGAGGCTGGCCGTGGCCTGATGGTGGGGTGAGGTCATGGGGCAGCCCAGATGTCTCTGAGGCTCGGCCCGTCAGAGGCCCTGGCTCAGGAGCCGGACATCTGACTCCCAGCCCCGTGACTGCCATGGGGCTGTTTTCATACCTGCAGGCAAGGAGACCCCGCCCCGGCGAGGACGCCATGTCTCTGAGGTCATGGAGACAGAGCGTGCTGTGAGACCCTCAGGATGGGCAGCTCTCGCCTGCTGCAAGTTCAGCAGTAAAACCTCTACGTGCTCCACCCGCCGTGCAAACCCACTCAGCGTAACCTGCCAGCCGGCCGCAGCTGCCCCTGCCATGGCACTCTCTGGGCTGGGGGGAGGCAGAAGCTCCCAGGGGCACGTGGGCTGCCCCTAGGGCAGGGACCCTCCCAGGAAGTGGCCAGGGAGGGCCTGGTCGAGGGCAGTGTCGCTGTGGCCACGTGCCACAGGTGAAGGCAAGGTGGTGGGGACGGGACACCTGGGCATGCGTGGATCTGAGGAAAGGCGTTCTGCAGGCGGGACGTGGGATACCCGGGCTCTGCGTGGAGCAGCCTCTCACCCTAGTTCCCGGCCCACCCCCGAGGAGGCGCCTCCCCCTCACCCGTCGTCCCAGGGGTCTCCTGCAGCCTCTTCAGCCACGAGGATGTCGTACTCTTCAGCAGCGTACTTCTCCCAGTCCGAGAGCTCGGGCCCGTCGCTGTCGCCCTCCTGGGTAGGAGACAGTGTCAGCCCCGGGGGGCGGGGGCGGACCTGGGGTGGGGCAAGAGGACAAGGGAGGCACGGTGGTTCTGGGGTACGTGGCCCGGGGTGGGGGAACACCCACGTGCAGCAAGGACATCTGCTCTTTCTGCTCATGGTCAAGATACTTTTCAATGTTGAAAAATGTGTCAAAAAACACATTCGCTTGTTTACATTTCTTCAGATCGTGGAGAGTGATTTTCCCTGCAGAAAAACGAACACCTGCTCAGAGACCCCCCAGACCCTTGCCCACACCCAGCCCCGTGTCTCCCACGAAGCCAGTCTGCCGAGGCCCAGCCCGCCACCGCGGGCACGGGGGCTGCCGTGCCAGGACGCCCAGCACCGCCGTGGCCACCTGTGTGCACTACAGGTGGGACATTTAGAACCGCCACAGGTCTGTCACCCTGGAGGAGCCATGCCTGGGTTGGGGGGTCATGGGGGACACAGAGGGACTGGAGGTGGGGGCGTGCAGGCTGCGTGAGCCATGCTTGCTCCATGATGGTCCAGAGACCGACACTGGGACGTGGGGGAGCCCAGACATGGCACCCCTTTCGGACACAGCCTGCCTGGTGCCGCTGGCCTAGACAGAGGCCATAGGGTCACCCCAGGCTGTGACTGAGCATGCTCTGCCGCCTCCCAGGCCCCCCATGCAACTTGCTAGGGACCCTGACAACATGGGGTGGCCTCCCCTCCTCACATGGCTGAGGGCCTGGATGGGGCCACATGGGGGTTTCGGCAAGAATGTGGAGAACAGGCAGGGGCCATGCATGGGCGGGACGAGGACAGGGCTTCAGGGAGGGCATGAGGGTGGGGACAAAACTGCGCCCTCCCGCATCCCACCTGCTCTCAGGCCCCTGCCCCCCAGCCCCGCCCCCCTGCATGCCCCCTGCCCTCAGGCCCCCGCCCCCAGCCCCTCCCCCCTGCCCACCCCCTGCTCTCAGGCCCCTGCCCCCCTGCATGCCCCCTGCCCTCAGGCCCCCGCCCCCCTGCATGACCCCTGCTCTCAGGTCCCCGCCCCTCAGCCCCGCCCCCCTGCCCGCCCCCTGCTCTCAGGCCCTCGCCCCCCTGCATGCCCCTTGCCCTCACCCCAGCCCCCCTGCATGACCCCTGCTCTCAGGTCCCCGCCCCTCAGCCCCACCCCCCTGTATGCCCCCTGCTCTCAGGCCCCCGCCCCCCTGCATGCCCCCTGCTCCTAGGCCCCCACCCCTCCCCGAGACTTACCCTCGCTCTGGGGCTTCACGAGGTCCAGCATTTGGCAGAGGCAGTCCTCGAAGGGCAGCGCCTCGATGGCCATGCTGTCCAGCCGGCGACTCTGCTCCTCGTAGAAGAACTCGAGCTCATACATGGACAGGACCCCGTCCCCATCCAGGTCCATGCAGCGGAACCAGTACTCGATGCTGCAGAGACCCACCGTGAGGGCAGCGGGTGGGGGCGCGGGGCATGGGAGAGACCCCCCCGAGCTCACACCCCACACAACCGTACAGCAGCAGCGCATGCAGGTCAGTGCTGACCTGGGCCATGTCCACCGAGCACATGTGAGCAGGCGCCCACCACACGGGCAGCAGAATGAGGGAACATGCAGCCAAGGGCTGCCTGAGGTCACATGTGAGCACACGGCCTGTGTGCAGATGCACACACACCCGCGCAGACATGAGCAGCACTGGTGTGACTTCTCTGTGGCACTGGAGGACACCCGCGGCCCGGGACTGGACATGTCCGCAGCCTGGACTCGGAGGATGCCCACGGCCTAGGACCTGCCCATGCGCTGGGAATGCCTCGGCCGCCACCCCCAGCCTCAAGTCCTCTCAGATCACTTCAGTGCGTACCTGGTCGGGGTTTTCTTGTCTTCTTCGGAGATCAAAAACCAGACAAAATCTGCATAGCTGAGCTTCCCCTCTTTCTGTACGCGTCTACCTCTGAGGACAGCGGCCAGAAGGAGGGAACACGAGGGGTGTCACAGCACGCCAGGGGACGCTGAAGTGAGTCACGACCTCACTGCGTCTCTCGCACCCTGAGCCCCGAGCTGCACCCTGAGCCCCGAGCTGCACCTGCACGGAGCCCCCGAGCTGCAGACCCCATGGGGCAGGTGCTCCCCGCTGAGAAGAGGTCTGCAGCTGACAGCCCTGGGTTGCTGCCCCTGCCCCGGTCCCCTCAGCTCCCAGGGGGTTAGACACAGATGACCCGCCTCACGTGGAGCGTCTGGGCAGGTCATGGACCACCCTGCGGGCTGATGGCAGAGTCCAGCAGGAACCCCCAGTGCCAGCCTGAGGACTCACCGCGTCACTGCTCCTGAGAAGATCCTGTCGATCATCTTCGTAGAGATGGCTGCCAACAGACAGTCCAGCCATCACTGGTGGTGTCACCATTCTTCTCCCCGGCCCCTACTGCCCCCACCTCCTGGCCCACTCTGCCTCACTCCCCACCTCCTGGGCCCCACACCCCACTTCCTGGCCCACTCTGCCCCACTCCACACCTCCTGGGCCCCATGGGCCCCACTTCCCACCTCCTGGGCCCCATGGGCCCCACTTGGCCTCACGTCCCGTCCTCTAGGCTCTACATCCCTCAGCTGGCCAGGAACCTGGTGCTGTGTTTGGAGCCGAGACCCTGGGGGCTGCATGCTCCCCGGCACTTGGCCCACCCCTCCCAGGCAACTCATGTCCCAAGACCTAGGCCCGCGTTCCTCCTGACCCTGGCGACAGAGAACATGGAGCAAAGAGCTGCCGTGGGGTCCCAGAGACGTGCAGAGAGAACCCATCCACGTCTCCAACCACCAGACCCGCTCAGACTGCCCATGCGATGGAAACCAGCGTGCTTCACAGCCCCAGCCACGGCGGACATAAGCGGTCAGCGAGTCCCACCACGCTGTGCCCGCAGACGCCCTTGCCTCAGCCACACGCTCGCCCAGCGGGGGGCTGACAGCAGGTCCTCCTACCCCAGCAACCAGCGGCAGCCCTGCCCATCCAGGGACATGGCCTGGGACTACGGGCCTGCTGGCTTGGCCACGGCCACCTCTGCTCCCACGGCGTAAGGAGGAGCTGCCAGCCCGTCACAGAGAAAACCCTCTGCAGGTCATCAGAGGAAGGCACCAAGTCACACACAAAGGGGATAGTCCATAGCACCCCCACAGCAAAAGGAGGGACAGACTGCGGTCTGGGACCCCACAGCCCAGGATCCCCCCAGCCCCAGCCTGGCACCTCCCCCAGCCTCAGCCTGGCATCACCCTCTACCCCAGGCTGGCATCACCCTCAAGCCCAGCCTGGCACCTCCCCCAGCCTCAGCCTGGCACCTCTGTCCACCTCAGCCTGGCACCTCCGTCCACCTCAGTCTAGCATCACCCTCCACCCCAGCCTGGCACCTCCGTCTACCTCAGCCTGGCATCACCCTCCATCCCAGCCTGGCATCACCCTCCACCTCAGCCTGGCATCACCCTCCACCCCAGCCTGGCACCTCCATCCACCCCAGCCTGGCTCCCTCCCCCCACATTGTGGAATGTTAAGGCCAAAGTCCAGTTCCTTCCCGCTCACGACAGCCCACCCAGAGCAACTTGAAAACATGAGGGCTGCAGCCCAGCCGCACCCACGAAGGCAACAGAGGAGGGAGTGCTACTGATTTGAAGGCACATTCTGCTCAGCACGGTCCATGCATGGCCATGCCCTGGGCTCTGGATCTCGCTGTGTTTCCACCACCACGGCCAGGGCAGCACGTGGGCTCCACGGCTGTAAGCAGCCGCAAGTCCCACCACTCCCAGGCCTGGCCTCACGGGAGCTCAAGATGCTTGAGGCCGACGGCACTGGACCCTACTGTGGCCGTGACAGGTTCCAAGTCCCAGGCCATCCAAGGGTCCAGGTCTCAGGATTTCCGAGGGTCCAGTCTCAGGATGTCCGAGGGTCCAGTCTCAGGATGTCCGAGGGTCCAGTCTCAGGACGTCCGAGGGTCCAGGTCTCAGGACGTCCGAGGGTCCAGGGCTCAGGACGCCTAAGGCCACTCAAGGTTGCCCAGCATCTGGGGCTGCACAAAGCCATCTGACATCTGTGGCCATCTGTAGCCTGTAGCTGTCTCAGGTTGTCTGCGGTCCAACGACATCTGTGTGTCCGTGGTCCATCCATCATCTGTGATCACCTGTGTCCACCCATGGCCTGTGGTTTAGGTCCGCCCGTCTGAGTCCACCTGTGCGTCTCAGGCCTGTGGTTCAAGCCCGTCCATCTGAGTTCACCTGTGTGTGCACGCTGGCGGCCCAAGGCCGTCTACTGTCCTAGTCCTTCTGAGAGCATCCGCATACATCTGAGTGTGCGAGGCTGCAGGGCTCGAGCCGGGAAGGAGTGTGGAGCAGAGCAGCTGTTGGCTGTGGGCAGGCCCAGCGTCCTGCCCCGCGAGCACATGGGGCCTAACGTGAGGGCTGCGAGGGCGGTGGTGTCAGAACTGGAAACACCCTCGCCAACGCGGCTCTGAAGACAACGTCTAAAGTGGGCCTGAAGGAGATCCGTGCGGGACCCCGCAGGGGTGCACAGCGGCCAGCAGGGCCTGCCCCTCTCGCAGAGACGGGGAGCTGGCCGAGCAGCTACACGTGTCCACTACATACTCCTCGCAGCTGCCCTCATGCTGGGGCCTCCAGCCAGGGGTCTCCGGCAGATGGAAACTCACACCCTCCCTCTAGGGGGCTGCAGGGCAGAACGTCGTGAAGGAAGCACGGTGTGTGCCGCACGCTGTCGGCACTGAGCTGCCAGCAGCCACCTTTAGGCACGGAGGCTCCCTCATCGCGACACGGCTACCTCAGGGCCGTCCCAGCCTCTCCCTTCAACCCAGATGTGAGGCGGAACTGACAAGAAGCCCAGAGCCTCAGAGGCTGGGGACAGACACTGGGACAGGCCCAGGCACCCTGCAGGACAGTGGGGGGTGGGGAGACCCCAGAGAAGGGTCAGGGAGACCCCAGAGAGGGGTCAGGGAAGCCCTAGGGAGACCCCACAGAGGAGGTGGTGGAGACCCCCCGGGGTGGGGCTGTGATGTGGAGCGTCCCCTCTCCTGGGCAGAGGTGTCCACCTTGGGCCAGCACGAGGAGCAGCCTGTCGAGGGAAGCCCAGGGTGGCCAAGGCAGACCTCACCTGAGGGGGCTTGTGCGGAGGGGCCCAGCACGCCGTAGGGACCCACCAGCTAGCTGAGGAGTGGGGAGAAGCAGGAGAACTGGCCAGGAGAGGGACTGCTGCCCGTGGCCCAGCACTGTGGATGCCTACTCCCTCCTGGCAGCCTGTGGAGGGGCCACGTGTCCTGGGGGTCCACGGACAGGCTGGGCCCCAGGGAGGTGGTGACAGTGCCAAGGTCAGCACCTGGTAGGCGGGACAGGCCACGGCCAGCAGAGGGGCTGGGGGTCTCTAGTCCATGGGTCTGCCCTGTGGGGCCTCTGGAGTCTGGGGTCTCTGGTCTATGCAGCCTGTGCTAGTTTGAAAGAATATATGTACCTAGAAAAGCCATGTTTTAACCTAATCTCATTTTGTAAAGGCCACTGTTTCTTCTAGTCCCTATTCAGTACTGCATGATTGAAACTTTAATTAGATCATCTCCCTGGAGATGTGACTCAATCAAGAATGGTTGTTTAGCTGGATTAGGTGGAGATGTGTCTCCACCCATTCCAGGTGGGTCTTGATGACTTTACGGGGAATCCTATAAAAGAGGAAACATTTTAGAGAGAGCTGGAGATTCAGAAAGAGCAGAGAAGGACAGCCACGAGAAAACCACAACAGAGAACACCACAGAACCACGAAGCAGAGTCCACCAGCCACAGACCTTTGGATATGAAGAAAGAAACCGCCTCCCAGGGAGCTGGAGAGGAAGCTAACAGATGGCGCCATGCTCGCCACGCGTCCTTCCAGCTGAGAGAGGAACCCTGACCGTCATCAGCCTTCTTGAACAAAGGTATTTTTCCCCGAGTGCCTTAGATTGGACATTTCTATAGACTTGCTTTAATTGGGACATTTCCACAGCCTAAAAACTGTTAAGTTGCAACTTACTAAATTCCCCTTTTTAAAAGCTGTTCCCTTTGTGGCACATCACATTCCGGGAGCTAGCACACTAGGACAGACGCACGGGGCGCCTGGAGCCTCTGATCCGGGGTCTCTGGGCCCGGCTCTCGGCTCTCACCATGGTCGTTGTGCCGGGCCAGGTCCGTGGCATCTATGAACAGGTCGTGGTCCGTGTCCAGCTCCCAAAACTTGCAGTAGATGACATAGAAGTGCTCGTAGGAGAAGAACTCCGTCAGCTGGTTGATGTCGGCCTCCTCCTCCAGCAGCGCCACGTTCTGCCAGAGGACGCCGTGAACACGGGGCATGTGCACGGGGGGTGCTGCGTGTGCGGGGCTGGGGTCGGGCTGCGCCTGCATCCCAGAAGCCCTTAGGGGTCTGGGCTGGGGTTGGGGCTGCATCTGCACCCCAGAAACCCTCAAGGGTCGGGGTCAGGGTCGGGGCTGCGCCTGCACCCCAGGAACCCTCAGGCGTCTGGGCCAGGATTGGGGCTGCACCCCAGGAACCCTCAGGGGTCTGGGTCAGGATTGGGGCTGTACTGGCACCCCAGGAAACCTCAGGGGTCGGGGTTGGGGCTGCACCTGTACCCCAAGAACCCTCAGGGGTCTGGGCCGGGGTTGGGGCTGCACCTGTACCCCAGGAACCCTCAGGGATCTGGGTTGGGCTGCATCTATTCCTCCCCATCCCCACCCTACCAGCACCCCATTAACTGTCACGCTGGGGTCCCCTGGTTGGCTCCACACTCCCTGCCTGTTTCATTTCAGATCCTGCAAGGGTCGAGGGTCCAGGCAAGGAGCAGGGCCTGGGTGCTACGCTCACGCCTGACAGTTGGGCCGAGCTGCTGGGCCGCCGCATACCTGCAGAAACGAGCTCCGTCTGAGCTCTGTGCACGTGATCCTCCCCGACCATGACCGGTTCACGGTGTAGAATATCCGCTGGATGACCTGCAGCAGGGACACCAGGCAGCTCAGCGAGGACAGTGCAGGAGAGGGGTGCAGAGCCTGCGGGTCAAGGACCTTGGGGCCCCCCCCACGAGCCTGGATGACATAGGACTCTCACCATGAGCCTGGATGACCAGGGACGCCCAGCGTGAGCCCAGATGACCCAGGACACCCCCCCCCGTGAGCCCAGATGACCCAGGACACCCACTGCGAGCCTGATGAACCGGGACCCCCAGTGTGAGCCCAGATGACCCGGGACCCCCACTGCGAGCCTGGATGACCTGGGACCCCCACCGCGAGCCCAGATGACCTGGGACCCCCACCGCGAGCCTGATGACCCGGGACCCCCAGTGTGAGCCCGGATGACCCGGGACCCCCATTGCGAGCCCGGATGACCTGGGACCCCCACCGCGAGCCCAGATGACCTGGGACCCCCACTGCGAGCCCAGATGACCCAGGACCCCCACCGCGAGCCCAGATGACCTGGGACCCCCAGTGTGAGCCCGGATGACCTGGGACCCCCAGTGTGAGCCCAGATGACCTGGGACCCCCAGTGTGAGCCCAGATGACCTGGGACCCCCAGTGTGAGCCCGGATGACCCGGGACCCCCAGCATGAGCCTGAATGACCCAGGACCCCCTGCCCGCAAGACCCCAACCCGCCAGCAGAGGGCGCCTGTGCTGCAGGAACCAACAGAGGAAGGTCACAGCAGAGGGACAGACCAGCAGGGGTGGACGATGGACAGACGGGCCACAGACCAAGGTTCTTCTCGGGGAGACACAAACTGAGGTGTCACAACAGACGGGTCACATCCACGGGCATTTAACACGCACTGAGGACAAGCCTGGGAGGGGCCTGTTCAGGAGGGGTCTGCAGTCCCCCACGGTGGTGGGGATGGCGCAGACAGGGCGGGGGACGCCCCAGGCCCTATGCAGACACCTGGGCAGGAATCCCACAAGGTACAAGGCATCATAACGGGCTCTCTGGGCTATAGCAATAAGGAAGCAGCTCCGGTCTTGCCCTACCCCACCCTGGGACAGTCTGTTCTCCCTGCACAGAGGATGCACGTGCAGTCCAGGGGCCGGTCCACAGGCACGTCCAGTCCAGGAGCCGGTCCTCATGCACGTGCAGTCCAGGGGCCGGTCCTCATGCACGTCCAGTCCAGGGGCCGGTCCCTAGGCACGTCTAGTCCAGGGGCCGGTCCTCATGCACGTGCAGTCCAGGGGCCGGTCCACAGGCACATGCACTCCAGGGGCCGGTCCTCATGCACGTGCAGTCCAGGGGCTGGTCCACAGGAACGTCCAGTCCAGGGGCCGGTCCACAGGCACGTCCACTCCAGGGGCCGGTCCTCATGCACGTGCAGTCCAGGGGCCGGTCCACAGGCACGTGCAGTCCAGGGGCCGGTCCACAGGCACGTCCAGTCCAGGGGCCGGTCCTCATGCACGTGCAGTCCAGGGGCTGGTCCACAGGAACGTCCAGTCCAGGGGCCGGTCCACAGGCACGTCCACTCCAGGGGCCGGTCCTCATGCACGTGCAGTCCAGGGGCCGGTCCACAGGCACGTGCAGTCCAGGGGCCGGTCCACAGGCACGTCCAGTCCAGGGGCCGGTCCTCATGCACGTGCAGTCCAGGGGCCGGTCCACAGGCACGTGCAGTCCAGGGGCCGGTCCTCATGCACGTCCAGTCCAGGGGCCGGTCCTCATGCACGTCCAGTCCAGGGGCTGGTCCATAGGCACGTCCACTCCAGGGGTTGGTCCATAGGAACACTGAGATCAGAGGCTGGTTTAAATCAACCACCCAGCTCCTCTCAGCGATGTGGCATGTCAATGTGTGAGATGCACAGCTTTTCACCAGTCCTGATGACTGAGCTAATGGCAGCCATGGCCAGGCCACTGTCATCTCTTGGATTTCGGTCCCTGCCAATCAAAGGCTCAAGGTACGTGTGCCCTGTGTTTTACAGACATGTGCTGCCCATTGACTTCTGTGACCAGCTGCCTGTGCTCTGCAAACAGGACTGTGCCAGGAACTGCTGGTGCCCAACGTGCTCCAGGAACTCCAGGGCAGGCCAGGACCCAGATGCGACGGGCTCATCAGCGGGGCTCCTCCGCCCACAGCCGGTGCCTCCCCACCGCCGCCCCCGTGGCTGCAGTGCCCAGCTACTCCAGGCCTGCCCTGCCCGGGGTGTGCACGTGGCTGCAGGGTCCTGCGGATGAGGCCACTTCGGGGAGCAGAGGACCTGCTGACCCCTGGTCAGGGCTCCTGTGGACACCGACAGTGAGTGCGCTGGCTCCTGGAGGGAGCAGAGGACTGGCCAGCTGCAGTCAAGGTCCCTGTGGACGTGACGATGTCACTTTGGGGAGCAGAGGACAAGCGTGCCGACTCCTTCAGGGAGCAGACGTGGTGCTGACGGAGCACAGCTGGTAGCGTGCTGTGCTCTGACTCGGGCCATGGTGTCTTTTCCTTTAAAAACACGATCAGCCGCCATCTAGGCCTCCTCTTCGTCTTTCTCCGCCGGTGGCGCGCCCGCCGCCATTTTGCCCTCCTCTTTCCCCTTCTGCTCCGGCGGCGCTCCATCCGCCATCTTATCCTTCCCTTTCTCCTCCTACTCCAGCGGCTCTCCAACCACCACCCTGCCCTCTTCAGCCTTCACCGGCTCCTCCGCCACCATCCTCGACAGCCTTGCCATCCACACCTTTCCTCCTCCAGAACAGCTACTAGGGGAGTAGAAACGATACAGAACAGCTGCCGGAGCCACGACAGAGATCAAAAAGACAGCGTACCCCATCCTGGAACGGCTGACTGGCTGGGAGAACCCGCTCCGGTGAGATCGCCGAGGGGCGCGGGCTTCCCGGGGTGGGGTGGCAAGCAGCCGGAGTCCCTCCCCTCCTCCTTCCCGGGCCAGCTGGCAGAATTGGGCAGGCGGTCCCCTCAAGCCACGGTGGCTGGCGCCCCCACCACACGTGGCCCCCCGGACCAACTGAGAGAATTGGACTGGAAATCCCCAGGCCGCGGAGAACGGTGACGAGGGGTATCCCTTCCAAACACGTGACTCCCCGGTCCGGCTGGGAACAGTGCACTCTCCCGGGCCGCGGCGGCTGGCGCCCTCCCGCCACACTTGGTGCCCCAGGCCGACTAGGAAATTCGGACGGGCGTTCTCCCGGGCTGCGGCGGCCGGCGATCCTCCCCTTGTTCGGACCCCCGGGCCGGCTGGCACTCTTCCAAGCCGCTTCGGCTGGCGAACCTCCCCCACGGCGAGAGTTTTCCAAAGTTAAAGGACCCACAGCACCTTTTACTGGTGGGACCCTCAGACAAACGTGTGCTACGAGCACCACCTACTGGGCGGGATAAGAAAAACAGAACCCAGAGATTTCACAGAAAAATCTTTCAACCTGTTGGGTCCAACACGCAGGGAAATCTGACTAAATGCCCAGACGCCAGCAGAACATAACGGATCACGCTCAGAAAATTGAAAATATGGCCCAGTCAAAGGAACAAACCAATAGTTCAAATGAGATACAGGAGCTGAGACAACTAATGCTGAATATACGAACAGAAATGGAAAACCTCTTCAAAAACGAAATCGATAAATTGAGGGAGGACATGAAGAAGACATGGGCTGAACAAAAAGAAGAAATAGAAAAACTGAAAAAACAAATCCCAGAACTTATGGAAGTGAAGGATAAAGTAGAAAAGATGGAAAAAACAATGGATACCTACAATGATAGATTTAAAGAGACAGAAGATAGAATTAGTGATTTGGAGGATGGAACATCTGAATTCGAAAAAAAACAGAAACTATCGGGAAAAGAATGGAAAAATTTGAACAGGGTATCAGGGAACTCAAGGACAATATGAACCGCACAAATATACGGGTTGTGGGTGTCCCAGAAGGAGAAGAGAAGGGAAAAGGAGGAGAAAAACTAATGGAAGAAATTATCACTGAAAATTTCCCAACTCTTATGAAAGACCTAAAATTACAGATCCAAGTAGTGCAGCGCACCCCAAATATATCAGACCCAAATAGGCGTTCCCCAAGACACTTACTAGTTAGAATGTCAGAGGTCAAAGAGAAAGAGAGGATCTTGAAAGCAGCAAGAGAAAAACAATCCATCACATACAAGGGAAACCCAATAAGACTATGTGTAGATTTCTCAGCAGAAACCATGGAAGCTAGAAGACAGTGGGATGATATATTTAAATTACTAAAAGAGAAAAACTGCCAACCAAGACTCCTATATCCAGCAAAACTGTCCTTCAAAATTGAGGGAGAAATTAAAACATTCTCAGACAAAAAGTCACTGAGTAATTTGTGACCAAGAGACCAGCTCTGCAAGAAATACTAAAGGGAACACTAGAGTCAGATACGAAAAGACAGAAGAGACAGGTATGGAGAAGAGTGTAGAAAGAAGGAAAGTCAGATATGATATATATAATACAAAAGGCAAAATGGTAGAGGAAAATATTATCCAAACAGTAATAACACTAAATGTTAATGGACTGAATTCCCCAATCAAAAGACATAGACTGGCAGAATGGATTAAAAAACAGGATCCTTCTATATGCGGTCTACAGGAAACACATCTTAGACCCAAAGATAAACATAGGTTGAAAGTGAAAGGTTGGGAAAAGATATTTCATGCAAATAACAACCAGAAAAGAGCAGGAGTGGCTATACTAATATCCAACAAATTAGACTTCAAATGTAAAACACTTAAAAGAGACAAAGAAGGACACTATATACTAATAAAAGGAACAATTAAACAAGAAGACATAACAATCATAAATATTTACGCACCGAACCAGAATGTCCCAAAATACATGAGGAATACATGGCAAACACTGAAAAGGGAAATAGACACATATACTATAATAGTTGGAGACTTTAATTCATCACTCTCATCAATGGACAGAACATCTAGACAGAGGATCAATAAAGAAATAGAGAATCTGAATATTACTATAAATGAGCTAGACTTAACAGACATTTATAGGACATTACATCCCACAACAGCAGGATACACCTTTTTCTCAAGTGCTCATGGATCATTCTCAAAGATAGACCATATGCTGGGCCACAAAGCAAGTCTTAACAAATTTAAAAAGATTGAAATCATACACAACACTTTCTCGGATCATAAAGGAATGAAGTTGGAAATGAACAATAGGCGGAGTGCCAGAAATTTCACAAATACGTGGAGGCTCAACAACACACTCTTAAACAACAAGTGGGTCAAAGAAGAAATTGCAAGCGAAATTAGTAAATACCTCGAGGCGAATGAAAATGAAAACACAACATATCAAAACTTACAGGACGCAGCAAAGGCAGTGCTAAGAGGGAAATTTATTGCCCTAAATGCCTTTATCAGAAAAGAAGAAAAGGCAAAAATGCAGGAATTAACTGTCCACTTGGAAGAACTGGAGAAAGAACAGCAAACTAATCCCAAAGCAAGCAAAAGGAAAGAAATAACAAAGATTAGAGCAGAAATAAATGAAATTGAAAACATGAAAACAACAGAGAAAATCAATAAGACCAGAAGTTGGTTCTATGAGAAAATCAATAAGATTGATGGGCCCTTAGCAAGATTGACAAAAAGAAGAAGAGAGAGGATGCAAATATATAAGATCAAAAATGGAAGAGGAAACATAACTACTGACCTCACAGAAATAAAGGAGGTAATAACAGGATACTATGAACAACTTTACGGTAATAAACAACAATTTAGATGAAATGGACGGGTTCCTGGAAAGACATGAACAACCAACTTTGACTCAAGAAGAAATAGATGACCTCAATAAACCAATCACAAGTAAAGAAATTGAATTAGTCATTCAAAAGCTTCCTAAAAAGAAAAGTCCAGGACCAGACGGCTTCACATGTGAATTCTATCAAACATTCCAGAAAGAATTAGTACCAACTCTCCTCAAACGCTTCAAAAAAATCAAAGCGGAGGGAAAACTACCTAATTCATTCTATGAAGCCAACATCACCCTCATACCAAAACCAGGCAAAGATATTACAAAAAAAGAAAACTACAGACCAATCTCTCTAATGAATATAGATGCAAAAATCCTCAACAAAATTCTAGCAAATCGTATCCAACAACACATTAAAAGAATTATACATCATGACCAAGTAGGATTCATCCCAGGTATGCAAGGATGGTTCAACATAAGAAAATCAATTAATGTAATACACCATATCAACAAATCAAAGCAGAAAAATCACATGATCATCTCAATTGATGCAGAGAAGGCATTTGACAAGATTCAACATCCTTTCCTGTTGAAAACACTTCAAAGATAGGAATACAAGGGAACTTTCTTAAAATGATAGAGGGAATATATGAAAAACCCACAGCTAATATCATCCTCAATGGGGAAAAAATGAAAACTTTCCCCTTAAGATCAGGAACAAGACAAGGATGTCCACTATCACCACTATTATTCAACATTGTGTTGGAGGTTCTAGCCAGAGCAATTAGACAAGAAAAAGAAATACAAGGCATCAAAATTGGAAAGGAAGAAGTAAAACTATCACTGTTTGCAGACGATATGATACTATACATCGAAAACCCGGAAAAATCCACAACAAAACTACTAGAGTTAATAAATGAGTACAGCAAAGTAGCAGGTTACAAGATCAACATTCAAAAATCTGTAGCATTTCTATACACTAGTAATGAACAAGCTGAGGGGGAACTCAAGAAACGAATCCCATTTACAATTGCAACTAAAAGAATAAAATACCTAGGAATAAATTTAACTAAAGAGACAAAAAACATATACAAAGAAAACTACAAAAAACTGTTAAAAGAAATCACAGAAGACCTAAATAGATGGAAGGGCATACTGTGTTCATGGATTGGAAGACTAAATATAGTTAAGATGTCAATCCTACCTAAATTGATTTACAGATTCAATGCAATGCCAATCAAAATCCCAACAACTTATTTTTCAGAAATAGAAAAACCAATAAGCAAATTTATCTGGAAGGGCAGGGTGCCCCGAATTGCTAAAAACATCTTGAGGAAAAAAAACGAAGCTGGAGGTCTCGCGCTGCCGGACTTTAAGGCATATTATGAAGCCACAGTGGTCAAAACAGCATGGTATTGGCATAAAGATAGATATATCGACCAATGGAATCGAATAGAGTGCTCAGATATAGACCCTCTCATCTATGGACATTTGATCTTTGATAAGGCAGTCAAGCCAACTCACCTGGGACAGAACAGTCTCTTCAATAAATGGTGCCTAGAGAACTGGATATCCATATGTAAAAGAATGAAAGAAGACCCATATCTCACACCGTATACAAAAGTTAACTCAAAATGGATCAAAGATCTAAACATTAGGTCTAAGACCATAAAACAGTTAGAGGAAAATGTAGGGAGATATCTTATGAAACTTACAATTGGAGGCAGTTTTATGGACCTTAAACCTAAAGCAAGAGCACTGAAGAAAGAAATAAATAAATGGGAGCTCCTCAAAATTAAACACTTTTGTGCATCAAAGAACTTCATCAAGAAAGTAGAAAGACAGCCTACACAATGGGAGACAATATTTGGAAATGACATATCAGATAAAGGTCTAGTATCCAGAATTTATAAAGAGATTGTCCAACTCAACAACAAAAAGACAGCCAACCCAATTACAAAATGGGAAAAAGACTTGAACAGACACCTCTCAGAAGAGGAACTACAAATGGCCAAAAGGCACATGAAGAGATGCTCAATGTCCCTGGCCATTAGAGAAATGCAAATCAAAACCACAATGAGATATCATCTCACACCCACCAGAATGGCCATTATCAACAAAACAGAAAATGACAAGTGCTGGAGAGGATGCGGAGAAAGAGGCACACTTATCCACTGTTGGTGGGAATGTCAAATGGTGCAACCACTGTGGAAGGCAGTTTGGCGGTTCCTCAAAAAGCTGAATATAGAATTGCCATACGACCCAGCAATACCATTGCTGGGTATCTACTCAAAGGACTTAAGGGCAAAGACACAAACGGACATTTGCACACCAATGTTTATAGCAGCGTTATTTACAATTGCAGAGATGGAAACAGCCAAAATGTCCATCAACAGAAGAGTGGCTAAACAAACTGTGGTATATACATATGATGGAATATTATGCAGCTTTAAGACAGGATAAACTTATGAAGCATGTAATAACATGGATGGACCTAGAGAACATTATGCTGAGTGAGTCTAGCCAAAAACTAAAGGACAAATACTGTATGGTCCCACTGATGTGAACTGACATTCGAGAATAAACTTGGAATATGTCATTGGTAACAGAGTCCAGCAGGAGTTAGAAACAGGGTAAGATAATGGGTAATTGGAGCTGAAGGGATACAGACTGTGCAACAGGACTAGATACAAAAACTCAAAAATGGACAGCACAATACTACCTAATTGTAAACTAATCATGTTAAAACACTGAATGAAGCTGCATCTGAGCTATAAATCTTTTTTTCTTTTTACTATTATTATTACTTTCATTTTTTTTCTCTTTATTAACATTCTATATCTTTTTCTGTTGTGTTGGTAGTTCTTCTAAACCGATGCAAATGTACTAAGAAGCGATGATCATGCATCTATGTGAAGATGTTAGGAATTACTGATTGCATATGTAGAATGGTATGATTTCTAAATGTTGGGTTAATTTCTTTTTTTCCGTTAATTAATTAAAAAAAAAAAACACGATCATATCTGGGCAGATTGTGTTCCCCGATGTGACACATGGCCACAGAGAGCTTGTGGGCTGGTATTTTGACTTGAGTCTCAGGATTTTGTAACCTATCTATGAGAGACTGTGACTGTGGCTGAAGTGGGGCCAGAGTCCAGAGGCCATGCGGGAGTGGACACTGCCGTGTGGGGGACAACAGCCCTGGTGATGTCCGCTGAGCTGTGGGTGACCCTTTCACCAGGAGGCTGTGCCTCTGCCCACAGGCCGAGAACCAGACCACCCCTCCCTATGCTACGAGAGCCCTCGGGGTCGCCGTGGAGGAGTTTCAGGAGAGGCCTGAGCACAGCGCCGTTGCCACCAGAGCCCACCGCTCACGCTCTCCATGCAGGAGAGTCTTGGGTTGCCTAGAAGGTCCTTGACCCCAAGGGGCCAGTGTGAAGGATCACATTCTGTGGCCACACGGTGTATCCAGTTTGCTCTGCTTCCTGCAACTGTGTGGGGTCTCGAAGCGCGTCTGGATTTTCTAAGTCTCCTAGCTTGCGTTTCTGGTTCGTGGTCTTTGGCACACCTGCCTGCCATGACACTGAGAACACCCCCTCCCAGGGGCAAGGTGGGCCTGCTCTGATGACGGGGCTGGCCCTGTACCCAGGACGAAATGCCTTGCTTTCCTGGGCAGCCAAGGGAATTCTCTTTCGTTCCGAGCAACCCAGAGCCTGCCCTCTGCTGCGGGGGAATCAGAGAACGCACCTGGACACTCATCTTTCAGAAAACAACCGTATCTGCACCTGCCTTTGAGGTCTGAACTGCAGCGGCTGGCGATCCCGGGGTCTGCTGTGCTCCCTGCCCTATGTCCAGAGACCTTCCCACCTGACCCGCTCTCACAGAAGCCCGTCTTGTGGACGAGACACAAGCTGTGTATGGGTCAGGAGCACACGAACCACGGATTGTCACTTGTACTTACAGTCAGGATCCGAACCCTGGTTTGCCTGTAAGATGAAACCCCTCCCCAGAGTGACGGTAAGTGCTCCCGAGGCCACGGGCTGGGAACGGGACTCACGGTGGTGATGTACCGAGAGTGGAACTCGGGCGCTTCCTTCAGAAAGGACAGTCCTGGGTGCGTGTTCACGACATCCTGGGTAGAGAGGGAGAGAAAGGGCTGGGACCATGCTCCGGTGAGCACCTGTCACATGTTAATGCTGCCAAGGATGCCACATTGACTGCTCTCCACACCATTCAATCGCACTGTGGCATGACAAATGCTCAAAAAGCGAAAGCCAAGTTGAAAAAGCACATGGCAGTGCTAAGGCGACGTGTCATTGGACAAGTCAGTGCACAGGGACCACCGTGCCTGTCTGTCTGCGATCTGAAGGAAGACACGTGGAGCATAAGCACCCTTCCCACGTGTGGCTGGACGGCTCAGCGATGCAGCACCCAGTGATGTGTAACGGCACCACCGCAGCACGGGCCTGGGAGGCGGCCCTGCATATACAGGTGACATTACACCACTCAGTGCTGGGGGCACCGGTGTGGCCTGGAACTCTCCAAGTGTGGGCGCCACTGCAGCCATTTTGTGACGTGAGGCGGCTTCTGCCTGTACCCCTGAGCCCCGACACCCTGGCATGGCACTGACCTGCACAAATGGGACGAAGTCCTCCTGCACCAGGTGGTCACTCCCAGGGCTCACGAGCAGACGGGTGAACCTGGCCGCATCATCATGGCAGCTCTGCAGGACCCTGAAAGGACAAAGTGACCTCACTACGTGCCTGTGAGGCCTCAGGCCAGGCAGGTGTAGCCAGAAGGCAGGCAGCAAGGTGAGAGCGGGCATCCCCAGGGCCCTGCACAGACGGGCTAGGGTCCCCTCCTCTTCCTGCATCGGCAGAGAAGGGCCGAGCCTGCGAATGATACACACTCACCCCAGGGAGCCTGACATCACCCAGACCTGCAGCCCCTGCCTGGGATGGGGACTCACTTCCTCCACATGGCGATGAACTTGTGCACGGAGACGTGGCCAGTGCGCTCTCCCCCTGCGCCGTAAAACAATGGCCCCTTCCAGTAGAGCGGGCAGCCGCAGGCCTGCAACAGAGCACCAGGAAGGACAGGTCAGTCAGCGCAGCCGGGGCTCCCCTGTTCCCCTGTACACACTGCGCTCACAGAGGCGCCTCTCTGGACACTGGGCTCCCCATGCACACTGCGCTCGCAGAGGTGACTCTGTGGACACTGGGCTGCCCCATGCACTTAGCGCTTGCCTGTGTGGACACTGGGCTCCCTGTGCACGCAGCGCTCGTAAAGCTGCCTCTGGGGACACTGGGCTGCTCCATGCACGCAGTGCTCGCCTCTGTGGACACTGACTGAGCTCCCTGTGCACGCAGCGCTCGCCTGTGTGAACACTAGGTTCTCCTGTGCACGCTGTACTCACAGAGGCGCCACTGTGGACATGGACATGCCCGGGGCTCTCCCATGTAAACTGCACTTGCAGATCTGCCTCTGCAGAAAACACAGAGGAGGGCGCCACAGGCAGCAGGGCTCCTGCAGGCTAAGCAGCAGGATGGTGCTAGCTACGTGCACTTGCCCTCACCCTGAAGAGGGCTTGCAGGCAGGGCAGGGATGGGGTGGGCAACTCACAGGCCTCTGCGACCTGCCTACCCACCTGCCAAGGTAGCCACCCAGAATGCAGGGGGCACACTGCAGCATGTGTGTGGACACCATGTCAACAGCAGCTGCCTCCAGCTTTCTGGGGCTCTGTACACCCTGATGGTCAGAAGCCACAGGAACACACAGGGCTATTCTCAACAGCCAGCGCATCACATACACCCAACAGGCTGGCCACTTGTGTCCCCAAGTTTGAGACGACCCGAGGTGGAGGGATCTTGCTGGTCTTCACCGAGGCCCTGCTGGGTCACAGGAGGTCTACACTGAGGAAGTGGGGGTCAAACAGGTCTACACTGAGGCCCTGCTAGGTCACAGACATCTACACTGACGCCCTGCTGGGTCACGGGAGGTCTACACCGAGGCCCTGCTGGGTCTTGGAGGTCTACACCGAGGCCCTGCTGGGTCATGGAGGTCTACACCGAGGCCCTGCTGGGTCTCTACACCGAGGCCCTGCTGGGTCTTGGAGGTCTACACCGAGGCCCTGCTGGGTCTTGGAGGTCTACACCGAGGCCCTGCTGGGTCTTGGTGGTCTACACCGAGGCCCTGCTGGGTCATGGAGGTCTACACCGAGGCCCTGCTGGGTCATAAAGATCCACACGGAGGCCCTGCTGGGTTTTGGAGGTCTACATGGATGCCCTGCTGGGTCTTGAAGGTCTACACTGATGCCCTGCTCGGTCTTGGAAGTCTACACCGATGCCCTGCTGGGTCTTGGAAGTCTACACCGATGCCCTGCTGGGTCATGGAGGTCTACACTGAAGCCCTGCTGGGTCTTGAAAGTCTACACTGAGGCCCTGCTGGGTCATGGAGGTCTACACCAAGGCCCTGCGGATCACGCAGTTTATGCTGCCCCTTTTGAGAACCTGCCAAACGACAGCCACAGCAGGTAATCCTCTTTGCCCTCCCAGCAATACGTGCCTTTTTAAATAACCCTTTAATAATGGCAAAACCATCACTGGCTAATAAGCCACATGAAACAGCTGTGGGCCTCTGCGTGCCAGCCCTGCTCTGGAAGGGGGCCATGCCTGGGGAGCCAGGGCAGACCTGGCACAGAGCTAGGGAACCACAAGGCGCATGGAGGACACAGAGCTCTCTCTGCAGGACGGAGGCACCGCCCGGACTCCACAACTCTGCATTGGCCTGCGAGCGCATGTTGACCACTGCCGTGAGGCCAGCTCATAAGATAACCTCATGGCCAGAGACCAAGAGCAAAGACCAAAAGGAAACAGACTCACAGCTGACGTGACGCTGAAGTAATGAAACAGGAAGATTAAAACCATTATCAAGAAAACACAGGCTTAGGCTCTAAAATAATAAAGTAGGAAAGAGGTGAGAAGAGATTTCTGAAGTGAAAATAGGATTTTAATAAATGAGTTTAGGAGCAGATTAGACATGGAAGGCCATGGATCAATTAACCAAAGCACCAAGGAAAATATGGACAGAAAACCCAGAGGAGAGTGAGAGACACTGGGAATGTGGTAGAGAAGTGACACACCCGTAACTCGCACGCCAAGAAGAAAGCAAAAGGAGACAGAACTGATGGGATGTTTAAAGAAATACCGGCTGCTGGAATGCAATATACCAGAAATAGAATGGCTTTTAAAAAGGGAAATTTAGTAAGTTGCTAGTTTACAGTTCCAAGGCTGAGAAAATGTCCCAATTAAAACAAGTCTATAAAAATGTCCAATCTAAGGCATCCAGGGAAAGATACCTTGTTTCAAGAAGGCCATGAAGTTCAGGGTTTCTCCTTCAAGTAAGAAGGCACATGGCGAACGCAGTCAGGGTTTCTCTCTCAGCTGGAACGGCACATGGCGAACACGGTGTCATCTGCTAGCTTTCTTTCCTGGCTTCCTATTTCATGAACCTCCCTGGGAGGCGTTTTCCTTCTTCATCTCCAAAGGTCGCTGACTCATAGACTCTGCTTCGTGGTGCTGCAGCATTCTCTGCTCTCTCAAAATTTCCCATTCTCCAAAATGTTTCCTCTTTTATAGGACTTCAGTAAGCCAATCAAGACCCGCCCAAATGGGTGGAGACACATCTCCCCTAATCCAGTTTAACAACCATTCTTGATTGGGTTACATCTCCAGGAGGATGATGTAATTATAGATTCAAACATACAGTATTGAATAGGGATTATTCTGCCTTTACAAAATGGGATTTAGATTAAAACACGGCTTTTCTAGGGGACAGACACCCTTTCAAAGTAGCACACTGGCTGAGTGTGTTGAAAGCGCACAAAAGACCTCAAACCACACACTCAGGAAATTCCATGGGCTCCGAGCTATGTAACATATAGAGAAAAGCACACCTGTCCATCCTGCAAACCACCAGGAGCAACTTCTACGAGGAGGGAGAGGTGAAGAGCAAACCTGCAGCCTTCAAAGACCCAGTGGGACTAGCAGCGGCCAGTCTAGCAGACGTAAGGACACAAGGGGCATGAGAGGGCCCCTTCCAAGTCCTGGGAGGGAAAGCCCCCCAGCTAACCGAGAAGTCCACTCCCAGAAAGAAGACCCTTCAAGACAGGAGGGCGAAGGACACGCTTTCAGACGACCCGGAGGTCAGAAATGCTGGCAGCAGGCCGGCACCTCAACAAGTCCTTGACAAAGCTCCCAACGGAAGGAGTGTGATCCCAGCTGGACACGGAATCGAGAAGGGAAGAAGGAGAGGCACCAAAAAGGGAAGCGCTGGGGAAAATCTTAGCAAGTCCCGTCAATAGCGAAAACAAAGCTTTGGTTTGAAACACAGGTGAAGTATGGGGTGCACAGGTGGTTCAGTGGTAGAATGCTCGCCTTCCATGCAGGAGACCCGGGTTTGTTTCCCGGACCATGCACACCCCAAAAAATAAAAAGATAAAAAAAACACACAAAATCACAGGCGAAGTAAAACATACAACAGCAACAGCATAGAAGCAGGTGGGACTGACAGAGCGGAACTTCTGGAAGGTTCTGGACTGTTTAGGAAGTGGGTAAAGGGCTACTTTAGGATGGACTGTGAAAAGTCAAGTCTCTAGAATATCCACATTAAAAAAAAATTAAAGAAAATATAACCAAAAAGTTAAGAGAAGAAAATGAAATAATTACTCCAAGTGAGAATACTAGGCAAGAAATAAAATGACATCCATAGCAAACAAGTGGGAATACGGCAAACTTAAATACAACTATATCAGTTATTGTCTTAAATGAAAGGAATATTCCAATTAAAAGATAGTCAAATGGGATAAACCCACACAAAACATCAAGAGATACACTTCCAATATTAGGACAAAGAAAGAAAAGGAGACAATAGAAAAGGACTCAACATGCAAACCCTAACCCAAAGAAAATTGTGCAGCTATATTAACATCCAACAGAGGAGGCTTTAAAGCAAGAAATAAATTACTAGAGATGAAGAAGAACACATTGTAATGACAGAAGAGTCAATTCACTGGGAAGACAGAAATTTTAACTTTGTATGCAAATAATTAAAAGAGTATGTGCCAAAGCTGACAACACCTTAAAAGGAGAAATAAATCCACAATTACAGCTGGAGATTTTAATGAGTTAAAACAGATAAAAACTCAGTAAATGTGTGGAAACTGTGAAAATGACTAAACAACCTGACCTAACTGATAAATACAGAACTTTGCTGTCCACAAATGGAAAACACACACGTGCTGGAGCATGCACAGACTAGGTCCTGTGACAGATTATAACAACCCACCAAATCTCCGAATGTTTGGAAATTAGGCAACATAATATTAAATAACCCATCAGTGAAAGAATAAATGACAATGGAAATTAGAAAATAAGCTGAATGCAACAATAATGAAAATACCACATATCAAAACCTACAGGACGCAGCTAAAGCTGTAAGTACAGGCAAGTTTATAGCTTGAAATACATGTACTAGAAAAGAGGTTGAAATCAATTAAGTTTCCCATCTCAAAAATATAAGAAAAAAAAGAGAACAAAGAGCAGAAATAAATGATAAAGAAAAGCAAATATTCAACAGAGAAAATCAACAAATGCAAATGTCAATGATTTAAAAACCTTTTTTAAATTGATAAACCTATAAAAAAGCTCCTCAAAAACAAAAGAAAGAAAAGCCAAATTACCAAGGTGAGAAATGAGGATGTTACAAACAACTTTATGCAAAAAATCTGATAACCAATTACTCGATCAAACACATCTAACCAAAACTGACTCAAGAATACAAAACCTGGGGTTGTGAGGGTAGTTTAGCAGTAGAATTCTCGCCTGCCGTGTGGAAACCTGTGTTCAATTCCCGGCCCATGCCCTTCCCTAACAGACCAGCAAACAAACAAAAAACCAAAGAAACCAAAATCCAACAAATGATGCTGCAATAAGGGGACACTCACATGGAAAGAGAATGAAATGTAACCCCAACATACAGCATACAAAACAAAACAAAAAATCTGAACACTACCGTATTTCTTCAAAAACTGAATGCATGATTAAAAACTTTCTCACCAAGAAAATCTGAGCCCCAAAGGCTTCAGCAGTGAATTCTTCCACACGTGAAGGAAGAAATGGTATCAGTCATGTACAGACTCTTCCAGAGGGTCAAGAAGGAAGGACATTTCCCCCCTCTTGCAGATACTGAAGTCTATGCAGGTGACAAGGAAAACGATGAGCCAATCTCTCTCATGAACCTAGATGCAAAAACTCCAAGCAAAACGTCTATCAGCAAACTGGTTTCAGCAATAAATATTTTCAAAAATCACGTTTAAAAACAGCACCTCCCTTCCAGAAAACTAATAGTAGAGGGACTGCCTCACTGTGACCCGAGCTGTCCACAGAAGACCTCCAGCCAGTGTGAGGAAAGGAAAGCACCATCAACTTGGAACAGGGTCCCACCAGGACAGCCAGGCAAAAAGGAGAAGCGGATGCTATGAGATGAGAAAGGACGGTGCACAACGGCCAAGACATGCAAATCACACGCTGTGATATGCAGAAAATCCGAAAGATTTATGTACTCTAGTACCAGTAAGAAAATTTGTCAAGGTTGCTAGATCCAAGTACAATACACAAAAATCAATTACGGATGTCCACTATCACCACTGTTATTCAACATTGTGTAGGAAGTTCTAGCCGAGCAATTAGGCAAGAAAAAGAAATACAAGGCAACAAAATTGGAAAGGAAGAAGTAAACTATCACTGTTTGAGATGATAAGATACTATTTGTCAAAAATCCTGAGAAATCCACAGCAAAACTACTAGAGCTAATAAACGAGTACAGCAAAGTGGCAGGTTACAAGATCACCATTCAAAAATCTGTAGTGTTTCTATACACTGGTAATGAACAATCTGAGGGGGAAATCAAGAAACGAATTCCATTTACAATTGGAACTAAAAGAATAAAATACTTAAGAATTAATTTAACTAAAGAGACAAAAGACCTATACAAACAGAAATATAAGAAACTGTTAAAAGAAATCACAGAAGACCTAAATAGATGGAAGGGCATACCATGTTCATGGATTGGAATACTAAATATAGTTAAGATGTCAATTCTACCTAAACTGATTTACAGATTCAACGCAATACCAATCAAAATCCCAACAACTTACTTTTAAGAAATAGAAAAACCAATAAGCAAATTTATCTGGAAGGGCAGGGTGCCCCAAATTGCTAAAAGTATCTTGAGGAAAAAATACGAAGCTGGAGGTCTCACGCTGCCTGACTTTAAGGCATATTATGAAGCCACAGTGGTCAAAACAGCATGGTACTGGCATAAAGATAGATATATTGACCAATGGAATCAAATAGAGTGTTCAGATATAGACCCTCTCATCTATGGACATTTGATCTTTGATAAGGCAGTCAAGCCAACTCACCTGGGACAAAACAGTCTTCTTCAATAAATGGTGCCTAGAGAACTGGATATCCATATGTAAAAGAATGAAAGAAGACCCATATCTCACACCCTACACAAAAGTTAACTCAAAATGGATCAAAGATCTAAACATTAGGTCTAAGACCATAAAACAGAGGAAAATGTAGGGAGAGATCTTATAAATCTTATAATTGGAGGCGGTTTTACAGACCTTACACCTAAAGCAAGAGCACTGAAGAAAGAAAGAAAGAAATGGGAACTCCTCAAAATTAAACACTTTTGTGCATCAAAGAACTTCATCAAGAAAGTAAAAAGACAGCCTACACAATGGGAGACAATATTGGGAGACGACATATCAGATAAAGGTCTAGTATCCAGAATTTATAAAGAGATTGTTCAACTCAACAACAAAAAGACAGCCAATCCAATTACAAAATGGGAAAAAGACTTGAACAGACACTTCTCAGAAGAGGAACTACAAATGGCCAAAAGGCACATGAAGAGATGCTCAATGTCCCTGGCCATTAGAGAAATGCAAATCAAAACCACAATGAGATATCATCTCACACCCACCAGAATGGCCATTATCAACAAAACAGAAAATGACAAGTGCTGGAGAGGATGTGGAGAAAGAGGCACATTTACACACTGTTGGTGGGAATGTCAAATGGTGCAATCACTGTGGAAGGCAGTTTGGCGGTTCCTCAAAAAAGCTGAATATAGAATTGCCATACGACCCAGCAATACCATTGCTAGGTATCTACTCAGAGAACATAAGGGCAAAGACACAAACGGACATTTGCACACCAATGTTTATAGCAGCATTATTTACAATTGCAAAGAGATGGAAACAGCCAAAATGTCCATCAACAGACGGGTGGCTAAACAAACTGTGGTATATACATATGATGGAATATTATGCAGCTTTAAGACAGAATAAACTTATGAAGTATGTAACAACATGGATGGACCTTGAGAACATTATGCTGAGTGAGACTAGACAAAAACTAAAGGACGAATACTGTATGGTCCCACTGATATGAACTGACATTAGTGAATATAAACTTGGAACATTTCGTTGGTAACAGAGACCATCAGGAGATAGAAATAGGGTAAGATATTGGGTAATTGGAGCTGAAGGGATACAGACTGTGCAACAGGACTGGATACAACAACTCATAAATGGACAGCACAATACTACCTAACTGTAATACAATTATGTTAAAACACTGAATGAAGCTGCATGTGAGAATGTAGAGGGAGGAGGGCTGGGGGCACAAATGAAATCAGAAAGAAAGATAGATGATAAAGATTGAGATGGTATAATCTAGGATGCCTAGAGTGTATAATAATAGTGAAATGTACAATATACAATTTAAAAAATGTTTTTGCATGAGGAAGAACAAAGGAATGTCATTATTGCAGGGTGCTGAAAACAGATGGTAATTAATATTTTAAAATGTCACCTTATGTGTGAGACTAAAGCAAAAAATGTTTATTTGTTACAAAATTTATATTTTGACTAGTGTATTTCCTGATATAACTTATGTAGATAGTTTGATCGAACGCCGTAAGTACTTGGAATCTCAGGTAGGAAATGAGATTTTGTTGGTTTGTCTAGAGTGATGCCCCGATGAATCCCAGAGTGATTTGATCAGTGACTGGAAAAGTATTTGCAAAGCCCCCTTCGGGGAATGGTGAAAACGGGGAGAAATTCAACTTCCCCAAATTGAATTCTTGATATTCTCACAAGCAGTGTGGACAACCAAAGCTATAGGCTGAGCCCCCAGTCTTGGGGTTTGTTCATATGAAACTTAACCCCACAAAAGATAGGTCTAGTCTACTTAAAATTTAGGCCTAAGGGTCACCCCCAAGAGAGCCTCTTTTGTTGCTCAGATGTGGCCTCTCTCTCCAGCCAACACGACGAGCAGTTTCACCACCCTCCCCCTCTCTACATAGGACATGACTCCCAGGGGTGTGGACCTTCCTGGCAATGTGGGACAGAGATCTCGGAATGAGCTGAGACTCAGCATCAAGGGATTGAGAAAAACCCTAGAATGAGCTGAGAATTAACATCAAGGGATTGACAAAACCTTCTTGACCAAAAGGAGGAAGAGGGAAATGAGACAAAGTGTCAATGGCTGAGAGATTCCAAACAGAGTCGAGAGGTTATCCTGGAGGTTATTCTTATGCATTAAGTAGATATCACCTTGTTATTCAAGATGTAATGGAGAGGCTGGAGGGAACTGCCTGAAAATGCAGAGCTGTGTGCCAGTAGCCATGTTTCTTGAGGATGATTGAACAATGATATAGCTGTCACAATGTGACTGTGTGACAGTGAAAACCTTGTGTCTGACGCTCCTTTTATCCACCTTGTCAACAAAGGAGTAGAACATATGGAATAAAAATAAATAATAGGGGGAACAAATGCTAAAATAAATTTAGTTTGAAATGTAGCGATCAATGAAAGCAAGGGATAAGGGGCATAGTAGGTATAACCTTTTTTTTTTTCTTTTTTCTTTCCTGTGTTCGTTTTATTTCTTTTTCTATCGTCTTTTTATTTCTTTTTCTGAATTAATGCAAATGTTCTAAGAAATGATGAATATGCAACTAAGTGACGATATTGTGAATTAGTAATTTTGTATGTTGATGTTTTATTTTGTTTCTTAATTTTTTAATTAATAAATAAAATTTAAAAAAAAATCAAATACGGTTCAATATACCAGTAACAAATAGTACGAAAATGAATATCTTAAAAGCACCATCTATTGAGAGCATTAAAAACCATCAACCTAAAAGTAAATTCAACAAAAATTACATAAGGGCTCTACAAAGAAAACAAGACATTGCTAGGAGAAAGAAAATGAAACCCAAATAAATGGATTTGAAGACTCAACGTTGTTAAAAATGTCAATTATTCCCAAAATGATGTACATTCCATGTTATCCCAATTAACATCCAGTGGGGTCTTTTTGGTGGAAATTGACAAGCTGATTCTAAAACTTACACAAAAAAGCAAAGGCTGTGGATCGGGGTGGGGTGGGGCTGCCAGGAGGCTTAACCCAGTAGGTCTCGGACAGGCTGGTCAGACAGGAGGAGGACAGGGGACAGGAGCACGGGTGGTCAGTGGTACAAGGCTCACCTTCCAGGCGGGAGGCCCGCGCTCAACTGCGGGACTGTGCACCTCGCCCCTTTCCCATGAGGACCGTGAACCTTGCTGGACTTTCTGTGTTGGAAAGGCTCAGGGCGCTGCATTCTCATGGGGGCCTCTGGACACAGCACTGGGTGGACGTCCCCCTGCCCTGCGCCCGTCCTGGTCAGCCCTCTGCCCTCTGTGCTTCTCTCTAGACTCTCCTCCTGCCCTGGGCCTGTCCTGGTCAGCCCCCTACCCTCTGTGCCCATCTAGACATCTAGTTTGCCTTGTGGCAAACTTCCAAGGACGAAACACAGGAGAAGCCCTTCATGTCTTTGGAGTCCACAGAAGACTTTGTAAACAGGGCAGCAAGCACACTAACCCCAAGGAAAGAAGAATGGTTCAGGAACGACTCAGCAGTGAAAGTGAACGCAGTGCCCACACTTAGGGGGGAGAGGGAGATTAAACGTGTAATGAGATGCCAGCAAAACACCCACACGTGTGTAAACTCAAAGCGGCTAAAATGCAAGTGCTGACAAGGCCAGCAACACCCTGGCATTCTGTCCATTGCGGTGGGACGATGGCATGAGGCAGCCACCGAGAAAACAGTGATGCAGCGTCCACTGATGCCTCTCCACGTGTCCACCTGAGGGCGTGCATGCTCCTCTCAGGAGAAAACCCACAAAACGCGAGGGCCTCAGGACAGAGCACTTGTCCACGGCAGGGTGGCCTCACCTGGACCACAAGCACCCGTGTCCTGGCAGCGGGAGGCTGAGCAGACAGACACACAGCAGTGTCAACAGTGAAAAGAACAGCCACGGCAACACGCAAGCACGCTCGCGCTCCGGGACGTGGCCCCGGGCCGGAGAAGACCCCCAGGCCATGCCTTAGAGTTAAGTCACAGCAGGGAACGGAGACTGAGGGGACACTGGGGAGAGGGCAAGGGGTGCCGAGGGAGGGCCCGACACGCTGCACGTGAGCTGAGGCTGGAGACGCGAGCTGTGGGCAGGATCTGGGGTGAGGGCTCTGCTGTCACCACGGGGCACTGCTGGGCAGTGAGGCCGCCTGTGAACAGGCACGGTGTCCACCTGACCCTGGAAAGTTTAGCCTCAGAGAAAGTCCAGACTAGGGTGGCCGGAGTGCCGAGGCTGCTCAGCCCTCCAGGCCAGGTGGTGACCAGGGATGCCATTCCGTTCCGGAGGCCAGAGGAGGACACAGCCCTGGACCAAAGTCCGTCCCAGGAGGAACTTCCTATTCTGCACTGGGAATAGGTGACCCCAAAACACACAGATGCAGCTTTAAAAAGGACAAAATTGTCCTCAAGAGGAAAGCATTTGTCACTCCCCACACATGACTTCCTTGTAAACATGCTGTCTAATTAACAGGCAGCAGTGGTGACACTGCACGGAGTACAGTCAGCTCCTGTGCAGGATGGGTCTCACCCCACAGTTCCCTCCTGGGCCCTTTACAGTCGAGGGGCAGGATGGGCCTCACCCCACAATTCCCTCCTGGGCCCCTTTATGGTGGTGACACTAGAGGGGAACACTAACTAACTATAAGAAAACTACAGGTAATGCTTCTAACGAATACAGACACAGCAATCACTACAAAATTCAGCTCATATATAAAGAATTATTCATCGTGACCAAGTGGGGTTTATCTAGGGACACAATGTCGGCTATTAATACCATCAAAAGCAATAATCACCGATTGTCTCAACAATCCAGAAAATGTATAAAATGCAGCACCCTTGTGGTAAGAACACTTGACAACCGAGGAAGAGGAGGGACTTCCTCAGCCTGAGAGAGGCTGTCTAGGAATCCCCCAGAGCTGACTTCCCCTAACGGTGGGCACTAGAAAGACTGGACGCTGTGCTCCAAGAGTGCGGGGCCAGGACGGCAGCTACCACCTCTACCCGCCGTTATACTGGACGTCCTATTCAGGCAGCCAGGCAAGGAATGGAAACAACAATGTCCAGTTGGAAAGAAAGCATAAAACAACTGTCTGCAGAGGATGTCATCTTGTAGGGAAACAATCCCAATGAGTACGCTAGAGCAATCAGAACTAAGAAAAGAGTTTAAGGCTGAAGGACAGTAGATCCAAATACAACCGTCCATCATATTTCTACACAACTGTAACAAGCCAAACAAAAATAAAATTAACAATTCCATTTACAATAGCATTACAAAGGAAGTTAATATTCAGGAATAAATTTAACTAAAGAAGTGCGAAACTTATATTCTGGAAAGTATAAAAAATCCATGAAAGAAATGAAACAAGATGTAAGTAGATGGAAAGACATTGCATGCCCCGAGATGAGAAAAGTAAACGCTGCTGAGACAAACAATGCCTCCAGGTTGGTCAGGAGACAACAGAAGCCTTCGGACCCGCGGCTGGTCTCCCGTGGAGACTGAGGCGCAGGTGCCAGGAGGCACAGGGAAGCTCAGGGGACCTAGAGAGGAGAGGCAGTCCTGAGAAGGAGAACACTGCTGGAGAACGCACTCCTGATTTCAAGCCTCAGCACAAAGCAGCAGGGACTGCTCCATATGGCTCGACACGCAGGTCAGGGGACACAATTCAGAACCCAGAGATGAGCTCTCACAAGCACAGCAACTGGTTTTCGACCAGGATGCCAAGTCAGTGGGAGAGATGATCTTGAGAAATGGGCTGCAACGACTGGATGTTAACGTGGAAAACAGTGACGCTGGACCCTACCTCACACCACATACAAAAACTAACTCAAAATGGATCATGACTTAAATATAAGGCCCAATACCAGAAAACTAAGAGAAGAAAACATAGGGGAAAATCTTGGATGGGGTAATGCAAGAGCAACAAATAGAAACAAAAAAGATGAACAACTTTTAGAAGAAAACCTTTTGTGGTTCAAAGGACATTATCAAGAACATGAAAAGAGAACCTACAGAATGGAAGACAAGAATTGCAAGTCATATATCTTATAAGGGCTTAATATCTACAATATCTAAACAATTCCTACAATTCAGCAACGGAAAGACAAACCACCGAATTTAAAAATGGGCAAAGGACTTGACTTTCTCCAAAGAACATACAAATAGCCATCAAACCTGTGAAAAGAGGCTCAACACCAGTAGTCTTTAGAGAAATGCAAAGGAAATCCAGGAAGAGATGCCATTTCAGACCCACAGCTACCCACTCCTACAGCAACCAGACAGAGAGCAGCACGTGTTGGAGAGGACACAGAGACGTCGGACCCCCCACACTCAGTGAGAGTGGACACCGGTCCAGCGGCTGCGGAAAGCAGCTTGGCTGCTCCTCCAAGAGTCACATACAAAACTTCACAGCCCAGCCGTGCGGCAGCTTGAAGCTGTGTGCCCCCCAAACGAGGGGGTGCCTCGGATGGGTCTTGTCCTCTTCCTGGAGCCCTTTGCAGGGGGATGAGCACAGACAGGAGAGAGCCACAGGCAGTAGGAAGTGGGAGCAGGGCCGGGAACAGAAGGAGGAAGTTGGCAGACACTGCCAAGGGCCTTGCTGTGCGGCAGGGAGCCCACGACACTGGCAGCCGCGGGAGGGACAGCATTGCCCTCATGTGGGCATTTCACAGCCTCAAAACCATGAGCCAAGAAATTCCCATCACTTCGTGGCATTTGTTAGGAATCGGGGTGCTCCCTAAAAGCAGTCAGGAGTCGGGGTGCTCCCTCTCAAGAGTCAGGAACTAGGGTGCTCCCTAAAGGCAGTTAGGAACTGGGGTGCTCCCTCATGGCCACTGCAAATGTAGCTGTAGGGTTCTACTCAAAGCAAGACAAGTATGAGCAATTGCCTGAGATAAACCAGGAAAATAGGTGCAAAAGCCCTTGTAAAAAAATGAGTCACCGTCACTGAAGGACAAGGCTTGACTACATGGAGAAAGCGCGAGTTCATGCATAAGACAAGGCGATACCATGAAGACACACGAGTCCCCTTAAAATCCTACGGGGACTTGTGCACAGAACCTGCTGCCCTGTCAGGGCTCCAGGGGAAGAGGGCAGGGGACGGAGGGCCTGAGGCATCTCCACAAGCGAAGGGTGTCAGGGGTCCCTGCAGGCCCGCCCCCGGGGTGACCCACCCAGTGACCCTGCAGGCCCACTCCCTGGGCGCTACGTGATGGTCAGGTGCAGTCCCTTGCCACTCTGTGGGCCCTTCCCCAGGGAACGTCAGTACACTAGGGCAGAAAAGACAGGAATGCAAACGGATGTGTTAGTCTACGGCGACCACCGTGGTTGAGCCTGAAAACATAAGGTTCAGAGAGAAGACCAGCAAGCTGCTCACTGCAGCTGGGCTGACCACGTCTCCCAGCGGCCGGGAATAGATGCTGACCCTGCAGGGGCCCTGGCTGGCCAAGTCTGTTACTCCTGGAGAGTTTGGCTACAGCCTACCTTCAAGGATTGCAGGGCACCATTCACATACGGCCCAGAGACCCCACATCTGCCCCGGCCTTGCCCTCACCTGGAGCGCGGCCCCTTCCGCTCTCGTGTCCACGACCAGCCCACTGACCCCGCGTAGCCCTGCACAAAGGCTGAGCCCTTAGGGAATGGCAAAGGCTCTACAAACTTCTCCCTGTCCTCTCTGCTGATCTGCACAGGATCTGACAGGGCCCCAAGGAAAGGGGAGCAGGAGCCAACACCCCACAGGGTGCATCTATGAGCGCAGGGAGCGGGCAGGACGGGGCCATGTGGCCGGCCTCAGAAGAATGGCCGCCCCAGGCATGGGACGTGGCACAGGGTCAGGCATGTGTGCGGACATCTGGATGGCAGGGTCTGCCTGTTGCCCCGCAGATGAGACCCCAGGTGCTGCCGTGTCTTCCAGCGTTTCATGGAAAGCATCCGCAGAAATCCAAATCAGTTTCCAATTTTCAGCAGTGAAAGCGGTGCAAATTGGTCACCAGAGATGACACAGTCCTGGAATCACCCCCAGGACCAGGGAGCCAGCCTGTGCCATCCGTCCGTGCAGGACAGCCGCCTCTGCCACCCCCAGGCATCTGGCACCAGGCACCCGCCTCTGCCACCTGCTCATGCGGTGCACCCGCCTCTGCCACCCGCAAAGCATTTGGCACTGGGCATCCACCTCTGTCACCTGCTCACGTGGAGCATCTATCTCTACCACTTGTTCATGCGGGACACATGCCTCTGCCACCTGCCCGGGTGGGACACTCACCTCTGCCACCTCCCCACGCAGAGCACTCGCCTCTGCCACCTGCCCGTGCAGAGCACCCAGCTCTGCCACCTGCCAGGTACCCACCTTTGCCACCTGGCCCATGTCGTCCATCGTGGCTTTCTCGTGTGGGAAGTGTGAGAAGGCTGCCTCCACCTTGGCGATGACGGCATCGACGTCTACAGCTGCCTTCGGACATCCTCTAGGAAAATAAAAGGTGGGAATGCTTTGGCTTGTGGCGGGCGGCAGAGGGTCTTCTTTCTTTGTCTGGACCTAAGGAACAAAAGAGGTGACATCTCAGTTACAGGGTGATGCGAAACCCTCTCTGAGAGCAGCGAGATGAAGTCACGGCTACCCAATCTAGGCACAGCGACCAGACAGTCCCACGCTACAGCTGGGGCCTGAGCACAGGGCTGCAAGCCTCAAGAAGCAAACCCCGCAGAGGGCGTGTTCATTACAGGCTCCTGAAGACCGACCGTCAGAGAGCAGGACAACCCGCCAGGCCACCCCCATTTTAAGTCTTGACCCCACTGAGCTGCCTCCTGAAGGTCAGTGGGACCAAACGGAGGGATGCAGGCAGGGTGTCCCATTGCGGGTCAACAGACATGCTGCCCTGGCCCAAAGGCGCCCCCTTCAAGCACAGCCCTGCCCCCTGCCCTGTCCTAGAGCACAGACCTGTCCCCTGCCCTGTCCGAGAGCTGACCTGCCCCCTGCCCTGTCTGAGAGCTCAGACCTGCCCCCTGCCCTGTCCTAGAGCTGACCTGTCCCCTGCCTTGTCCTAGAGCACAGACCTGTCCCCTGCCCTGTCCTACAGCACAGACCTGTCCCCTGCCCTGTCCTAGAGCTGACCTGCCCCCTGCCCTGTCCTAGTGCTGACCTGCCCCTGCCCTGTCCTAGAGCTGACCTGCCCCCTGCCCCGTCCTATAGCACAGACCTGTCCCCTACCCTGTCTTAGAGCACAGTCCTGCTCCCTGCCCTGTCATAGAGCTGACCTGCCCCCTGTCCTGTCCTAGAGCTCAGATTCTCCCCCCTGCCCTGTCATAGAGCTGACCTGCCCCCTGCCCTGTTCTAGAGCAGACCTGCCCCCTGCCTTGTCCTAGAGCTGACCTGCCCCCTGCCCTGTCCTAGTGCTGACCTGCCCCCTACCCTCTCCTAGAGCTGACCTGCCCCCTGCCCTGTCTGAGAGCACAGACCTGTCCACTGCCCTGTCCTAGAGCACAGACCTGCCCCCTGCCTTGTCCTAGAGCTGACCTGCCCCCTGCCCTGTCCTAGTGCTGACCTGCCCCCTACCCTCTCCTAGAGCTGACCTGCCCCCTGCCCTGCCTGAGAGCACAGACCTGTCCCCTGCCCTGTCCTGGAGCACAGACCTGCCCCCTTCCCTGTCATAGAGCTGACCTGCCCCCTGCCCTCTCCTAGAACTGACCTGCCCCCTGCCCTGTCCGAGAGCACAGACCTGCCCCCTGCCCTGTCCTAGAGCTGACCTGTCCTAGAGTATAGACCTGCCCCCTGCCCTGCCCTAGAGCTGACCTGCCCCCTGCCCTGTCCGAGAGCACAGACCTGCCCCCTGCCCCCGTCCTAGAGCACAGTCTTGCTCCCTGCCCTGCCCTAGAGCTGACCTGTCCCTACAGCAAAAGCCTGCTCCCAGCAGCAGGAGTCTTGTAAGGAATTGAAATCTTCAAGTCCTAGGAACAAAGTTGTGCCTCAGGGCATGGTTTAGCATCCACTGAGAATCATGAGTTTGAGTTTTCACTGACCAGCTGTGCTAGCCAGAGGCACTGCCCACCGGGGCCCATGTCTCTGGTGTGCTGGGTTCTCCAGCTAGGTCAAGCCTCTGGCGGGGTCTATAGCAATAAAGGGACCCGCTAACATCTGCAGAAGAGCGGGTCCCTGGTAGGGGATGCAATTCAAGGCCTGCCAGGAAACAGCACCTGCAGCACGTCAGGACACGGTACTGGTCAACAGCACCCACGACCACAGCCGCCAGAGCCCACCCCCACGAGCACATCCAGGCAGGGCGGCCCCACCCACGGGCAGAGGCAGGCAGACTTAGGGCTGCCCCAGCACCAGGGAGGTGGTGCCCCACGCAGGCCGGGGCACAGATGCGGCGAAGGGCGTGCATGTGCTCAGATGCCTCTCGGCCGCTGAGCACACCCTCCACGGCTCGCCACGCACACACTGGCAACCTGTGCTCACCACCCGTGGAGGGCTTGTCCACGACGGACCCTCGACAGGGGGCTCAGGGCCCAGAGCGGCCTGCGAGCTCACTGATGCACACTGGGATGTGGGCTGCAGAGGGCCTGGAGGGTCCCCAGCACGGGCCTGCACCCTACTTCGGGATGATGGCAACGGCCTGGGACCGACATTTCACCCGGGCCAGGCTGTGCCACACTGAAGGGTGCATCTCCTCCACCCCGCTGCCCACGGCCTGGTCCTCGGTTTCCAGTTTCTCCACCCGGGGCTGCCCCTCGACCTTAATTCCTTCCTGTGCTTGTTCACTTCCCCAAGTCCTCAGTTTCCTTCTGGTGGTGCAGAGTTAATTGGGCGTAGGTGCCTCGACATCAGGCAGGTTAGGGGGCAAGGTGCTGGGTGGACACAGGGGAGGGGTAGGGTTAGGGACAAGGTGCTGGGTGGACACAGGGGAGGGGGAGGGTTAGGGACAAGGTGCTGGGTGGACACAGGGGAGGGGGAGGGTTAGGGACAAGGTGCTGGGTGGACACAGGGGAGGGGGAGGGTTAGGGACAAGGTGCTGGGTGGAGGTGGTATGAGGTCCGAGCCGTCATGCCATCCAGGGCGACCACACCGGGCCTCAGGGCCAGAGCTGCCCATGCCTGACGGAGACCACTGCCTGCATTTGCAGAGGGGAAGAGAGGCTGGATGACAGTGGGCCCCCAGGAGGAGGTCCGGGAGGAGACGCCCTGGGCCCATCCGGGCCTCGTCCTCGATTGCACACACTGCTCAGAGCTCAGGCCTCGACACACAGGAAACCATGTCACTCTGCATAGTGGGCGCTTTCTTCTACTACCCAGAGTGTCTGCCAGATCAGGTGGGCTAGAGGGGACTCGGGGGACGTCTGGGGGAGGGTCAGACGTCCACGGGGGCTTCACTTCTTGTGAAGGGGTCTCTCAGGCCCTCCGTGTCTCGGGGCTGGCATTCAGCAGCTCCTAGGAGACCTCAAGGATGACAAATCAACGTGCGCCCCAGAGCCCAAGGCCAACGGATACTCCATCCTGGGGTGAATTCCCTGCAGCAGCCAACGCCAGCTCGTCCTCACCATGCAAGGCCTGCCAGGCTGTACCCACTGGCAGGACGGCCTCTCCCCACCTCCACGGCCACCAGCAAACCCAGGTGGGCGACACGCCATGTGACAGGGACCTTGTCCCCACCTCATTTTACCCTGAAGGTACCACAAAGGCAGCTGTGCAGCCTGCCCCCTCCCTGTGCCGAAACAGTACAGCTATGTCCTTGTGCAGGCCCGTACAGAGACCCTGCAACGACGGGAGGTCCTAAGAAGACCCGCCCAGCTGCTTCCTGTCGGCCAAGTCAGGCGACCCGAAGCTGCTGGACTTCAGCACCGCAGGGCGGCACTTCTTCCCCCAGGACACGCTGCGACGTGAGGATGAGAGCCCTGCCCGGGCTGCAGGCCCTGCTGGGAAGGGCCCCCAGCCCCATGTCTCAGTGTCCCTGCAGGTGCCCAGCCCCGTACCTCAGTTTCCCCATGGGCACCCACCGTGTACCTCAGTATCCCCACAGGTGCCCAGCCCTGT
This sequence comes from Tamandua tetradactyla, assembly GCF_023851605.1. Lineage (NCBI taxonomy): Eukaryota > Metazoa > Chordata > Mammalia > Pilosa > Myrmecophagidae > Tamandua > Tamandua tetradactyla. The sequence continues at coordinate 174,508,012 of NC_135353.1, read as the reverse complement.
GCCTTGGTATCCCCGCGAGTACCCCACTCTGTGCCTTGGTATCCCTGCAGGCGCCCAGCCCTGTGCCTCAGTATCCTCAGAGGCGAGCATACCCCTCACACAAGGCTCAGAAGAGGGTAAGGACGGGCCCTGCCGGTGGGTACCTGGTGAAAGCAGCACTCCCACCTGGAGCTCTACTGGGGGCCTGCTGGGGGTGGAGGCAGGGTGGGCCCCAGCGGCTGTGTGGGTGGGAGTCCACTTGTAAACGGGACCTTGGCCGGCGCTGCTGGCTCACGTGCCCACACAGAGCAGGGATGGCATTAATGAGACATGGCAGAAGGTCTTGTAAGCAGAGACGGGACAGAGAGGAAAACACAGGAGCACCCGAAGCTGGAAACCCACGGAACCCAGAAGAGAAAGGGGAAGGAGCAGAGGCCGTGTGCACTGCCAGGGGCAGAGGAGTCAAGGGACCAGGGCTGCCTGCCAGCCAGGAGACAACAGTCACGGGGGGGACGCCGCCTGGCCCATAAGACCACGCTGCTGAGTCAGCCCTTTGGGTAGGCTGGATTTAACTACTACTTACGACCCTCTCGAGGCAATACCAACAGCAAAGAGGGACTGGAACGGAAGTGCTGGAGGGGTTGTGAATTCAAGGACAAAGACACAGATTAACCTGGGACTTGGAAAAAAGTGTGTGTTGACCCTTCTAGAACAAGCGCCAACTTAATCAAAAGGGGCGCTTGAAACTGATAAACGCAAAGTAAGAAGAATGGTGAAAATAAAAGCAGCAGGAAAGGAGTGGATTAAAGGAAATACAAAATAGGATGGTAAAAATGAGTAAAAACAGATTAAAAAGTCATACACTCAATATTCCTGTTAAAGCACAGAGATCAGATTGGAAAAGGAAAACATTTATGGGGAGATCAACATTTTGAAAAGGAAGTGAAAAGCCGTGCAGGCGAACACAGCAAAGAGCTGAGACGGATGTAAAACCCCCAAGGCGGGCAGGGATGGCCCGTGTGAGCAGGACGGAGCTGCCAGGAGGGCTGGGTCAGCAGGACACAGGCAGGGGTGGCCCGTGTGAGCAGGACAGAGCTGCCAGGAGGGCTGGGACAGGAGGACACAGGGGCAGGGGTGGCCCGTGTGAGCAGGACGGAGCTGCCGGGAGGGCTGGGACAGGACACAAGCTCCTAAATTCAGTGCTGCAGACGGCACCTCCTGGCACCCACACAGACCCAGGCCCGGGGAGGGATGGTGAGCTCTTTCGCAAGAGGAGCCGGTGCCGAGCCCTCAGCAGAGAGAGCCACTGGGGGACGGAGGATGTGGAGGAGTGCAATCTCTCAGACACAAGCAGGTGGCGTCCCGCTCTCAGCTTATACACCACGCACAGGAGGCCGGCAGCCCGGGCAGCACTTTTGAAAGATAGATGGATGCTGAGACCCCAGCGAGGGGAAGCTGACCAGGGTAGGACACGTGGGGTCCAGGAGGGATTCCAGAGCAGGACTGTTCTCCACAAGGACCCAAATGCAGGGCTCTGCTGGTTTCCCAAGGCCCCCAAGCGTGCCACGCAGACGCGGCCCGCACCTCTGGAGCGTCCAGCACCCCAGCCCCACGCCCAGCACGGCTCCGGGACTCTTCCTGAGCGGCTCCAGGGCACTCGAGCTCTTGTATCCCAGGATCAGGGGCTGCGACCCGGCAGGCAGCACAAGGCACGTGCACTCGGCAGTGTGGTGCGCACAGAAGCCACCGCTGGCCGTCCAATGTGCCACGCTTCTGCTGCAGCGTGCACACTGCCGACGGACGACACGTGGCGAGGCAAGCCTCTGTGTGCACCTCCCCGCGTCTGTGCTCTGACCTGGGAGCCGGCAGTGGGTCGTGGGTATGCCTGGCCCTGAGCCAGGGGCTCCACGGCTGAAGGAAAGAGCTAGGATCTGGAAAGAGCCACAGACGCAGCCGGGCCACGGGAAAGGGGCCGCCCACCTCCCAGCAGGGCCCAGGGCCCCAGGTTCTCCAAGGGCACCTACCCGGGGGGAGATTGTTCCTGGGTGGAGGGTGGATGCCCAGCCTGGGTGGGATGGCAGACACACGGACACGGCCTGGGGTAGGAGAGGAGGGCAGACAAATGGACGTGCAACCCAGGACAGGAGGGTGGAGAGAGGGACACAACCTGGGACGGGAGGGTGGAGGGATGGACCCGGGACAGCAGGGCAGAGAGAGATGGATGCGCAGCCCAGGGTGAGTGAGGGGAGATATGGACATAGCCTGGGATGAGAAGAGGGACGGACACACAGCCCAGGGCGGGAGGGTGGAGGGACGGACACACAGCCCAGGATGAGAGGGCACACAAACAGATGTGCAGCCGGAACAGAAGGGCAGATAGGTGGAAGCACAGTCTAGGATGGGAGGGTGCAGGGACGAACACGCAGCCCAGGACGGGAAGTCAGACAGACAGACGCACAGCCTGGGACAGGAGGGCAGGCAGACAGATGCACAGCTTGGGATGGGAGGACAGAGGGACATACACAGCCTGGGACAGGAGGACATTCAGCGGCTGTGCAGCCCGGGATGGAAGAGCAGACAGGATGCCCAGCCTGGGACGGGATTGCTGACACTGGCACAGCCCAGGGCATGAGGGTGGAGGAACAGACACACAGCCTGGGAAAAGAGAGCAGATGGACAGACATACAGCCCAGGATAGGAGAGCAGACAGATGGCTGTGCAGCCTGTGTTGGGAGGACAGACAGATGGACGTGCGTTCTGGGTGGGAAGGCAGACAGACGGATAAACAGCCTGGGGGAAGGGCAGAGAGATGGATGTGCAGCCTGGGTGGGAGGGCAGATGGACACACAGCCTGGGTGGGAGGGCAGACAGCCCCGGCAGGCAGGGACATCCAGGCTGGAGCCGATTGGGGCTGCTATCTGAGCTTGGCGGCTGGCTCTGTATCTGGCTCAGACATCACCAGGGCTGACACCAGTTCTGCAAAGGTGCTGTGGGTGGTACCAACAGGCGGGCGCCAGGCTGAAACCTCTGAGCATGCACACACACACCGGCCCTGACACATGGACTCCACAGCATGTGCACACGAGTGTGCACTCACTGTGTGAACACTGATGGATGAGTGTGCACCCGCACACCGGCTCTGACACGTGGGTTCAACAGTATGTGCAGATGAGTGTGCACCCACTGCATGGGCACTGATAGACAAGCGTGCACCCAGTATATGGGCACTGATGTGTGTGTGCCACCACGTGGGCACTGGTGGACAAGTGTGCACCCACAGCATGGTGCCAACAGAAAAGTATGTGCCCAGCACCCAGGTATCAATAGATGAGTGTGTGCCCACAACACAGGCACTGACAGATGAGCGTGCACTCACCAAGCAGGCTCCCATGAATAAGTGTGCACCTGCCATATGGGAACTAACGGACAAGTGTGCACCCCCCGGGCGAGCACTGATGGACGAGTGCACCCACCACATGAGTGTGCACCCACATGTGAGCACCAGCACGCGTCTCACCAGAGGTGAAGGCAGGTACTGACCACCCAGAGGAGCTGCCAGTGCAGTCAGCCAGCCCAGGGCCCCTCAAAACACAGAGGGCCTGCGACACGCCAGGGCGAGCGTGGGGAGGACGCAGGAAGAACCCACGGGGGCAAGGTCAGAGGGGCGGACAGGGCCATGGTTCCCACGGCAACCAAAGTGACAGCCCAGGTGTTTCCCCAGGGCACAGACAGAGGATGGTAGGCAGGGAAGCCAGGGGTGCAAGAGCAGACACCTGGCCCAGGCACAGAGACCGCTGCCCTCCATGCACTGACACAACCCCACGCACCGAGACCCCCGCCCTGCACGAGCTGACAAAACCCCACGCACCGAGACCCCTGCCCTCCCTTGGAGCCCCCCGCCCCCTGCGCTGCAGCACCTAGAGGACTAGTGGGCATCCCTCCCTCCAGGCGGACGCACGCTGGAATACCCACAGGGCAGGCTGAGGCAGAAGGGAACTGCATTGACAGGGACAGGGAGGGGGCTCGGATGGATGCAAGACAAGGACAAAAGGGAGGCTGCGGAAGTCGAGGAGGGCGACACCTTTGTCAGGGGCTCACTAGGTGTGACAGATGACCACCGTGAATGGAGGTGCAGGACGGGAGAGGAGGTGCTGGCCACAGGACCCAGAAGTGAAGCCCTTCCCCATGGCCCACATGCTGAGACCCCAGCCCTCCCTCAGAGCAGCCACCAGCCACCCAGTGTCTGGTCGGGGGCTTCCTCCATGCCACCCCCACCCTCGTGTGGCCAATGCCCACTCGAGGCCACCCCTAAACAATGGACTGTGAAGACAACCGCTGAGCACCACGCCAACTGCCCACCCTGACAGCTCACTCTGACTGTCCACCCCGCTGCCCGCCTGCCACCCTGGCCGTCCACTCCAACCATCCAACCACTACTCCAGCCGCCCACCCTGGCCATCCACCCTGACTGTCCACCCCAGCCCATTCACCTACCCCGACAGCCCACTCCTACTGCCTTCCCGTCACCCCAGCCGCCCTCCCCACCCACACTGGCCGCCCACCCCAGCCGCCTACCCCGACTGCCCACCCCAGCCATCCACCCCGGCCGCCGTGCCTGCCCAACCCAAGAACACCCACAGCCAACAACATCCGTCCACTCGCAGGAGGCCCAGCAGCGTGGGAACGTGTCTTCTGTAACATGACACAACTTTCTGTTAGAGGAATTCATGAAATTTGTCCCCCAAGACGCGATTTTTGTATAATCAAGTCTCCCTAGGGCAGTGTGTGTTTCCCTGAGTGGCTTCTGCCCCAGCCTGGGAAAGAGGACGCAGGAAAGGGCCCCTGGAGTCCATCAAACACGCCTGCTCCCCACGTAAGAGAATGCCGTGAGACGCGCTCCCGCCACCCCCAAGCAAGTCACTGCGCTTCGGTTTCACTCTCAGGGTCTCAAACGATAGTTCTAAGGACACTTTCCTTAAAGACAGAAGTCAATCTACAACTCTCTCCTTCCGCAGAAAAACTTACCCAATTAAAATAGCAGAGTAGGCCCTTTTTTTATGTTCAAAATACCATGACTCGGTTCAATCAAATTTTCTGACCACTGAATGACGTGAATTCCTCAGACAGAAGAAATGCAAGTTTTCAACATGCCCCATGCCCCGAACCCCGACACAGAAGGGGTGCCTGCCCTCCTGCTGGTCATGCAGCCCTTCTCCTCCCCTCGGGCCTCCCTGCCGGCCATGCAGACCCTCTCTTCCCCACGGGTCTCCCTGCCGGCCTTGCAGCCCCTTCTCCTCCCCACGGGATGACTACATGTATAGGCTCTCTGCAGACACCCTCCTCAAAACATATGCACCTAAATTCCCACACAGTGTCCATCTCAGTGCCTGGGGGAAACACGCAAAACGAAGGGCTGGTACCTCTATAGAGAGGAAGGCTGGCACCCCTTTAGGAAGGAAAGGCTGCACCCCTCTACAGGAAGTAAAGGCTGCACCCCTCTACAGAAAGGAAAGACTGTACCCCTCTATAGGAAGGAAAGGCTGGCACCCCTTTAGGAAGGAAAGGCTGCACCCCTCTACAGGAAGGAAAGACTGTGCCCCTCTACAGGAAGGAAAGACTGGCACCCCTTTAGGAAGGAAAAGCTGCACCCCTCTACAGGAAGGCAAGGCTGTACCCCTCTACAGGAAGGCAAGGCTGCAACCCTCTACAGGAAGGAAAGGCTGTACCCCTCTACAGGAAGGAAAGACTGGCACCCCTTTAGGAAGGAAAGACTGCACCCCCTCTACAGGAAGGAAAGACTGGCACCCCTTTAGGAAGGAAAGGCTGTACCCCTCTACAGAAAGGAAAGACTGGCACCCCTCTACAGGAATGAAAGGCTGCACCCCTCTACAGGAAGGAAAGACTGCACCCCTCTACAGGAAGGAAAGACTGACACCCCTTTAGGAAGGAAAGACTGCACCCCTCTACAGGAAGGAAAGACTGGCACCCCTTTAGGAAGGAAAGGCTGCACCCCTCTACAGGAAGGAAAGGCTGCACCCCTCTACAGGAAGGAAAGGCTGCACCCCTGTACAGGAAGGAAAGACTGCGCCCCTGTACAGGAAGGAAAGACTGGCACCCCTCTACAGGAAGGAAAGGCTGCGCCCCTCTACAGGAAGGAAAGGCTGCGCCCCTCTACAGGAAGGAAAGGCTGCGCCCCTCTACAGGAAGTAAAGGTTGCGCCCCTGTACAGGAAGGAAAGGCTGCGCCCCTCTACAGGAAGGAAAGATTGCGCCCCTCTACAGGAAGGAAAGACTGGCACCCCTCTACAGGAAGGAAAGGCTGCGCCCCTCTACAGGAAGGAAAGGCTGTGCCCCTCTACAGGAAGGCAAGGCTGTGCCCCTTTAGAAGGGGTTAAGATCCCCTTCCCTAAGGCACGTCAGGCAGCTCTGCAGGAGGAGTGCTTAGTTTTGGGGGCAGCGTGGAGCCCCCACGGCTCACCCCGGCCTACAGGTCCACACTTCCCGACACCGCCCGCTCCCGGGAGGCCGCCGGCCGCACACCTGCACTTGCCGGAAGGCCTTCAGTCTCTTCTTGAAGCGCGAGGGGAGGACAAAGTCGCAGCCCCGCGCCAGGAGGGCCAGCTCCTTTCTCAGGTCGGGGTCCTGCCGCAGGGACAGCTCCCGGAGCCTCATGCTCTCGGCTCGCATGGGTGGCCGGGCCGGGGGCCTGGGCGGAGCAGGGGCCGGGTGGCAGCTGCCAGGGCGGGCGGGGGGGCTCCGCAGGCTGCAGCCAGCTGGCCGCGGCGTGGGGACCAGCCTGGGGCTGCATTCCTCAGGCTGGGGCCTCCTCCCAGGAGGCGGGGAGGGGCTGCACAGTGCCCGGCCTGCAGGGAGGCCCTGCCCCAGAGCAGCCCCCACAGCGGCCCGGGCCACTCTGAGCAGTTCCATAGTGACCCCTGCCCCCAGAGCGTCCCCTGTCCCTCAGAGCATCCCCTGTCCCCGAGCGTCCCCTGACCCCCAGAGCGTCGCCTGACCCCCAGAGCGTCCTGTCCCCCCGAGCAGCCCCTGACCCCCTGAATGGCCCATCCCCCAGAGCAGCCCTGCCCCTCAGAGTGTCTCCCCAGAGCAGCCCCTGACCCCCAGAGCGGCCCAGCCCCTCCAAGCAGCTCCATACAGTGACCCCCGCCCCCAGAGCAGCCCCTGCCCCTCGGAGCATCCCCCCAGAGTGTCCCTGCTGAGCAGCTGGCAGAGTGTAGGCCTGGACCACTGCCCAGGTCACTGAGGATGAGCTCTGCAGAACACGTGACGGCATGGAGCCCAAGGGGACCCACTGCTCGTAAACGAGGGGTGCACGTCTTCACCTCCCACGAGGAAGGAGAACAAAGGGTTCCTCCAAGGAAACTGGGTCCATGGGGGCACGACAGGGCAGGAGGCTAGGGAGAGCCGTGAGGCCCCATGCAGGGAGCAGAGCTGCCACCCCAGGAAGGCAGCCAGGTAGGCACCCCCAGTGGCATGCCAAAACCAACTGCTCAGGTCCACTTCACAGAACACACTCAACACACACACACGTCAGCTGCAGCTCTCCAAAGGCCAGGAAAACACACAGGATTTAGCTCTTCTACCATTTTGTATTTGGACAACTAGACTTTGGGGGACATACTTAAAACAAGAAAAGAAGGGCATGGGAGGGTGAAAACAGGCTGCCCTGGGAACATCCAAATAAAGTTTGATGTCTCTGACGCACAGCCTCTGCAGCTGCTGCCCCAAAGGCCCTGTGTGAAGGCTGTGGACAGCTGTGGAAGGTCAGCCCCCACCGGGAGCCACAGCAACGCATAGCAACGCAGCACTCACACATACAGGAGAGCAGAGGGCAAGGCCAGCCCCCAGGCACAGCAAGGACAGCAAACTGACGGACCAGGGACAGGGCTATAAAATGGGCCATCTAAGACCTTTCCCCAGACACGGTCCTGCATGGACAGGAAGCCTGAGCTGCACCTGGGTTCTAGTTGGCTTCTTCTACCACGCTGCCCGCGCCAGGACAAAAAAATATTAAATGAGGAGCCAGCCGAGAAAGCCTCCTTCCCAGGGAGACAGCCTTGGGATGGGATGCAACACGAAGGGATGTGGGGGATAGTTCTGAGCGTGCGGAAGTGTGCAGACAACATGCAGAGAGCAGGCAGAGAACACAGAGAACACAGAGAGAGCAGGCACAGAACATGGAGAGATCACGCAGAGAATACATGGAGAATGGAGAGAGCATAGAGAGAATGGGCAGAGAACATGGAGAGAACACAGAGAAAGTGGGAGAGAGTGCAGTGTACGGGCAGGGAGCGTGCACAGGAGAGAGCGCAGTGGGACGGGCAGTCCTGAGCAGCCCCTGCGAGGCCCATATGATCCACAGACCTGAGTCGTTCAAACTTCACCCCTGCCTGCTACCCTCAGCACAGGATCCCACTGAGCTCAGGACAACTGCCCGCTGCCTGGAACCCACCCCATTCCTAGTCGTCCCCTAAAGAATCAAAGAGCCTTGCAGGCCAGTCACTCATGCTCCTGGCCCCCTTCCCTGGTTCCCAGGCAGGGCAGCAGGGGCAGCCCTCGGCTCCCAGGACACTCTAATTGCTACGACCACCTTCCCGTCCCCACCAGGAGTGCCCAGCAGCCCAGAGCCCTCACACACCAAAGGGGCAAAGATGCCAAGGAAATGATGCCAGGGGAGGGCAAAGCGCCCACCCAAGACCCAGGAACTTCTATCTTTCCTCATCTACCCCTTCTCCTGACCATCAGCTTGTCTCTCTATACCCGACTCTGTCTCCTGACCCTGACCCCATCTCTTTCCTACTCCCTTCCCTTCCCTGACCCCGACTCTCTTCATCCAACTCCCTCCCCTGACCATGCCCAACTCTTCCCCTGACCGTACCCCATCTCTCCTCAGCTCCCACTCCTGACCCTACCTCTCCACCTGACCCTGACCCTGTCTCTCCTCCAACTTGCCCCTCTAACCCCAAGTCCATCTCTCCCGAGGCAAAGAGAATCAGCAGCCTATAAAAAATTTATTAACGATGTCCCAGTGGGTCTATCTGGCCAGTCTGGGGCTACTGTGTACCCCTATGAAAGTCACGTTTTAATCCCGATCCAGTCTTGTGTTCATTTAGGGTGGGCACCTTTGACTGGACTGTGTCCATGGAGACGGGACACAGCGGACCTTTTGGTTAATTACTCCCATGATGCTGTGACACACCGAGTGTGAGTGTGGCCCTCTGATTTGAGGGAGACGTGACCCACCTACTCAGGGTGGGTCCTGTTGAGTTGACTGGAGCCCTTTAAAAAGGGAAACATTTTGGAGAAACCTCGGAGGTAGAAGCTTAGAGAACAGTTGCTTCAGACCCAACATGAGACCCAGAGATCTGGAGATGCAGAAAGAAAACGCCCCTGGGGAAGGTGTTCTGGACCCATCAGCCTTTCTTTTTTTTAAATTTATTTATTAATTTAAAAAAATTTAACAAACGTAATAAAACATTAACATAGATAATCAGTAATTCACAATATCATCATTTAGTTGCATATTCATCATTTCTTAGAACATTTGCATTAATTCAGAAAAAGAAGTAAAAAGACAATAGAAAAAGAGATAAAATGAAAACAGAAAAAAAAAGATTATACATACCATACCCCTTACCCCTAGCTTTCACTGATCACTAGCACTTCAAACTAAGTTTATTTTAACATTTGTTCCCCCTATTATTTATTTTTATTCCATATGTTCTACTTGTCTGTTGACAAGGTAGATAAAAGCAGCATCAGACACAAGGTTTTCACAATCACACAGTCACATTGTGACAGCTGTATCATTATTCAATCATCTTCAAGAAACATGGCTGCTGGAACACAGCTCTACATTTTCAGGCAGTTCCCTCCAGCCTCTCCCTTACATCTTGAAGAACAAGGTGATATCTATTTAATGCATAAGAATAACCTCCAGGATAACCTCTCGACTCTGTTTGGAATCTCTCAGCCCTTGATACTTAGTCTCATTTCTCTCTTTCCCCCTTTTGGTCAAGGTTTTCTCAATCCCTTGATGCTGAGTCTCAGCTCATTCTAGGGTTTCTGTCCCATGATGCCATCGGCCTTTCTTGAGTCAAGGTGTCTTTCTCTGATTGCCTTAGTTTGGACAGTTTTATGGCCTTAGAACTGTAAACTTGTAACTTAATAAACTGAGTTTTTAAAGGCCATTCCATTTCTAATATTTTACACCTCGGGCAGCTTTAGCAAACTAAAACATCGTCCAAGGAAAGCAAGCTTGGTTGGACAACGCAAAGTCAATGAACCCAGCACTGCACTGACAATCATGGGATCAATAAAGACTTGATGAACCCTGCAGGCATTCACGTTAAAAATGCTCAAGAAACCAGGAGCAGAAGGGAACTTCCTCCAACCTGATAAACGACGTCTACAAAAAAAACTTTGTAACTGGTAAAAGTGAGGCTTTCTTCCAAAGACTGGGAACGAGAAGGATGAGTGCTCTCATCACTTCTGAGTGCAGGACTAGAGGTGCTCATTGGTGCAGTTGGGCAAGAAAAAGAAATTAAGGGCAAACAAACGGGAAGAGAAGAAGTAAAACAGTTTTTATCCATAATGACATGGTCTTGTGTGCAGAAAATCCGAATGAATCTCTCCATAATTACGAAAGCTAAGAAGAGTGTTTAAAAGCTCATGGGACACGAGAGCAACAGCATCTGCACATGCCAGCAATGCACAATTGTAGGTGAAATTAAGAAATGATTCCATTCACAACAGCATCAAAAGAGTAAAATACTCAGGAATCAGCCAAACAAAAGAACTGCAGGGGCCAAACACCAAACCACAAACTGCTGAGAAAAACAGAAGGAGACGGAGACAGCTGCAGAGATTCTCGTGTCCACAGACCAGAAACCTCAATTCTTCAGGAGGTTCTGGGGACCAACGGGCCGCCCATGAAACCTCAGCAGAGTCCTCGTATCAACACCAGTGAGGTGTGTTCTGGTTTGCCAGCTGCTGGAATGCAATACACCAGAAACAGAATGGCTTTTTAAAAGGGGAATGTAATAAATAGCTAGTTTACAGTTCTAAGGCCGAGAAACTGTCCCAATGAAAACAAATCTATAGAAATGTCCAATCAAAGGCATCCAGGGAAAGATACCTTGGTTCGAGAAGGCCACTGAAGTTCAAGGTTTCTCTCTCAAGTGGAAGGGCACATGGCGAACACAGAGTTTCTCTCTCATCTGGAAGGGCACATGGTGAACACAGCGTCATCTGCTATCTTCCTCTCCTGGCGTCCTGTTTCATGAAGCTCCCCAGGAGGCGTGTTCCTTCTTTATCTCCAAAGGTCATGGCTGGTGGACGATTTCTTGCAGCTGTGTCATTCTGCTCTGCTCTCTCTTGAATCTTTCTTTCTCCAAAATGTTTCCTCTTTCATAGGACTCCAGAAACTAATCAAGACCCACCCAAATGGGTGGAGACACGCCTCCAGCTAATCCGGCTTAACAACCACTCTTGATCGAATCACATCTCCCTGGAGATGATCTAATTACAATTTCAAACATTCAGTACCGAATAGGGATTAGAAGAAATGGGTGCCTTTACAAAATGGGATTAGGATTAAAACACGGCTTTTCTACGGCACCTACATCATTTCAAACTAGCACAAGGCGATTCTAAAGTTTACCCAGAAATGCAAAAGACGTGGCAAACTCAACAACTTGAAAAAGAACACAAAGGGAAGACTGATTTCACACCTACTTCTAAGCTACTGCGGTGAGACGGAGTGGTACTGGGGTCCAGTCAGACATGGAGACCGGGGGAGAGGAGCAGGGACTCCAAGACCAAGACTCCAGAGCACACACACAATTAACTGAGAAAAGCCAACTGTTACACCAAATCTATATGTCTCCTAGAAGAAACATCAAAGAATATTCTTTTTTAATTAATTTAAAAATTTTTTTAAAATACCAAAAAAACACCAAACGCAAACATTCATAACTTCTGATCATTCCGCTCTACATATATAATCAGTAATTCACAGTATCATCGCATAGTTGCATATTCATCATCATGATCATTTCTTGGAACATTTGCACCTGAAGAATATTCTTTTGATCTTGGGCTTGGCAAAGGTTTTTACATGACAGACTACACTTTCAAGATAGAAAGAAAAAAAAAAAAGACATGATAAACATGATTTGCTAACCAGATTTTTGCTAAAGCTGTAGGAATGCAATATACCAGAAATGGAATGGCTTTTGAAAAGGAAATTTATTGTTACAGGTTTACAGCTCTAAGGCCATAAAAATGTCCAAACTAAGACATCCAGAGAAAGATACCTTGACTCAAGGAAGGCCGATGTCTGTCTCACAGGAAAGCACGTGGCTGGTGCTGCAGGTCCTTGCTCCTGGTTCTGTTGCTTCCAGCTTCTGATGCCAGTGGTTTCCTCCGTGAGCATCTGTGGGGCTCACTCAGCTCCTCCAGGACACAACTCTGGGTTCTGGCTCATCATCATCTCATGGGGAGATACATGGTGACATCTCCAAACGTCTGTGTGTAAGCGTCTACTTTCTAGGTTGGCACTCCAAGCATCTCCAAACATCGGTGTGTCTAGGAGCTCTGAAGCAACAGTTTTCGAACAGCCTGCATCTGAGGTTTCTTTCAAAGACTCCAGACCAACCACGAATGGGTGGAGTCACGTCTCCAGCTAATCGAAAGGCAACCACCAAAATTGGGTGTGCACATCTCCAAGGAACAATCCAATCAAAGTTTCTACCCTAACTGGCCCCACAAGACTGATACGAATTAAAGGCTTTTCTGGGGTATGTAAGAGTTTCAAACCGGCACAATGCATGTGAAGACAAATGCACTCAATACAAACACAGATACTCTTTAGAATAAAATCTCTTACTCAATGAGCAAATATATGCTCTTTTAGGACATTACACATGTAAAGGAGTGGGACTTATTTTCTATGAGAAAATGCTTTTCTGATCACCTACACTTAAAAGCATAACTAGTAACACAGGAAATCCAATAAATAAGAAAATGATCCAAAATTTGGGCTAAGGACACCAAGGGTCCTGACAGTGTTGTATCTTTAAAGCCATAACTGACCCCCAACTCTGTTAGGTTAAAGTACCTACGAGTGAAGGTCCACAGGGGCTGACCCTGAGGTCTACACATGGGACCTGTGAAAGCCCACGAGAGAAGACTCACTGCACACAGGCTCCATAGCCCTGGTCTGAGGACCTCTGGGCAAGTGGTTCTTGGCTGTGTGCTCTCAGGACATTCAGCGCCCCTGGCCTCACCGTGCTCGGTGCATGCATGTGGCTCCCTCCGGCCTAGCTGTGACCAATGAAAATGGCTCCAGAAGCTGCCAAGTGTCCCCTGGGGGAAACCCCTCCACACACCCAACCGAGTGGGAATCACTAGAGTGGTTAATACGCTCATTTTCACTTCCACAATAGCGAGCCTCAGCATGACACGGCCTGAACTTTTATCTAAGCCTTTGAAAATAGAAAGACCCTACAACTGGAGTAGCTTATGTAAGACTAGTAAGTTACGATAAAAACCTAATATTTCAGAAAGTGTGAACCTTCAAAAGACACTGCACTTTTTTTTCCCCTCGCTGAAGCCAGTATTTCAGCTTAATCAGAGCTGAGGCCAAGCAAGCTCCTACGTGGGGAGCCACAGTGCTGCTCTCCGCCTCTTCACACTCTCTGGGGAGCCGCCGAGCCAAGGAAAAAGGACAGTCCAGGTGCTCCCTTCCTAAGAGCATCAGACACCACTGCACTGAGTCGACAGTGCGCTGGTCTGCTGCAGTGGACACCCACCCCACCTGCACGTCCCCCAGCCCTCCCATCTCTCGGGCCAGAAACAAGACCCTGGTGGAGAAGGACGAGGTCCTGGACCATGGCAGGCCCTTCAGCTGGTCCTGCCCTCTGTGAACTGGTGCCCCTGGCCAGGGCCTCACGCTCCTCTCGCTGAGTGAGTGACTGTCCTACTGTCTGGCCTCGGCATGGAGACCCCGGCACAGCGGCCTGGGGTACCAGCCAGAAAAGCCCATGTCCAGCCCAGGCCCGTGGAACCTGGAACCCTGGGTGGGGCTGAGCCACATTTTCACCTCTGATTCTGGTGACTGAGTCTGAGAGCCCAGGCCGGGCCTCAGGGTGGCCGTGGGGTGGGAGTGTTCCCGAACTGATTACAGCAATACACAGGTGCAGGGCTGCTATGGCGTCTCTCCTACAGAGCCTTTCAAAGATGCTTCTGCAAAGAGTTTACAAACCCACAACCTCGGGACCCAAACTCTGAGACCTTTCCACAGTAAAGCCTTGAATTACTGACAAAAACCATTCCCTATGTGTAAACCAATAAAAACAAAATTACTACTGAAGCAGTCATATTAGAAAATGGTGATGGGGGTAGGGTGGGAGGTGTCATCTATTGTTTTTCTCTAGTAAGCGGTCACTAAAATTCCCTTAAAGAACATGCCATCTGGCCCTGGAAGAGACGGCACCTCTGAAAGTGCACAGATCGGACGACTTTTGAATCTGACCTGCCCTCTTGCAGCACCTACCAACCAGGTCTTTGCTCACAATTTTCTTCTGAAATGAGAGAACCAGATTCCACCTCCCTTCCAAGGCCTGACGACACCCAGACAAACCTACGGCCTGGACACAGGGAAGCCTGCCCAGGGGGTCGCAATGCAGAGGGTGGGTCCCCACGCTCCTGCTCCCCACCCTTGCTTGTGAAGGGTAAACACAAATCGATAAGAAGTTAACTTTCCCTGGTGCAAAGTGTGAAAAACACTCTTCTCCACCTCTGCATTCAGCACGTCCCTGAGAAAACCTGAAGTCCTTTCTCTGCCCTTTGAGGTGTATGCAAACCTTCTTAGGAGGTGGTGAAGCCCCCTGCCAGCTTTACAAGGAGGAATGCTGTCTCAAGGCCCAGTCTCTGAAATGGAAACACCAAGGGGGCGCAGAGCCTGGTTCCAAGTTGCAACCTGAACCCAGTCCTAAAGATCTGGCAAATCTACCTTTCCTTCACACAAAGACAATTAGCTAACACATACGGCACCACTCAGGGCAGCGGGATGGTGGGGGTTCCCCAGGCCTGGGCACCCTAAATCAGAGCTCCCCAAGACTGACAAGTGAGAACCTCTCATGGCAGGACAATGGTGGAAGGGCACTCCATGTTCCGGGCCCCCTTAATCAGAGCTACCCAAGAGTGAGGAGTGAGGACATCGCAAGATGACAGGATGGTGGGTGGGTGGGGGTTCCAGGTCCCCTGAAACCAGGGCGCCCCAAGAGTGAGGAGTGAGGACCTCACAGGACAGCGGATGGTGGGGGGAACGACTCCAGGTTCTAGGCCCCCTTAAACCAGGGCTCCCTACAAGTGGGCAATGAGGCCCTCTCAGGGTAGCGGGACAGTGTGCGTATGGGGTGTCTCAAGGTCAGCCTTCTGCGGACAAGCCCCTTCCAGGATGCCCCAGGAAAGGAAGCCCCTACACACAGCTGCAGGCGGAGGAGAGGACTTTCCCTCCTGACTGTGAGGTCCCAGGCAGGAAAGCTCACTTGGACTCAAGCCAATCCCCATTATCTCAAGAAACTTCACCAGCACAGGCATCCATGAAAGAAAAGGGAACACACGTTTTTGGATGGTGATCAACAGTTGTAAATATTTTACTTCTACTTGCACAAGGATCCTGCACAGAACCAACCACGAAAAACACTCCGTTCCAGGTACTGACCCTGTAGTCTGCACAGTGACCTGTATGCACGTCCACAGCAGGTTTACACACCACAAACAGACTGCACAGCCCTAAGGTCCCTGGAGCTGGAATCGACAGGAAACTGCAGTCACCACAGACCATGGCACCGACCCCAGGAGAACCACCACTGACCAGCAGCCATGGGACTGGATCTCAAACCATCTCCTAAGCGGAAGAACTGTGAGCCCAGCTCCGCGAAACCCCGAAAACAAAGTACAGAAAGCAGACTAGGATTCTGTGGGTACCACAGCGCCCGACGGTCAGTTTTGCAACACTTGGGCCCCGGGGGGGGCGGGGGGAGTGGACCCCACGCCTGGGCATCCGCAGCGCCCGACGGTCAGTTTTGCACCACTCGGGCCCCGGGGGGGAGTGGACCCCACGCCTGGGCATCCGCAGCGCCCGACGGTCAGTTTTGCACCACTCGGGCCCCGGGGGCCGGGCGCGGCCCCCACGCCTCTCCCCGCCCGGCCTTCCCGCGGCAGCGTCGGCCCCACGCGCACGCGCGCAGGTACGGCCGGAGTTACCTGTGGCGGCGCTAGGAGGGGCAGAGACTTACTCCTCGGGTCCCCGCGGGCCTGCGCGCTCCTCGGGCGTGGGTCCCGCCGCGGGGGCTGGGCGCGGCGCTCAGGGGCAGCGCGGGGGCGGCCGGCTTCCGCGGGGCGTGGGGCGCGTGGAGCGCGGCGGCGGCGGCGGCGGGCGGGGCGGGCGTGGGCCCGGCGTCCCCGCCTCCCAGGGGCGGCCCGGCAGGCGCGCGGACGCGGCGCAGGCAGTCGCGGAGCATGGCCTGCGTGCTGGACTCGCTGAGCCAGCACAGGAACAGCTCGTCCACCTTCATCTTCAGGACCGGCTGCAGCACCTTGCCGGGCGGCATGGCCGGACCTGCGCCTCTCGCCCCGGGCCGGCGGCCGCACAGGGAGGCGAGGGCCGAGGGGCGGGGGCCGAGGGCCGGCGGCCGCACAGCGGGGAGGCGAGGGCCGAGGGGCGGGGGCCGAGGGTTCGGCGGCCGCACAGCGGGAAGGCGGCCTGACAGGGAGGCCCGCGCCGGCCCCGGCAGCTTCAAAACGGGCGCGCAGGCCGCGCTCCCACCGCCGTCGCTCCGTAGTGCGTCATCACGCCGCCTGCGTCATCGCGGCGACACGCACGGCCCCGCCCCCCGACGCCGCGGGGCCGCTCGCACCGGGCCGGAGTCTCGGCCGGGGTAGTTGGTGGTGGCCGGGGGTCCGGACGAGGGGACGGGGAACGCGGTGGGGGGGATGGGCCGGTTCCCTCCAGCCCTCTGCAGGCCTTGCCGCCCCTTGGCTCCCCGGACCCCGCTGGCGAGGCGGCCTTAGGACCGCGTAGGTGTGAGCATGCGCGATGCGTGCCCGCCGGGAGCGGGCGGGAGGCTGGCCGGCTGAGCATGCGCGATGCTTGCCCCCGAGGGCGGGGACGCGCGCTGGGACTAGCGCGCGCGGGGCCTGGCGCTGCAGAGGCCCCTCGAGTGGGGCAGCCTGAGCCTGTGCAAAGCCGGGCGTGCGCTGGGGTACAGAGGTTGTGCACAGATGGTTGGGGGGGAGTGAGCTCGGTGCCTCTGCGGTGCATTGCCTGCGAACGGAGCTCGCTGTTGAGAACGCATTCTGGAGACCCCTGAAATAGTCGTGGGAGGCACGCTGACGGTTACAGTAAACAATTGGAGAAGATTAGGGGAGTTTCTCTGAGCAGCTTATGCGACGGGATCAGGCAGCATCCAAACCGCACGTGCTGGGGTGGGGAGAGGGCTCCTCAAAGCCCCCCCCGGACAGGGAATCTTACATCTTACCTTGGGAATGAACTGCTTTTCTAATGGACATAAATAAATCTAATTCAAGAGCGGCTAAGTTGAATACTTAAATCGCCTTTGTCCTAGAATTAGCTTATATTAGAGTATACTTTTCTTTATTCGCTCTGCAGCCTAATCAGAATAAAGCTGACTGACCTTCAGGGAGCATTGGACACTGCCCGTCATCCCCTGCACGGGTGCACCCTCTGTGCGCTGTGCGTCGTTTTTATTTTGAGAGTTTTTTTCTTATGCATCGCTAGATGAACGTAACTTTATGAGAAAACTTCTTACTGTCCTCCCTCCTTACAAGGAGCCTTTACAAAGGCTCTTGAGACCTAAGTTTTCCTGCCTTGGGGCTTGTAGTTATCAGTCACTGAAGAACTGTTAAAAGTGCTGCTTTTATTTTATGTGAAGGTGATTAAAGCCAGGTTTGTGTTTTACATTGGGGAAAACATCCGCACATACCTGGTCCTGAGAGCCGGGGGCAGCTATTTTTACTAACTGGGCAGCCCTTGTTTGGGTGCACAATGCAGGGATTCTGGACGGAAGCTTGAATACGGGTGTCCACACCCGTTTGAGTTTATCAGTACAGCAATCTTTTCACGGAACAAGCCCGCTTTTCACGCCGGGCTGTGGAATAAGCTGTAAGTCACTGTTAAATTCGTCAGTGTGGTTTTCTGGGAAAAGGCCTTTTTGAGTGCGGGCACAAGACCGCTTTATATGCCTGGGGATATTCCCGAGGCTAAGGCAGCGCTTGTGGGGCTGCCCGCTGGCCAGAAATAAACCCGGAGGGAAACAGAGTGTCCCTTCAGCCTGTGCTGGCCGCCTCGAAGGCCACGGACCTCCGTGGACAGAGCTGATCTGTGGGGCCCAGGGGTGGGCCAGCCACACCCAGACAGCAGTGGAATTCTGCCCTCCGCCTTCGTCCTGGCTGAGGCCAGGCAGGTGGGAAGCTCTGCCATGCCGTCCGCACCCGAGCTGTCCCGGAGAAGGAAGGATGGGGGCGGGCCAGCCAGAGGGGAAGAGATGGCAGCCGGAGAGGAAGAGCCCAGAGCACCCTGCGTGGGGGAGTGGGCCCAGGGACAAAGGGCTGGGTTTGTTTCCCTGTGTCCTCGCGTGTGCAGGCGGGAGAGGAGGCGACCTCTCTGTCTTCAGTGCACTTGAGCCCAGAGGCCTGCCGGGGCCAGCCTGTACCTGCAGGGCAGCCCCGCCCGGAGCAGGTTAGAAGTGCAGTCTCCACCTGGCCAGCTGAATCCAAACCCACCTCCTAAGAAGAGCCCAGGTAGTCCCAGGGCATACCTGACTTCTCACACCTGAGAAGGTGGAGAGTCGGGTCCCACCTCACTGTTTTTGTTTGTGCAGCTTGAGATCAGAGAGTGATGGGAGTCATTGTTGTCATGCCACGTTCAGCCAAGCTGAGGTTTTCTTCGGTTAATCCCTGTTTCTCCCATTAGAGCAGAGACTCCTGCGTAGCCACAGATGTGCATATGTTTAATTTCAAGTGATTTTTCTCTCAAAATAGCCACTTGGAGCTGTTAGAAAAGGCCATGCTCTTTTTTTTAAAATTATTATTTATTTATTTGTTTTTTAAATAAAAAAACACCAAATTCAAACATTCCTATTTTGATCATTCTGTTCTACGTGTATAATCAGTAATTCACAATATCATCATATAGTTGCATATTCATCATCATGATCATTTCTTAGAACATTTGCATCAATTCAGAAAAAGAAATAAAAAGACGAGAAAAATAAATAAAAAGAAAACAAAAAAAGTCGTACATGCCGTATCCCTTACCCCTCCCTTTCATTGATCACTAGCATTTCAAACTAAATTTATTTTAACACTTGTTCCCCCATTATTTATTTTTATTCCATATGTTCTTACTCGTCTGTTGACAAGGTAGATAAAAGGAGCATCAGACACAAGGTTTTCACAATCACACAGTCACATTGTGAAAGCTATATCATTATACAATCATCATCAAGAAACACGGCTACTGAAACACAGCTCTACATTTTCAGGCAGTTCCCTCCAGCCTCTCCATTACATCGTGAACAACAAGGTGATATCTACTTAATGCGTAAGAATAACCTCCAGGATAACCTCTCGACCCTGTTTGGAATCTCTCAGCCATTGACACTTTGTCTCATTTCCCTCTTCCCCCTTTTGGTCGAGAAGGTTCTCTCAATCCCTTGATGTTAATTCTCAGCTCATTCTAGGGTTTTTCTCAATCCCTTGATGCTGAGTCTCAGCTCACTCCAGGATTTCTGTCCCACGTTAAGGCCATGCTCTTTGAATCCCATCCTGTGGGTGCAGACCTGTTGCAGGTGGGACCTTCTGATTAGGTTGTTTCAGTCGAGGCATGATGCCGCCCCTCCCCCTTCAAGATGGCTCTTAATCCCCACACTGGAGTCCTTGAGAAGATAAAGGACACATGGAAACAGCCCAGAGAGCTCGGAGATGCTAAGAGATGAGATTAAGAGACCCTCATGGAGCAGAGCACCTGAGAAGCTGAGTGAGACCACGCAGCAGCTCAGAGGAGCTCCTGAAGTCAGGAGCTGGAGGCAACCTGGGAGCAAAGGGGCAGCAGATGCTGGGCAAGTACCCTCCTGGGTGACCGGAGCCCGGTGCCCGTGGTCTGCCTAAAAAGAAGGTGACCTCCTGTGGATACTTTGGGACATCTTCAAGGCCTCAGAACTGTAAATTTGTAAACTCATAAATCCCCATTGAAAAAGCCAACCCATTTTGGTATATTGCATTCCGACAGCTTCAGCAAACCAAACATCGGGTTTTATGGTTATTGCTTCCATTCTGTGGTTTTACTACAACCAGAACAAACAAAACAAACAAAATCCATCAAAAGATTCCTATTAAGCAGTTTTAGCAAGATGCCATGTTGACCTACAAATTTTTAAAAAATAATTTATATTGTGGGCAACCATTTTGAAGAGCTTTAAAAGAATAAGGTTGTTGAACAAAAGACGAAACTAATTCATAGCAACTGCAACCATAGCAATTCTAAGAAAAGTCTCAATTGCTAAAAACAATGGGGAGTGTTCAAACTTGCCCTTATACTTTCGTTAACAAGGAAAGGGTTTTTACAAAAATAATGTTATTTTTTCTCAAACTTTTTCAGATGTTCACTTTATTTCCTTGATTCTTTTTTTTTTAAAGACATATTTTTGTTATTTTTTAATACATGGGCAGACACCAGGAATCAAAACCGGGCCTCTGTCATGGCAGGCGAGAGCTCTGCCACTGAGCCACTGTGGCCCACCCTTTCCTTGGGTGATTCTTTATCACCGATTTAACTCTGATTTCAGGCCCCGAGAGAGCCCTGTGTAGCCCTTTTGGTCCTTTCCTAAAGAAGTGTGGGGCCTTTTTACTTCCCGAGTCTGCTTTTAGGGTTTGTGTGCAGCTGCAGTACTTGGTACTCGATGCGATTCCTTGCTATCAGCTTGCCTGCCTCTCCTGGTCTTCTCTCTTAGTTTATTTACAGACTGAATGAGGCATAGTTAAACTCATTAGAACTGGGTCATAGGAGTGTGTACAACATGCCAGTGACGTGCACAATAAACACAGCCCATCGCCTCAAAGACGGACTGCGGGAGTGGAAGAGGGCGATGAGATGACTGTATGATGCAAATGGACTTGCACAAAACAGCGTGGATGTGGTAGAAAAATCAGTGCAGGGAGAAGTTGCCGATGAAGGGAGGGAAGGGGAGCTCCATAGAGGCACTGTCTATCTACACTGGGTTTTTTGGGGAGATTCGTACTGGAAAGTGATACGTATGCAATGGGAAGGTAAGAAATGCAACTGGAAAGGTCCTTTGGCATTTGACGTGAAGGGGTGTACCCAGCGGTGACGACGTCTGGGAACTCAATAAGAGTTAGAGTTAGGGAAAAGCCCCTAGATGTGCACCTGGAAACATTTAATTTCGAGTTATCTCAATCTCACCGCAATTTCTAAAATGCAAAAAACAAAAGAAAAGAGAGAGGAAACCAGATAATCGAAGCATTTAAGTAGAGAAAAAACCGTGTTTTCTAGTCTGCTAGCTGCCAGAATGCAATATACCAGAAATGGAACGGCTTTTTAAAACGGGAATTTAATCAGTTGCTAGTTGACAACTGTGAGGCCATGAGAATGTCCAAATTAAGTCTATAAAAATGTCCAAATTAAGGCACTCACGGGAGGTTACCTTCACTTAAGAAAGGCCGAAGACATTCAGGTTTTCTCTCTCAACTGGAAAGGCACATGGGGAACATGGCGACATCTGCTAGCTTTCTCCCCAGGCTTCTTGCTTCATGAAGCTCCCCTGGGGCGTTTCCTTCTTCATCTCCAAAGCTCTCTGGCTACCTGGGCTCTGTGGCTGTTGTGGCCCTCTCCAAAACGTTTCCTCTTTTAAAGGATTCCAATAAAGTGATCAAGACCCACCTTCAATGGATAGAGACATGTCTCTGTGGAAAACGCCTAATCCAAAATTACTACCCACAATTGGGTGGGTCGCATCTCCATGGAAACGATCAAAAAGCTCGCAGCCAGGGAAGAAAACTGCCAAGGGCCGGGAGGTGCCACAAGGGAATCAGGAATGGTTAGGGAGGGGAAGGGGTGGAGGAGGGGAGAGGAGAGGTTGGGGTTGGGGGTGGCGCTTGGGGCACACATACTCCTGGGCAGACTGAATCACGAGTCCAGCAAACTTGTTCTCAGCCTGCTGTGCCCTCTGTGTGAATGGAGCCATCAGAACGCGCTACGGCGGCACCGCTGGGGGGGGTTCCAAAGAGAAGA
Source organism: Tamandua tetradactyla (assembly GCF_023851605.1). Classification (NCBI taxonomy): domain Eukaryota; kingdom Metazoa; phylum Chordata; class Mammalia; order Pilosa; family Myrmecophagidae; genus Tamandua; species Tamandua tetradactyla. The sequence continues at coordinate 174,485,677 of NC_135353.1, read as the reverse complement.
AACTGGAAGCCAGTGTCAGAGAGAGGACAGAGCCAGAAGTTGGCAGATCCAGGAGGACAAATACACGGGCAGAGAGACAGGGAGAGACGGAGGAGAGGGAGCAAGCACACGTGGGTCCTGTGACCAGGGGTAGATGCAGACAAGGTAGCCTGAGATTGGGACAAGCTGGCAGCAGAACTCCCGATTTCGGGGAGGACGCCTGTCCTGCCGAAACCATGATTTGGGACCTTGGACACCACCGTGAGCTCATCCATGCTCAAGCCTGGCCACTAAGACTTGCTGTCCTCTCACTAACTTCCCGCAGGCGTCAGGCTTTCCGTCTGGGTCCCTGCGTGTCCCCTGCCTCCTCAGATGCCTGTTGGGTTCTTGAGGTTTCCTGCAGAGCTCATTCCTGGTGCCCACGTGCCTCACGCTTCACGTGTCCCTTCATGCTGGATCTCTAGGACCATCTGCTGATGCAGATCTGATGAAGGAACCTGTTTTCCTGAAGCAGGAACTAAGGCCTTTGAGGAAAGTCAACAGTGGGTGAACAGGGTTTCCTGGTTTGAGTCTGTGGTGGACCCCAGAAAAGCCATGTCCTTTAATCCTCATTCAGTATTGCTGGGTGGGAGCTTTTTGATCGTTTCCGTGGAGATGCAACCCATCCAATTGTGGGTAGTAATTTTGGATTAGATGTTTTCCACAGAAACATGTCTCTACCCATTGAAGGTGGGTCTTGATCACTTTATTGGAATCCTTTAAAAGAGGAAACGTTTTGGAGAGGGCCACAAGAGCCACAGAGCCCAGGCAGCCAGAGAGCTTTGGAGATGAAGAAGGAAAACATCCCTGGGGGAGCTTCATGAAGCAAGAAGCCTGGGGAGAAAACTAGCAGACGTAGCCATGTTCCCCATGTGCCTTTCCAGCTGAGAGAGAAACCCTGAATGTCATCGGCCTTTCTTTAGTGAAGGTAACCTCCTGTGGGTGCCTTGATTTGGACATTTTTATAGACTTGTTTTAATTTGGACATTCTCATCGCCTCACAGTTGTCAACTAGCAACTGATTAAATTCCCATTTTAAAAAGCCGTTCCATTTCTGGTACCTTGTGTCCCGGCAGCTAGCAGACTAGAACACAGGGTTTGGGTGGAGGTGGACGTAGCAGCAGACAATCACCACGGCCCAGCCCCGCGTCACCCTTACAGAGTGAAAACTGTTCCTGTAGAGAGGGCTGCTTTCCTGCTGTCCTCACACTCAGGTGCTCTCGGGGTAACAAGCTACATCTTGGGAAGCACATGAAGTTAAGGATCCTCAGATGAGATGACCCTGCAAAATACAAGTGGATCCTAAATCCAAGACAAGTGTCCTTTTGGGAGACACCTGGAGGAGACAGAGAAGGAGCTCATGAGGAGACGGAGCCAAGCCTGGAATGGTTCAGCCACAAGCCAAGGGATGCCGGGCCTCAGGAGCTGGAGGAAGCGGGGAGGAGCCCTGGAGCCCTGGAGGGAGCACGGCCCTGCCCACCCCTGGGAGGAGACAGGAGGAACCTTGGAGCCTCAAAGGGAGCACAACCCTGCCCACCCCTGGAGGACGCAGGAGGAGCCCTGGAGCCTGGGAGGGAGCACAGCCCTGCCCACACCTGGAGGAGGCAGGGAGGAGACCCTGGAGCCTGGGAGGGAGCACGGCCCTGCCCACCCCTGGAGGAGACAGGAGGAGCCCTGGAGCTTCAGAGGGAGCACGGCCCTGCCCACCCCTGGAGGAGGCAGGGAGGAGACTTGGAGCCTCAAAGGGAGCACGACCCTGCCCACACCTGGAGGAGGCAGGGAGGAGCCCTGGAGCCCTGGAGGGAGCACGGCCCTGCCCACCCCTGGAGGAGGCAGGAGGAGCCCTGGAGCCTGGGAGGGAGCACGGCCCTGTCCACCCCTGGATAAGGCAGGGAGGAGCCCCTAGAGCCCTGGAGGGGGCACGGCCCTGCTCACCCCTGGAGGTTGGACTTCTGGCCTCCAGAATGTAGACAGAATACATTCCTGGTGTTTCAAACCCCTCAGGTGGAGGGACTTTTTACTCATGCTCCTGATGCTTTTTTTTTTTTAAAACATTTTTTATTGTTAAATATAACATGTGCACAAATAAAGGGAAGAAAAAGCAATGATTTTCAAAATGCACTTCAACAAGTAGTTACAGAACAGACTCCAGAGTTTGGTTTGGCTTACCATTCCACTGTTTCAGGTTTTCCTTCTAGCTGCTCTGCGATGCTGGAGACTAAAAGAAATATCAATATGATTCAGCATTCATACTTGTTTGTTAAATCCAACCTTCTCTGGGTAACTCCACCATCACCTTTGATCTTTCTTCCATTCTTTAGGGATATTTGGACTATGCTCATTTTAACTTTTTCATGTTAAAAGGGGCTGTCCAGGATATTGGATGCAGGGTGGAACTAGCTGATGTTCTGGAGAGGCTGGGCCCTCTGCATTTCAGGACTTATCTGGACCAGGGACCCATCTGGAAGTTGCATGTTCAGGAAAGTTACCCTAGTGCCTGGGAGCTTTGTAGAATCCAGATGCTTTCTGAAATGGGGGCTCCCCCAGATGGTGTGAAGCCCAGGAATCTGTCTGGCGAGTGGACATGGTGCTCCAAGGCTGTTTTGAGAAGCTGCACCCATCAGGCACATTCTGTAAATTCTGTTTATTTTCAAAGCTGGGCATCAGTACAACGGAGATGACTCCTTGTCCCAAAGAAAAAAAGAATGTCTAGAACCTGAGCCCTGAAGGAGGACTGAGTTTAAATCTTATAAAAGTAGCTTGGGCCTGCCGTCTTCGAAGACGATGCCTCCAGTGCAGAGCTCCGACCGAATGAGCGGATATTGGTGCTGCGAGGAGCTGGGGAGGACGGCAGGCGGCGCTGGTTGGGGCGGGACGGACAGAGCACTCCTCCAAGAGCCCCGAGGAGGGATGAAAGGGGAGCTGTGTCCAGGGTTCCCTGGGCCTGAGAGGCATGTCACCAGCTCCCCTTCAGGAGGCACAGCCTGGCCCACGTTTTACTGACCCTATGGCCAAGGCTGCTGGGGCCGTCGGCACGTAGCTTCAACCCGTGACAGATACCCCTTTGTCCCGTGGCTGCTGCTTGTTTGCAGCAATAAAAGGTAGGGTGAAAAATGCACCTTTTCCATTTTCATCTCTAATTGAATTCTCTCCTGACCCCCTTTTCCCCCCGTGGCTCTGTCTCACATTTTGATGATAAGGAAAAGAATTTTGTATTTGGGTAATACAATTTTCTGACTTGCCTTCAGCGACCTTCAACTCAATTTTCTCTCCCTGGAGACAGTGTATATTATGGACTAGAATCAAATTCCTTATTCATAGGGAAAAAGTTCCAATTTAATCTGAATATTCAGCATTTTACATGGTCGGGGTGATGGATGGCATATGGAGGTGTCCCTGGTTCAGTAATCAAATGGTGTGATTCAGGCTTGCGTTAAAAAAAAGTAATGAAGTCTAGGCAGTGTCTTCCTAAGGCGAGGAAATCCACATTACATCATGGAGAATAAGGGGTTCTTGTTACCTTACCCAGAGCATCTCCCTTGCAAAAAGTACAGCCAAAAATTAAGAATTAATGTGAGGGGGCGCATGTAAAATGCGATAGAGGCTGAGGACCAAGGGGATGCTGCTTGGCGCCATTTATGGGAACAGTTACAGCACGCAAAGAAGTGTGTGTCCCCAGAGCAAACACGGAGAAGCTGGTGAATCCAATGAGATCGTAAAGTGTGGCCTAAGAAGGATTTAGGAAAGAGAAAGGACTCATTCTTTGGAAAACCATTGAAAATTAGAAACACAGCATCATAAGTAAACTGCCACAATCCATGGTGAGCTGGAGAGCCAGACTTCTGGTCTACCCAGGCAGCCCTCGGTGCCACTGAGCGAGAAACTGGGCCAGGTTACAAATTAGTGGCTGAAAACGAGAAGATTTCCAGCCGGGAATTAGCAGAACAGCTTATAGGACCTGTGCTCTACTTTAATGTTCTGAGAGACATTCGGGAGAAAATATTTTAAAAGCACATACGACCTTACAGCACATGTGGGAAAATGTTAAAGGTGGTGCATCTGGGTATCTGAGGAGTAGGGTATGGTGAGGTTTTCTGCATGGGTTTTCTAGTAGTTTTACAACGGTCTTGTAAGTTTGAAATTATTTCAAAATAAAAAGGTTTGTTTGTTTTTATTTTTAAAGGTATGAGCCAAAAAATCACAAACCAGGAGCCTCTTCTTTCTTTGGTCCATGCTGTAACTCAACCGGCCTTCATTGCTATTGATAGTAATAAGCATCATCCATGTAGCTAATTAAACCGCCCATTCATGAGCTCACCGCGAATGCCTTTTCCACTGCAGTAGTCTGTTTGGATGGTGGATGTTGGGGCATGTTTCCTCCAATAAAGGAAAGCGTTCCCAGAGCACGGGACACATGCTGGGAAGTCACTCGAGTCACCGTGGCATGGCTTTCTAGGGTGCATCTGCAGATGGAAGGTCTGCCTCTCGGGGTTCAGCCACGCACATGGGGTTTCCTGGCAGTACCGGGGATCCACGTGGGCCTTGCTCGGTCGAAGGGCCGAGGCGGACGCAGGAAGTGCCATGGCAGGGAGGGTTATGTCCCAGGAGCAGCTTTAACAAGCTCCTTTCTACTTTGTACGATCAAACCTGACAATAGTGGGAACAATAGTTCCCTTCTTTGTAGTTATGTCACAGCTTTTATTTTTGAGGTGAAGGTCACACAATGTAGACACGAGCATTTTAAAAGGCCCAATTTGTTGTCCTACGTGTTTATTCTGTGCCATCATCCCTCGCATCCATCTGGGGTGCGTTTTCTCTGCACTGGAAGCCTTCCTCACCGCATACGAATTGGACCATGTGCCCCTTCCCCAGCACCACGCCTGCGGCACCCAGACCTCTGGTTTTGTCTCGGGGGGTGTCGGGGAGGGAAGCTTGTCCCCTGTGGAGGCACGTTCGGTCCAGCCCTGTGCTGGGAGCCCTGGAAGCTGCTCCTAGCACAGGTGCCCGCGCTGAAGGGTGGCCTTGGCCCGAGGCAGAGTCCTTCGCAGTGAAGGGCACTGGGCGTGGAAGGAGACCCAGGGGAGCCTGGGCAGCTGGAGGCCAGGCCACCCTGGGCATCGCAGTGTGACCGGAAAGCCCAAGAGTCTTGCAGCAGCCGGGGACACCCCCTCCAGCCTGTGACGCCGTGAGCTCCCAAGTCCTTCTGTTCCCCCAACCCGCCGTGTGCTGTCACTTTCAGCAGCTAGGAAAGGACAGCGCTGGGCGAACCTGTTCCGGGTTTTCACTCACGGGAAGTGGTCTGTGGCCGTGGTGCTGCTTCCACCGAGCAGAACGTTTTTGAGGTTTATCCGTCCATCCTCTGGGGTCCAACTGCAGCTGTGCCTTTTACCCCCGGAGCTTGCCTCGGGGACCCCACTGTCTCCACCTGAGAGAGGACAAACCGCCCGGCGGGGGCCCTGCGCGCCCGACTCTCCATCGCCCCCAGGCAGCCTCTTTTAGCCTCGATTTCCCCATGTGTGCTTTATCCCGGATATGTGCTGTATTCCAGACATGCGCTGAAGGGACACGGGCGCGTTCTCAGAGCAGGTCGGGGTCCCTTTAGAGGCAGCTGTCTAGGTGGGTGAGCTGGGATTGGCGCTTCCCCCGCCGGGCTCCTGGGCCCCTCCACGGCTCTGCATCCAAGTGCCATGGCCTCCGAGACGCTGCAACCACGTCAGCCCCCGCCCCTGCCCGGCGGGTAGGCAGCCCCAGCGGGGTGGGGACCGGATGCCGTCCCGCATGGGCTCCGTGGCTTCCCCACGTGGTGATGTGGACACGCGGTCACTGGAGCTGGTGGCCAGCGCCTGGCCAGACTCCGGGGTGGAGGTCCTCTGCAGAGGCGATGGCTCGGTTCTCAGACGAGGTCCTCCTGGATTTTGGGCCAGCCTGGTCCTCAGGGATGTGTTGTCATACGGAGAGGGACACTGAGGGGACGCCAAGCCGGGCAGAGCACAGGAGAGGGGCGCACCCAGGGCGGGACGCGAGGGAGTCGGCCACAGCCACGGAAGGGCGGCCCCGGACCCGGAGGGACAGCTTGGACAGGGGATGTCGGGTCTGCAGGGCTGGGCGGGGACAGCCAGGCAGCTCAGGGACAGCTCAGCGGCTCGGGGATTGCTGTGGCCGTGGGAAGCCCACGCAATGCCTGTCGCTGGACCATGGAAGTGTCCGCAGTGTCCGGGGCCTGTGAACCGCTCTGGTCCCCGTTCCCCGCCCTCCCCCTGGACGGCCAGAGACCCCCAGTGAGCCACCCCGCCTGGGGGCAGGCACAGCAAGAGCAGCCCTCGGAATAATGGGGAACCCTCTACACATCTGCTGTAGGACCCCCAATAATGGAAAATCAAAAGCAATTTAAACGGCCAGCAGTAGAAAATGCTGAGAACTAATGGGTACTTACTCAAAAATTATGCAGCATCAGAAACGATAAGAATGAGGAAAATGTAGCACACAGAAAGGACGTTTGTATTATAAACAAAAATAGCTGAATAACAAAAGAAAAACCAAACCCCACAAACTTAGGCTATATAAAAATAGCCTGTGAAAAAGACTCAAAACTAATATGCAAAAATAAAAATAGTTTTTGTGTTGGTGGGGTAGTGTTAATACATGATTTTAAAAAAAGTTTCTGTGTTGCAAATTTTAAATAGTGCTCTCAGCAAAATTTAAATAAAAATTAATAAAATTATTTAATTACTATTAAAATTGTTTTGGAAAAGAACATCAGTCTGGAAAATACAAAACCTATTCTTGGGAAGGTCTGGCTGTAGAAAAGAGTTTATGAATTTTTCTTTAAGGAGAAAAGCACGTTTTCTGCTTAATTCTTTACTTTTAATAAAACCATAGATAGAGGACTTAGCAATGACATACTTACTCTCCGAACTTAAATGAAGCAGAAACTGCTACCACCTCAGATGTGATGCTTTCTTCTTTTGCAGTCAGCACAATTTTAAGTAAGTTGGCAAAGGGGACTGGGTACCGAGGAGAGAAGAACCTTTTTTTTTCTGCTTGAGACATACATTTGACTCCAGCATAGCAGGTGAGATGCAAACTTTCCTTAATGGCACGTAGCTATATTTTTGATGGCCATGGGGAGTGATTTAAATTACTGTATTATAAATAAAAGTCATAATTTTTTCTGTCTGAAAAAGTAAAAAAAAAAAATACTGATTGGAGAAGACTTGGGAAATATAGAAAAAGTATAAAGAAAATCAAAATTGTCAGTATTTCTCCCATCCAGAGATGAACACAATTACCAGAGACATTTTTAAAATTGCAGATATATAATCCCAGCAGTGGTTCTGGACATTGACCAGTTGCTCTGTACAGCAGTCGTGCTTCCACTGGGCATGTGTGTGTGTTTGCGTGCATGCCAGCGTGCATGTATGTGCATGCATGTGTGCATGCGTGTGAATTCTGCAGGTGTGTGCATGTGTGAGTGTGAGACGAGCCGCAGTAAACGCTGCTGAGAGCACTGCACTCCCTGCTGCACTTGAGAGTAGTTCGGTGGTCCCGGGTCATCCTGGGGAGGGGTCCCAGGCAGAGAACCCAAGCCGGGTGAGGGTCCCAGAGCAGCAGTGTCCCACAGGACCCAGGTGGGGGTGAGAGCTGAGCAGCTCCGGGAGGAGCGTGCTGAGGGGAGGTTAGAGACGGGCGAGGGGCCAGTCCGGGGTCCCCGTCGTAGGGAAGCAGCTGGGGGAGGTCTGAGGCCGGGCAGTACCACCCTGTGATGGCTGCTGTGCAGAGGGGCCTATGGCTGGGGGTGCAGACGGGTTAGGGTTCCCCGAGCCAGCCGCGGGTTCGGGAGGCAGTGCCTGGGCTTACGTGACGTCGGGGGTGGATGGATCCGCACCGGGCTCTGATGGGAATGTCCGGGAGTGTCTGAAATAGGGCTGCAGCCACGGAGAATCGTGCATCACCCCCAAATTCCTCCTCCATTTATATATTGATTTTTATTTACAAACACTCGGTACCCGCCAAGCAAAACCTCCCCCTGCCCTGCTGGCTTGCATCTCCTTTTTTTTCGCATGGGCAGGCATCAGGAATCGAACCCGGGTCTCCGGCATGGCAGGTGAGAACTCTACCTGCTGAGCCACTGTGTCCCGCCCTTGCATCTCCTTTTGGTGTTGAAGAATTGCACGGTCTCCGATTTCCCTGCTTGCTGGAGGACGTCCATCGTGGGGACGGCACCTTCTGTCTGTCGGTCCCGAAAGACGGAGCAAACACCTGAGCCCGGGGTCCCTCTGCGGTGCGCGGGCATGAGCGCGTGATGTGGGTGCCACAGTGTCCACCTTTCCTCACCTGCTCGGGAAATGATTACCAGAAGAGCAGTGGGTGCAGTGCCTTTCCACCATCCCCCCTGCCCTCCCCCAAAAGACGTGTCTACAACGTGAGCCCTGGAACAGGTGAGATGACCTTAAGTGGAAAACGGGAAATGGCAAGGAGTAACCTTTCCTCTGCTGGTGTCCCGAGCAGATGCAGGGGTTAGGGTGATGCAGTCAGAAGCAAGGGGTCCCCAGGGCCCCCCCAGGAGCTGGAGGAGGCCAGAAGGAGCCCCCATGGAGCCCCCCAAAGGAGCCAACCCGCCGACACCCCGCTTTCAGGTTTGGGTTACCAGAATCATGAGAGGACATGCTTCCGTTGTTTGAACCACCCAGGAGGTGGCCAGGTGAGTGCCTCAGGGTCATCCTGCGGTGGAGCGCCCTGGGGAGCCGAGGCTGGGTGTCAGCTGGACCCTCCCTGCCGGCCATGGTGGGATGTTGGTACAGATCGATGAGGTGTGAGCGCCTGCACTCTGTTCCTCCTGCCCCCCGTGAGCACTTGGGGAGCCCTGACTCAGCCAGAAGACCCCCTGTCATCCTTATTCTCGGAGGAAGCCAACGTGGCCAACAGCAGCCAGTTCCAGAAAACCACAAGCTCGCGTGGCCTCTGCTGTCTGGCTCCAGGACCTAAAGTGTGTCTAACTGTTGATCCTCAGGCTGGACCCGTGCTGACCAGGCACGACAGAGGTGTGCGCTTTTCCTTGCATGGCTGGGTTGAGACAGAAGGGGAACCACTGTGGGTGCAGAGCTGAAGGGGTAACTGCAGGTCTACTGTACCCGTGGCTGTGACCTTACTTGGAAATGGTGTTAAGATGGCATTAGGAGATGAAGTCACATGAAAGCAGGGACAGCCTTCTAGCCATCCCATGGGCGTGCCCTTAGAAGAGGAGAGGGGAGATGCAGAAGGAACCAGAGAGGGAAGACACAGCCAGGAGAGGACGGGGCAGAGGTAGAAGGGATGTGCCTAAAGTCAGGACCACGCCAGGGCTGGAGGGGCAGGGACGAGGCTACAGAGGGAGCCCCGCCCTGCCCACACCTTGATTTCCAATGTCTGGCCCCAATAGAACTGTGGGGGAATACATTCCCAATGTTTTAAGCCACCCAGTTTGTGGTACTTTGTTATGGCATCCCTGGGAAACGAACACACATGTTCCACTTCTTAACATACCCGTGTAGTGCCGTTGAGGCAATGCTCTCATTCCCAGAGCCTTGGTAAAGTCTGTCACCGTCCGAACATGACCACTCTCTCAGCAGGAGGAAAGGGCGTCCCCAGCACCCCCCGCGCTTCCTGCATTTATGGTGCTGCAAGCGTTCCAGACCCAGTTTGCTCCCATAGTTTAAGAACTTTTCTGTTGAGTTGCCATTTCCTAATGACACCGAGCGTGGCAGAGTCAAAAGTGGGTTACCCAAAGTGGGTTATTAACTCCGGATTCCTTTCTGACCCATTTTAAACCAGAATTGATCTGATTGCCCGAACCAATTTAATTCTTTCCTCTGCAGATGTATGAAGGTACTTGACACTGGGTCCTCGAGTTGCAAATCACATATTGAGCATGATTTTCCTTCCAGACTCAGGGATGAAGGAGGGATGATAGATAGATAGATAGATTGATTGATAGGTAGATAGATGGATAGATGTAGATAAAGGTGGATGGATGATAAATAGATTGAAACATGGATAGACGGCAGATGATCAATGATAGATACAGATAGGTAGTAAAGAGACGAAAGATTGATGGATGGGATATACACAGATGATCGCTAAGTGGTACACAGGTGGGTAGACGAACGGATGGACGGTAGCTGATGGACCGATAGACAAGATAGCAGGAGGTAGGTAGGTAGATGGTGGGTCTGTTGCATAGAGAGCTGAAAGTACTTGAGAGGACAGGCAAGGTGCTCCCGGTCCAGCTGACGCTGCGCGCGTGGGCGGGGCCCCGGGGTTCAGTTCGCGAACGCGTGTGGACCCGGTGGTGTCAGCACAACAGGGAGGCAGGGGCTGGCGGGGCAGCGCGCGTGGCCTCGGGTCCGCCTGGGGCGGTGTTGCTGCAACCCCGGCTTGGGGAGGCGGGGCTGGGAGGTGGCTAGCGCCGTGGGGTGCGCACAGAACCCGCGTCCTGACAGTGGGGATCAGGAGCTCCATGGCCCCGTCTCCAGGTCTGCGGAAGGGGCGTCTTGGGCACGGGCCCCTGGAGCATGGGCTGGAGAAGCGCGGGCCCTGCGCTGACCCCATGGCTCGGGGCATGGGGGGACGTCCACTGGGAGAAAATACAGCCCCCTCCCCCCCGAGGCAGCATCAGGCACCCCATACTCGCCCTGGCTGGATGAATTATATGCACCCCTCTTTATATGTTATTATTTTAAATTTTGAAATAATTTCAAACTTTTTTACAGTTGCAAAAATAATGCAAACCCCATACAGAGAGTTTCAGCATAACACGCACTCCAACCCCCACTGCTATCCAGATCCACCAATTTTAACATTTACCATCTTTGCCATATTTTCTTTCATTCGCCCTATCTGTATCTGTCTCTTGTCTGTCTGTCTGCCCATCCATCATCTATTTTCTGAACATCTGAGAGTGGGTCGCACACATCACACCGTACCCCTTGAACACACAATACCTCCATGTACATTTCCTGTGAACAAGGACATTCACTTATGCAATCAGATGCAGTGCAGTTAGCCAGTGGAAGAAATTTACCATATTTACATAGCTTACATTCTGTGCACCATTTTTATTCTTATGCCCCAATAATGCCCTTTTGTCCCTTTTCTCCTCCATTTGTAGATCCCATTCAGTATTGCGTTGGATGAGCTCGGGTTCTCTAGAGAAACAGAATCAGCAGGAGATATCCGTAGATATAAAATTCATAAAAGTATGACAAGTGCTGGAGAGGATGCGGAGAAAGAGGCACACTTATCCACTGTTGGTGGGAATGTCAAATGGTGCAACCACTGTGGAAGGCAGTTTGGCAGTTCCTCAAAAAGCTGAATATAGAATTGCCATACGACCCAGCAATACCATTGCTGGGTATCTACTCAAAGGACTTAAGGGCAAAGACACAAACGGACATTTGCACACCAATGTTTATAGCAGCGTTATTTACAATTGCAAAGAGATGGAAACAGCTAAAATGTCCATCAACAGAAGAGTGGCTAAACAAACTGTGGTATATACGTACGATGGAATATTATGCAGCTTTAAGACAAGATAAACTTATGAGGCATGTAATAACATGGATGGACCTAGAGAATACAAAAACTCAAAAATGGACAGCACAATAATACCTAATTGTAAAGTAATCATGTTAAAACACTGAATGAAGCTGCATCTGAGCTATAGGGTTTTTTTGTTGTTGTTTTTTACTATCATTACTACTTTTCTTTCTTTTCTCTATATTAACATTTTATATCTTTTTTTGTTGTGTTGCTAGTTCCTCTAAAACGATGCAAATGTACTAAGAAACGATGATCATGCATCTATGTGATGATGTTAAGAATTACTGAGTGCATATGTAGAACGGTATGATTTCTAAATGTTGTGTTAATTTCTTTTTTTATTTTTATTATTTTTTCTTTTTTTCTTTCTTTCCATTAATAATAAAAAAAAAATTTATAAAAGTGTCTCACGTAGCTGTGGAATGTAATGTCCAAGGTCTGTAGGGCCGGCCACAAGCTGGCAGCGCCAATGAAGGTCCTCAACGAACTCTCAGGAGAAGATGGCTGGACAACTTTGGGAATGGAAGAGTCCAAAATCCATAAGGGCAGGCTGGGAAGCTGGTGACTCTGATGAAGAGTCTGGACGAACTCCACAGGAGAGGCTCACCGGCTGAAGCAGGAAGAGTGACCATCTCTTCTGAATCCTCCTAAAAGCCTTCTGGTGATTAGATTAAGCATCACTCATTGCAGAAGACACTCCCCTCGACTGATTACAAATGCAGTCAGCTGTGGATGCAGCTGACATGGTCATGATTTAAGTCCATGAAATGTCCTCATCGCAACAGACAAGCCAGTACTTGCCTGACCAGACAACCGGGCACCACTGCCTGGCCAGGTGAACACAGGAATTGCATTAAGGTGCTGCTATCTCTTTCCTTTATGTGTCTTTTTTCTAATTGTGGAAACACATGCAGCATCTCTTTTCCCATCCCAAACCCTCCTGAGTGAACCATTCAGGGAACTAACTACTCCACCCTCCTCATTCTTCTTTCTAGAACTTTCCCATCACTCCAAACACAATCCGACACAAATTTTCCCTTAACTCCCTGATGTCCTGCCCCCAGCCCTGATACTCTGTACTCTCTGCTTTCAGTGCCCATGAACTCATGTATTCTCTGGTATTTTCTTCCTGGTTTCTAGGAGGCTTAAATTTAACATCCTAGCTCTGTAGGCATCTCGTTTGCTTTGACACCAACTTCACTTGAAAAGCTTACATATGCTATGTTCCTTTAATTCCATCCCCTGCCTTCATGTGCTGCTCGTCAGAAATTACATGCTGCGCATCGTGAGTCCAAATCCACTGGTTTATCACTACATTTTGCGCATTCATTGTTTATATCCTGTAAGAAATGCAATGTGGAGTTTCAAACCAGAAATAGCACAGGGCTGGCATTTACATTTGCCCATGTCAGTGCAGAATCTTTAATTCTTCATGGGGCTCCAGCCAGGGTCTCCTGTCCTTTCCTTTTATCCTGCAGCACCCAGTTAGCATCTTTTGAATGCTGGGGAAACAAACTCCTCATCTTTGGTTTACATGGGAAAGACTTAACACCGCTATTCTAGTTGCTAGCTGTGGGAATGTGATATCCCAGAAACAGAACGGGTTTTTAAAAGGGGAATTTATTAAGTTGCATGTTTATGGTTCTGAAGCTGTGAAAAATGTCCAAATTAAAGCAAAGCTATAGAAAATGTCCAATCAAAGGCATCCAGGGAAAAATACGTTGGTTCAAGAAGGCCAATGACATTCAGGGTTTCTCTCTCAGCTGGAAAGGCACATGACGAACATGGCGACATCTGCTAGCTTCCTCTCCAGTCTCCTGTCTCATGAAGCTTCCCCCGGCCGTTTTCCTTCTTCATCTCCAAAGGTGTCTGGCTGCCTGGGCTCTGTGGTTCTCACCATTCTTGTGACCCTGCTCTGTTGCTCTCCTGTCGTTTTCTCCAAAATGCTTCCTCTTTTAAAAGATTCCAGGAAAATAATCAAACCTCACCTGGAATGGTGCAGTCACATCTCCCTCTAATCCAAGGTTAATACCCACAATTAGTCACATCTCCACAGAGATAATCTAATCAACTTTCCGACCTACAATGCTGAACAAGGATTGACAGAAGCGGCTGTCTCCGTGAGATGTACAAGGATTAAAACATGGCTTTTTTAGGGTACATCACCCTTTTAAACCAGCACTATCACCATTACTTTTTAAAAACATTTTTTATTGTGAAAAATAACATATATACAAAAAAGCAATAAATTCCAAAGTGCACCACAATTGTTACTTTTAGTACAGATTTCAGTGCTTGGTATGGGTTACAGTTCCACAATTTCGGGTTTTTCCTTCTGGCTGCTCTAAGATACTGGAGACCAAAAGAAATATCAGTATGATGATTCAGCGATCACACTGATTTGTTAAACTCTAACTTCTTGGTTATAACTCATCCTTCTCCTTTGAGCCTTCTCCCACTATTCAGGGGTATTTGAACTCTCCTTATTCTAACTTTTCATGATGTTCTAGACAGGCCAGCTCTTCTCAGTTTCAGGACTTATCTGGCTTAGGAGCCCTCTGGAACTGTAGGTTTCTGGAAAATAATTTTAGTGCATGAAACCTTTGTAGAGTCTTATATAATGCCCTAGCTGTTCTTTAGGGTTAACAGGAATGGTTTTGGTTGGGGGTTGGCAGGCTGTGATAGGTAGCAATGTCCAGCTGTAGCTTGCATAAAAGTGACCTCCAGAGTAGTCTCTCGACTCTATCTGAACTCTCTCTGCCACTGACACTTTATTTTTATTTTTATTTATTTATTTATTTATTTATATTAATTAATGGAAAAAAAAAGAAATTAACCCAACATTTAGAAATCATACCATTCTACATATGCAATCAGTAATTCTTAACATCATCACATAGATGCATGATCATCGTTTCTTAGTACATACACATCAGTTTAGAAGAACTAGCAATATACCAGACAAAGATATAGAATGTTAATATAGAGAAAAGAAATAAAAGTAATAATAATAGTAAAAAACAAAAAACAAAAAAACAAAAACAAACAAACAAACAAACAAAACCTATAGCTCAGATGCAGCTTCATTCAGTGTTTTAACATGATTACTTTACAATTTCGTATTATTGTGCTGTCCATTTTTGAGTTTTTGTATCTAGTCCTGTTGCACAGTCTGTATCCCTTCAGCTCCAATTACCCATTATCTTACCCTGTTTCTAACTCCTGCTGGTCTCTGTTACCAATGATATATTCCAAGCTGATTCTCGAATGTCGGTTCACATCAGTGGGACCATACAGTATTTGTCCTTTAGTTTTTGGCTAGACTCACTCAGCATAATGTTCTCTAGGTCCATCCATGTTATTACATGCTTCATAAGTTTATCCTGTCTTAAAGCTGCATAATATTCCATCGTATGTATATACCACAGTTTGTTTAGCCATTCTTCTGTTGATGGACATTTTGGCTGTTTCCATCTATTTGCAATTGTAAATAATGCTGCTATAAACATTGGTGTTTCCGTTTGTGTCTTTGCCCTTACCACTGACACTTTATTAATTACACTTCTTTCCCCCCTTTTGCTCAGGATGGAATTGTTGATCCCACGGTGCCAGGTCTGGATTCATCCCTGGGAGTCCTCTCCTATGTTACTAGGGAGACTTTCACCCCTGGATGTCATGTCCCACATAGAGGGGAGGGCAATGATTTCACTTGCAGAGTTGGGCTTAGAGAGGCTGAGGCCACATCTGAGCAACAACAGAGATCCCCCAGAAGTAACTCTTAGGCATAACTGTAAGTAAGCTAAGCTTCTCTGCTACAGACATTAGCTTCACAAAAGCAAGCCTCAAGATCAAGGGCTTGGCCTATTGACTTGGGGGTCCCTAATATTTGAGACAGTATCAGGGGTTTCCTAAGTGGGAAAGTTAAAAGTTCCAGATTTTTTCTTCATTCCTTCAAGGAACTTCACCAATACTGTTTAACTATCTGTGCAAGCTACTCTGGGATGTATCCAGGCATTACATTACAATATACAGGATTAAAGGCCCTCATTCCCATTCTGGGCTCCCTGTGTTTGGGTTGTATAAATGAGTTATCAAGACTGGTTGAGTTAGATCATCTGCTACAGAAAATGTAGGCTCTGGACAAAATAAACCTTTCTTCCTTTGTTCTCACAGAGTGGATGAAATCCTAAAATACAGTCGATATCATCCTTGACCGTGCACCACTGTCATTTTTGAAAGACAGTTTTGCCGGATACAGAACTATTGGCTGGCAAGTTTTGCTGTCAGCACTTTAAATATGTCATCCCACTGCCTTCTTGCTTCCATGGCTTCCTGTGAGAAACTGACATTTCATCTTCTTGAGGCTGCCTTGTTCACCTCATTTTACACTTATCTCTTAGGGCTTTCAGAATTTGGCAGTTTGCCCTCTACATGAAGGGCAAGTTCTGGAATGGGGAGTCCCTTAGGCCACCACCAGAGAAATGGAGTCACATGTGCATGCTCCTAGTGTGTGTTCAGGGCTCCCAGTATGTGCTCAGGGCTCCCAGTGTGTGCTCAGGGCTCCCAACGTGTGCACAGGGCTCCCAGGATGTGCATAGGGCTCCCAGCGTGTGCACAGGGCTCCCAGTGTGTGCTCAGGGCTCCCAGCATGTGCACAGGGCTCCCAGGGTGTGCATAGGGCTCCCAGCGTGTGCACAGGGCTCCCAGTGTGTGCACAGGGTTCCTCGCATGTGTACAGAGTTCCTAGTGTGTGTACAGGGCTCTCAGTATGCACATGGGTCTCTCAGCATGTGCTCAGGGCTCCTAGCATGTTCTTAGGACTCCCAGCATGCACATGGGGGCTCCCAGTATGCACACAGGGCTCCCAGTATGTGCACAGGATTCCCAACATGTGCTCAGGGCTCCCAGCGTGTGCACAGGACTCCTTGACACCGAGCGTGTGCATAGGGCTCCCAGTATGTGCTCAGGGTTCCTAGTGTGTGCACACAGGGCTCCTTAGCTCCCCAGGAGCAGGACCAGGCTTCACACTGGGGGTACCAGCTCTGGGATGAACTGCTGAGGGGTTGGGGAGGCATGATGGGATCCCCCACTTTCAAGTGCGTTTTTCTGGATTCAGTGCTTGCCCTGCTACTGCAGTCCCTGGAGCTTTGAGAAAGTGTTTCTGCCAGTGCCTGCTGATTGTAGAGAGTTCTGTGGGTGGACAGCCCTGAAGCGTCTCCCCACACCACCTTGCTCAGGGCGGCCTCCGTACCCACCTCTTTTATTGGCAATGACATTTTTCTACCGACCGTTGCAATCCTCCCCTCTTAGACAGAGATGACCGCATGAGCAAGCGGGCAAATGGTGCCCACAGGCCTTAGGTGCACCCGCCTGTCCACTCCCCACCAGGTCCTGCACTGGTCTCTGGACACAGGAGGGAGATGGGGACCCTTCTTGCCTGGGTGATCACGGGCATGGAAAGAGGTGGGTACGGTGCAACGTGCTAAGTGCCACAAGGCAGGCACACAGCAAACGCTGCTGATCAGAGCTCGGAGTCTGGCCAGGAGTTCAGGCATGAAACGGATATAGTGGTGGAATATCACAGCGAGAAGAAAGTGCCATTGGAGCTCAGGGGAGGGGCACCTGACCGACACCTGGAGCCAAGAGGACACCTGATCTGAGTCTTAAGCTCATGAATGAAAAACGGTGGTGAAGACATTGGCATGTAAGGACAGGGCGAGAAGACTGCTAAAACACATAGAAAACAGAGCCTGTGACCTGAACCAGCGAGTGTCAAGGTGGGGGCCGGGAGCCCCAGTTCTGTCTTTAATCATGGGGTCTGCAAGGGTAAGGAATGCGCTGCAGCCCTGAGTCTGCCTTGGGCTTGGGTGGCTTACTTTTCTCCTCTGTGCTGTCTCAACCTCTGTAAAAAAGGAAGGAGGTTGACCAGATGATCCCCTGCTCCTCTAACATCTGATGGATCCGAGTGGAAGTTTATTTCTGGATACAGAACAAGTGGACTGCATTTCAACACTCTAAAAATATCCCTTGCAAAGTGTGCGGGCAGCATGTTTGGACATACCTCTGTCTTGCCATCCAATATCCGGCTGGCTGGGAGGCTCTATTTTTGGAGGGCAGCTGGGGGAAGGATGAAGTGGTGTGGTTTTGCTATGATGGTCGGGAGGACTAAGGGATTCCTGGACTTGCTAGCCTATTTTGGTCTTCCTCCATTCAGGGTAAGAAAGGATCCATAAAGCTCCTGACTCTGGCGGGGGGGTGGGGTAGGAAATAATTACAGTGTAAAGTGCCTTTCTGCAATAGCAATTCTTTTTCTCACGGCAGAAGATTAGATTTCTCTCTCCGGGATGCAAAGAGGTCATGACATTTCCCTACTGTCCCTTGAGATGGCCAGCTCCCAAACTTTTTCTGGCATGCTAACTTCTTGGGAGTATGATTTTTGGCGCTCAAAATAAATCTTGTGGTGCCCAATCCAATGTCGGCAGTTGAATTTCCCCTTCTCACCAGGCACACGTGTGTCTAGTCACTGGCACACCCGTTCATCTCCCGTGCTGATAAGGCAAAGCTGCTTTGGTGGCCAGCAGCTCCCGGCTGGGTCTCGTCACTCACCATGGCCCTCTCAGCAGCTCTGTTGTGCCCCACCAGAATTCCGGAAATGCCCGTGAACTTCTGTTCTCACCTAGCCCCCAAAGAAGACCTAATTTAAGCAAAAGCAAATTGATGGCTTGCAGGGTATAACACAGTGCAGTGGAAAAGGATTCTTTTCCTTTCCTTTTTTCAGCTCTTACATGGGTGTGTTTTTTTTTAATGTGGAATCCCTGGGATAACAATCCACCACTGGTCTTTCAGTCATTCCCTCCTAGAAGCAGCCTGCTGGGTTCTCAGAGAGACTGGCTTGCTTAACTGAAGCATGTTGTATCAGTGAACGTTCTCGAAAGAAACAGCCAACGGGAGAGTATATACATATATATATCCTATAGATATAAACACACAGTATAGATGTGCTATACACAGAGGTTGCATATATTTATGTTTAAGAATTGGCTCATGATATCACATGGGCTAGCAAGTCAGAAATCTGTAGGGCAGGCCAGGAGGTTGAAGACTCAGGCACAAAATTCAGGCACAATTTCTTCTTCCCTGGAGACTCAGCTTTGGCTCTTACTTTCTTTAACTAACCACCCGCCTTACTGAGGATCATCTCCTTTACTCAAAGGAACTAGTTGTAGATGTTAATCACGTCAACAACACACTTCCACAAAAACCTAGCCTAGTGCTTGACCAAACAACTGGGTACGATTGCCTGGCCAAATCGACCATCTGACATGTGCAATGAGAAATTATTCCTTATTTTAAAGGCATGAAATGATCCCTTATATTTTGCATGGTGAGTGTTTCAACACTCTTGTGGAGCAGATATTATGTGCTGAGTTTTGGGAGGCAGAGAGCAAAGAGATGTACCTTCAAGGAGTTCCGCCTGTGGGAAATAGACACAGAGATGGATAATAATGCTAGAGGAATTACCTGCTGATGGATAATGATGCTAGAGGAATTACCTGCTGTTACAGTGACATGGATAAAGTACTGGAACCCAAGGAGGGATGTTCAGCCCCACCTGGGGCTGGGGAGAAGGGAGTTGGGGAGAGGGCATTCCAGATAGAGGAGACAGCCCATGCACAGGCGTGGAAGTAGGAAGGGGAGGCTAAGTGAGGTTGATGTTTCACAGGGAAGGCAGCACCCAGAGCCAAAGTGCTCAAGAGAGCCTTGTTCTGTGAAATACTGGAGCAAGCAAAATTATACATTTCCAGTGATGGCCTGAAGATTGGAAATGCCACAGGGAATTCAGCGGCCCCCTGGAAAATCCTTCGGTAATGTGAACCCCTTTCCTGGGGACAAAGTGGGCTCTTGGTGGTTTATTTATGCCGGACATTTGATTTTCATTTATCTGACAGCCTTTTGAGCTCTCTTACTGCTCACTAAGGGGTAGGAAAGACAGAAGAGAAATGGTCATCTTTCAATCATTTAATGTCACCAGCTCTGTTTTAAAGCCATGCTTCTGAGAGTTTTAAAGAGATTTAAATAACATGAAAAAGTACAAATATTTACCCACATAGTTACCATTTCTAACAGTCTTTGTTTCTTTCTGTAGATCTTTACTTCTCCCTGGTATCCTTAAGTCTCAAGTACTGTTTAAAAGTTTTCTTTTTGGTATGGATGTGCATTGATGAATTCCATCAGCTGTGGTATGCCTAAAAGTCTATAGTTTGCCTCTATTTTTGAAAGATCTTTTCTCTGGATGTATGGAATTCTAGGTTGAGAGCTTTTGTTTTTCTGTCAATAATTAAAAAGTGTTGTTCCACTGTCTGCTCGTTTGCATTGTACCAGATGGGAAATCTGCTGTCATCTTTAGTTTTATATACAACATGTCCTTTTTTTTTACTGTCTCCTTTTAAGGTTTTGAGCAGTTCAATTCTGATGTGTCTTCATGTAGTTCTCTTTGTGTTTCCTCTGCTTGAGCTAAATTGAGATGCTTAGATCTGTGGGTTTACAGTTTTCATCAAAATTGGAAAATTTTCAGAAATTATTTTTTCTATCCCTCTCAGCCTTTTATTCTCTCCCTTATCTCTCTCCTATCCTGCTGTACTCATCTTGAAAATTCTTTTTAAATCTATGTCTCACTTTAGATAGTTCACATTACAGTAAGTTTATCTTTACTACTAATCTCTTCTTTTGCAATTTCTGATTGCCTATTAATCTTATGTGGTATGTTTTCACCCCAACATTGTAAGTTTTCATCTCTAGAAGTTTTATTTGGGTACTTTTAATATTTTCATTATCTCTACTTAACTTTTTGAACCTACAGAATAGAGCTATAATAATTGTTTTAATGTCTTCCTCTGTTAATTCTAATGTCTGTGACAACTGGGTTCATTTTCAAGTGATTGATTTTTATCTTCATTGTGGGTCATGAAAGTCTAGTAAGTTTTGATTGGATGCCAGACATTACACATTTTGCCTTGTTGGGTACTGGATACTTTGTATGGCTATAAACACTCTTGAGATTTGTTCTGGGGTGCAGTCAAATTACTTGAAATAGTTTCATCGTTTAGGTCTTGCTTTTAAGATGTTAGATAGAAACATAACAGTGTTCCTTCGGTGGATAATTATTCTCTACTCCAACTGTTCCCCCAAATGCCCTGTCAGTGATAAGGTTTTCCAAGTCTGGTTTAGGGAACAGTCGGTATTTTCAGCTCTGCGTCAGTTTTGGCAAGTGCTCAGGTGTTTTCTTCCATGGCCTTGGATCGTTTCTTCACCTGCATCCACTGGTCATTCCTCAGCTCATCATGCAAAAGGAACCCCCTGAAGATATCTGGGTTCTCTCTCTGTGTACCTCTCTCCTCTCTGGTACTCTGTTCTGCAAAATCCCTCTGCCTTGGTCTCTCAGACACTCTAGCACCATCTCCTCAACTCAGGGGTCCACAGCATGCTGCTAGGTGAGTTAGAGAAATGGCAGAACTCACCCCACCTCTTTCCTTTGTCTCGGGAGACACTGTCCATCATTGCCTTCAAGTGCCTTGAAGACTGTGGCTTCCTGTATTATGTTTTGGTTGCTTTAGGTGGGAGAGTAAATCTGGCCTCTGATAGGCCATTTTGCTTGGAAGCAGAACTCCTGGTGAGAGTTTCGATGGAGAAGGAAGTAGGAGCTATGACATGACGTAAGGCATTAGCTGATTCTCAGAATTGAGTTCCCCTCATTGTCAGTAGAACGTAAGCCCCCTGAGGACAGGACTTATTCTTTTCACTCACTGCTGAGATCCCGCCTCTTAGAATGGTTCCCGGCACAGGGTTGATTTCTCATCTCTTTTGCTCAATCAATGAATAAGTAGATGAGACAGTGGATGGAGTGACAACAAATGAAGTGGGTGTGGAATTTCTCCTGGATTTAGGAGGGTTTGGCCCCCTCCCCTTCCCAAGCACTGTGGAAGAAGTGCAAATATCTAAACAGCCACTGGTGTCAGATAACACGAGTTTTTCTAAGGTGAAAGTTAATATTCCCTAGTGCCAACCTTGCTATTGTTTAGACATTAACATAGAAAAGAGGTAAACTGAGGGTGGGGGAGGCGGGGAGAAGAAGTTAATTTATAGATTAAAATGTGTTTCTTCACAATCTCCTCACGTGGGGATATTGCCGAATGCTCCTAAGCATTACATAGCTATCAGCATTCTGGAACATTCCATGAGAGCTGTGCTAGAAATGCACTCCCTGTCTCTTTGTGGGGATGAAAGGAGGTTGGGGGAATGACTGCCCTTCTCGGTGGTCCTTCCTGGTGGATAGTATGCATCTAGGAAAACATCACTACAGTATTTCACCCCCCCCCACTCTCTCCCTCCCCATCCCCTGTTTTTTTTTTTTTTTTTTTTTTTTTTTTTTTTTTTTTTTAAGGAAAGACAGAGAGAAGGAAGGAAGGATAGAAGGAAGGAAGGAAGGAAGAAAGGGAAACATTTTTAAACATTTTCTTGTTTTTTATTGTATTCTGTTTCTCCGTTTTTGTTACATGGGCTGGGGCCGGGAATCGAACCGAGGTCCTTCGGCATAGCAGGCAAGCACTTTGCCCGCTGAGCCACCGCGGCCCGCCCCCCATCCCCTGTTTTAAGAATAAACTATCTGGGAAGAAAATTGTGCATGTGTGTCTGTGGGTGAGTGTGAGTGTGTGTTTATGTGTATCTGTATGAGTGTGTGCATGTGGCATATGTGCAGGTCTGCATGTGAATCTGAGTGGACACACATGAGTGTGTCTGTGTGTAAATATGAGTGTGTGAGTATAAGAAAGTCCGTGTATGAGTGTGCAATTACATGTGTGTGTATGAGCACAAACATCTGTGACTGTGTGTGAGTTACTGTGTATGAGTGTGAGTGTATGTCTCTGTGTGCTAGGGAATATGAGTGTGTCTGTGTGCAAGTGAATATGAATGCATCTGCGAATTCATGAGTGTGTGATTATGTGTATTTATAGGAATGTGTGCATGTGATAAACGTGTTTCTATGTGTGTCTGGGTGTGTGAGTGAGTATGAGTGTAAGACTGTGTGTGTGAGTGTAAGACTGTGCATGTGAGGGTTACTGTGTATATTAGTGTGTGTGAGTGCAAATGAGTGTAAGTATATCTGTATGAGTGAAGACGACTGTGTACCTGTGTGTGAGTGAATATGAATGTGAGTGTGTCTGTGCATGCGAATGTGTGCATTGAGTGTGTGTCAGAGTGTGAGTTGCCTGTGCATATTAGTGTGTATGTGTGGGTGTGTCTGTGAGTGTGTATATGTTTGTGTATGTACATGTTGATGTGTCTGTGTGTCTGCCTGTGTCTGTGCATGTTGTAGGTGAATATGAGCGGTGTATATGTGTGGGTATACGCATGTGAGTGTGTCTCTGTGTGTGTGTGTCTCTGTGACTATGTCTGTGTATGAGTGTGTGTATGTATCTGCGCACATGAGTATGTCTGTGTGTGTGTCAGTGTGTCTGTGAGTGAGATGTCTGTGCATATGTGTGTGTGTCTGTGAGTGTGTGTGCATGTGAGTGTGTCTGTGTGCATGCAAGTGTGTGCATATGAGAGTGTCTGTGTGTGTCAGTATGTCTGAGATATCTGTGCATGAGTGTGCATGTGAGTGTGTCTGAGGGTGAGGTGTCTGTGCATGTGAGTGTGTCTGTGCTTGTGAGTCCAGGCAAGGCCACAGACCCGTGAACAGATGCTCTCCCTGTGAAGCCTCCCAAGCTCCCACTTGCCCGTCTCCCCCAGATGTGGGACAGAGAAACAAGAGACACAGCAGCTCTTCCTAAATCAGAGTCATGGGCACTGACGACTGCACCAGCGTGAAGAAACCCCCAGTGAACAACTGGCCCTCTGGGTGGCCTGCCCAGGCGCGATCAGTCCTGGATGCCTCTTGTTAAAGCTGTTTGCCCCTTTCCCGCGGGGCGGCGCTGGAGGGGCCGAACTCCCAGGCATGCGCCTTCCTCCAGAAATGACCACCTGTGCCCGGTTCCCGGGTCCAGCCTCGCCTTCCCCTAGTCTTCCCCCGTTTGCTCAAGGAAAGTGCATTCCTTGACGGGGAGAGTTAGACCATCGCTGCCCCTATGTCTGCTGGCTCTAGGACAAGGCCACCGAAACACAGGCGCTGCCAGGACGCCGGCGGGTCCCCTGCCGGAAAATGACCCTTGGCTCCTTGCAGCTGTTTCATTTAGTTTTCAAAACAAAGTAGAATTATTCAATAAAAAGAAGAATTTTGAAATCAAGTCCTAGGACAGGATGGGTAAACATTGTTATTGATTGCACTTTGTAAAAGCTTTCTCAATAAAGCCAGTGCCCTTGTGTCCCCTCCTGGGTTTCTATTAGGTAATTTAATACCTCTTAGCTCTTACTTTATATTGTGTTTCTTTTTTTATTACTTTTTATTACAGTACATCTTTGTAGCCACAAATTGAATGGCATAATTTTCTTTTCCCGAAACAAAAAATGCACTTTTTGTTCAAGAAAGTAGTAATTCTAGACAGAACTTACTCGGTTAATGGGAAAAACTTCTACAGACCATCCTTACCCGACATTTCCCTGCACCTTTTGATCTAAAACTCGGTGGCAGAGCTGGTGCAGTCCATTTTAAAAGGAGCAAAAAAGTTCTTTGTGGGGATCAGCCGGACCTCACATTTGCTTTGCTTTGTATTTTACATAAAAGAGTGAATTCCCTTCTCGACGTTTTAATTTCCTTCACGGGCGCCCGCGGGGCCGGACGTGGGGCCGGGGCGCGCCCCCTCGGGGCCTCTCCCCTCCCGCGTCCGGCGTGCCTCAAACCAGTCCGGGGGACAGTCTCCCGGCTCCCGGCGCCCCTACCCCGACGGCGGCGGCACCGTGGGCAGGGCAGCGGCTCGGCCGGGTCTGGGGGCAGCCGGGCCCCGCACAGGGGTCTCCCCGTACCCCGCCCTCTGCCCCACGCCTCTGCCCTGGTGCCTGGAAGTGTCCTGGGTGCAAGGCCTGTCCCTGCGCATCCTGCGTCCGGGGAGCGGGGCCCGAGGTCTGTCAGGGAGCCCCTTCCACGACAGATTTTTTCGACGCCCCTGGTCCTTGCGCCCGTTCTGGCCAGAGAGCGCTGCCCGCAAGCGGCTCGGATGACGTGGCCCTCCTCGGAACGCACGGCCCGTGCCGCTGCTGCTCCGGGTGGAACGGGGCTCTCGAGGATCACAGCCCGCAGGGTACCAGGGTCACGGACACCCGAGGCTCCGTGCGGGCAAGGTTCTATCTCCCAGGTCCCGCGCGCGGAGGCTCTTGTTTTTATCGAGGTGACCTTCTCGTCGAGCGGAAGGAGCCATTTTAAGGTTGTTACGGAGCAAACGCGCTCTTTGCCGGAGGCGCACAGAAGTCAGTGCCTCGAGATCCGAATTTCAAGAAAAGAAAAGGTTTTTTTCCCAATCCCCAAGCAAGGAGCCAGGGGAATGAAAAGGAAGCTCAAAATCTGTGTCCTCTCTCTAAAGAGCTTAGGGTTTTTATGGGATTTAAAGGGGGAGGGTTGGAGACACTGACGTTATGTAAATCGGAATATATTGATCTTTTCTGGTTGTAGCTAATGTAGGGGCGCCTGCAAGCGCCACAGAAGTGCTTGAAAACTGACAAGCCAGCTGGGTGGCGGCAGGGCTCTGCTCTACCGCGTTGTAAATCTCTTGGTTAACATAAAATTACAAGCTAAAATAACAAGTGAAGGAATGGAAATAAGCTAAATAAATGAGCTCTGTGTGAGGGGAACGTAAGATAACAAGCTAAAATAACAACTACAAGTAAGAGCAATAAGCTAAAATAACAGCTACAAGTACAAGCAAGGACTAAAGCTAAAATAAGAATTACAATAGCAGGTAAAACAGCTCAGGGGCGCTCAGCACCGTCCCCATGTCCAGCTTGTCCATCCAATGCCACTGCCCCCAAAGAGATTCCCGGCCTCCCCAGCCCCTGGCAAACACCCACCCTCTTTCCGTCTCGTGGCCTGGCCTACGGGGAGTATTTCCCTTAAGTGGAGTCACACGGTGCTTGTCATCCTGTGTCTGAGCCGTCTTCGTGGCGTGGGGGGAAACATCCTGTTGACCCGTTGGTTTACCAAAGGGTGCTGGGGCTGCTCCCCCCTCTTGGCTACTGTGATGGCTGCGACTGTGCACATGCGTGGGCAAATTGTCTGAACACGTGTTTTTGATTCTCCCAGGTGTGTGCTAACATCCGTGCCAGATGCCAAGCCGGTTTCTCCAGGCTCTTGGAGGACCCCATCCTGGGATGGCCTCAGCCCTCTGCACCTGGCCTCTGAAGCAGTATCTGGAGAGCCCGAGGTGGGTTCAGGACTTGCAGCTCTGGGGAATTCTGCAGCCTCCAGCCCCAGGGAACTGCCTTGACTCTGGACGCCATAGGGGAAGGACGGGCAGGGGCTCTTATGCTTCCAGGGCTCTGGGAAAGAGCCATGGGCCTGAATTTTATGTCAGGAGATCTGCTGACCACACTTGGCCACAGGGCACTTAGTCAAAGACGCAGCAGTCAAATGCAAGAAGTGCAAAAGGAACATATGCTGATTGTGTTCTAATATCTGGAACTGAGACTCTTGAGCTGCTGCAACAAATGAGGAGAAACCAGGAGGCTTAAAGTGACAGGGATGTTTTCTCCCATGGCTCTGGAGGACACAGGTCCAAAGCCCACCT
Source organism: Tamandua tetradactyla (assembly GCF_023851605.1). Taxonomy (NCBI): domain Eukaryota; kingdom Metazoa; phylum Chordata; class Mammalia; order Pilosa; family Myrmecophagidae; genus Tamandua; species Tamandua tetradactyla. The sequence continues at coordinate 174,459,368 of NC_135353.1, read as the reverse complement.
GTGGCCTGGCCTAGCTCCCTTGGAGGCCCCAGGTGCTCCCTGGCTTGTGGCTGCGTCCTCCAGAGCTCTGCTCCATTTTCTGCTCCATCCTCTCCCCGTATGTCTGTCTCAAATCTCCATCTCCAGCCTCTTAGGAGGGCACTTGTCATGGGATTTACAGTCCATCCTAAATCCGGGATGACCTCATCTCAACACACCTACCTTCTCTACATATAAGACCCTGTTTCAAATAAGTTCCAGTTCACAGGTTCAGAGGTGGACAAGTCTTTTGACACCTGAGTCATGATATTAAAAGCAGTTAATTTTAGGATAAAAAATATAGTGATTCTTGTGTGTGATGGAGACATTGCTTCCTGCAGGAAGCTTTTCCTGGGTTCCACTGGGTTCCCTATCAAGAGAATGAGTGTCTTTTTCATCTTCAGCTCCAGGCAATAAAGAACTCTTTATATTCAACAGCCCTGTGAACAGTTTGGGAAAATTGTCACTAAATTCTGAGAAAGAGGAGACTTCTACTAGAGTGGAGAGAAGACCAGTAAAATCTTCCTGAACGAGAAGACATAGGACAAATCTTTCAGTTGTTCCTTCCATTCCAGAAGGTTCTTTCCTTGGCATGTGGGGATAGAGAAGTAAGAAAAAGGCCATAAGAGTTGAAATTGCTGTGATCTTATTTTGTCCTTATGGTGACAATGGATTCATCACCCAATAGTTGAAAAAAAGAGAAGAGGACACACCTTCAGGAATAGCTGAGACTCTAATGGCATCTTTGAGGCTGCCCAGACCTCCTGGGCTGGACTGGCCTTGCCCAATGCCTGTCAGTGGCAATGTTTGGATTCTACGAACTGTAAACTTGCAGGATGGCTACCCCGATATCAGGGCCGTGTGGTATGGGTGGAAAACTAGACAAACAGGTCAATGGGACAGAACTGAAGCCACACTAGGTACAGTTACATGGACTTTGACAAGGGATGCAGGCAGCCCCTTTGGGGAGAAAAGTCTTCTCAACAAATGGACAGCCGGCCAATCACATGCAAAACAATGGATATAGATACAAGCTTCGCACTTTTCCTAAAACTGGTCATAGACCTAAATGCAAAATGCAAAACTAGTAAACTTGTAGAAAATAACTTGGGAGAAAATCTAGGTGACCTTGGGTTGGCAATGACTTTTCAGTTCTATTTTATTAATTATTGTTACTATTATTTTGAATACCTGGTATTTTAGGTTTGGGTTTGGGTTTGGTAACAAAATGCTTTTATGTGGAAAATTAATTAGATGGCATGCTGGTTTGAAGGTGTTATGTATCCCGGAAAAGCCATGTTTTAATCCCGATTCCATCTCATGGAGATAGCTGTTTGTTTTAATCCTGATTTAATAATGTGAATTGGAATCTTTGATTAGGTTATCTCCATGGAGGTGTGGCATGCCCAATTGTGGGTGTTAACTGTTGATTAGATGGGGATGTGACTCCACCCATTTCTGGTGGGGCTTGATTAGTTTACTGGACTCCTTTAAAAGTGGAAATATTTTGGAAAGAGTCAAAATGACAGAAATGACAGAGCCGACAGAAACCTCAGAGCAAAGCTGGCACAGCTTCCAACATTTGGAGACCAGAGATATGGATGTTTGGAGATGCTTGGAGCCCAGCAGACATCGCCATGAAATATTAGGCAAGCCAGAACCTGGAGAGAGCTCAGGGAAAAGCCAGCCCTGGAGAAGCAAAGAGAGGAACCCCATAGGAACAGAGGCTGGGAGCAACGGAGCCCAGGAGCAAGGGACCAGCAGATGCCAGCCACGTGACTACCCAGCTGACAGAGGGGCTCCTGACACATCAGCCTTTTAAGGTATCCTTCCCTGGATGCCTTAGTTTGGACATTTTATAGGTTTAGAACTGTAAACTTTTTTTAAAATTGAATTCCCTTTTTAGAAGCTGTTCTGGTTCTGGATAATGCATTCTGGCAGCTTGCAGACTAACACAGATGATGAGATGATGTCGTAAGAAGTAAAGTGGAAACAATATCAAAATGACTGTGCAGGAAATGATGACATGTTATATACCACAAAATGCATGACATAGCTAGGGTTCTCTAGAGAAACAGAATCAGCAGGAGATGTCTGTAGATATAAAATTTATAAAAGTGTCTCATGAAACCATGGGGATGTAAGAGTCCAAGGTCTGGAGGGCAGGCCGTGAGCTGGCAGCTCCAATGAAGGTCTTCAGTGAACTCTCAGGAGAGGCTGGTGGGGCAACTGTGGGGATGTAAGAGTCCAGGGTCTGGAGGGCAGGCCACAAGCTGGCAGCTCCAAGGAAGGTCCTGAACGAGCTCTCAGGAGAGGCTGGCTGCCTGAAGCAGGAAGAGTGACCATCTCTTCTGAATCTTCCTTAAAAGGTTTCCAGTGATTAGATTAAGCATCACTCATTGCAGAAGACACTCCCCTTCTCTGATTACAAATGCAGTCAGCTGTGGATGCAGCCAATGTGATCATGATTGAAGTCCATGAAATGTCCTCACAGCATCACACAGGCCAGTGCTTGCTGACCAGACAACCGGGCACCACCACCTGGCCAGGTTGACACATGAATCTGCCCATGACAAGGGATGAGATTCTGGGGGTCCTTGGCCGTTCTCCTTTCCTAATTGGGGGGGGTCTCTGTGGCCATCACGTTTTACACTCCAAGGTCGGGTCTTTCCTTGATGCCATGGCACGCTGGCCCACTGGAGACTCTAGACCTTTGGGGGCTGGGTGGAGCAGAATCTACTCAGGTGCCTCTTAGGGTGGGACAGGCGTGGACCCCCCACCACAGAGATGCCACTCCATGGGATCACAGGGTTTGTCCAGGGTCTTGCCTCAACTTTTGACCTTCATGCTCATTGGCCTCTACATCACATCAGTGTTGACCGGGTGGGGCTCTGAGATCCTCACCAGGACCATGGAATGCTGTGTTCTTGTCCTGATGATAACCACATGGACTGTGACAGAGTCTTCTGGGGTTTTGGGAAGACTTGAGGGTGATGGACGTGGCTGAGCTATTTCAGCCACCCTCATCTGCATCTTGGGTTGAGAACGATCACCCCAGCTGGTTAGCACTCCCCCAAATCACTCTCCCCTCTGGGGAGGCTCCGTCAGGGTCAAACACAAATCAACCACAGGACTTTGGATGATTTTGTTACCAGGCTGGCCACATGGTCCCCACAGAGTGACCACTTTGCTTGACCCCTGCAAACCCTTTAGTAAGGACTCTCCATTAGTCAAGGAACAGAAATTCTTTTAAAAAAAAAACGTTAGAGGAAATGTCGGCAGAAGTTGTGATTTTTTCCCCCCTATTCTGAGAATGAGATAAAAGCCACAATGAATACACCATCTTTTAAAGCCAATGTGTGTTTTATTGATCACCGCAGCGTGACACACCATTTGGGAGTGAGAGTTTGTGATATGAACGACGTATGCTACCCAACAACTCAATAAAATGCAACTCAGCTGCTCGCTGGCTGGAAACGGCCACCGAGAGTTTTCCACCTACACTTACATTAGTTAAACTGCTGAGCATGTAGTTAAAAACACACATAAATAATAGACGTGAGGGGTGGGAGGTGACCTTGAGCAGCAACCTGTTTCTCAGGGTGCCTCCAGCATCTGGGACTGCTGCTTGGGGGAAATCACAGAATTCAGACATTCTTCTGAAGACTGTTAAAGGAAACCAAAATCGTGGGTCTTGACCCTTCATTCCAGGTGTTCCCTTCACGGGTGGCGTGACTACGTCTGACCTCATTAGGGTTACAGAGCGCGAGAGGCCAGATGCAGCCCATGAAAGCTGGTTTTGTAGGATCTTTGTCAAAGTTTCCCCAGATGTGAGTCCCGTCCCCAGATCCTCTGCTGTTCTCTGCACCCTCGGGACACCGGTTGTTCCGGGAAGCCCGTGGCCTGGCGCTGACCGGCTGCCCTGGATCGCGGACGCACCTGAGGTTTTCTGTCTTTCCTTTGCTCAGCCAGGCTTCCTGAAGCTTTCCCAGCCAACCCAGAAGGCAATGATCATTGATGGCAAAGCAGAATAAAATAACCTTCCTTTTTAAAAGTGCAGCTGACAATTACGGGACTCTGTACTGGTTTCCTGCGGTCCTCTACATTTCCGTTCACTTCTTTCGGGGTTTTACTTGCTCACGGTCTCCTCTGACCTTTCCGGCACCTTGAGGGAGGTGTGGGGTGCCTGGCTGGAGGATGCCACCAGGCCGTGTGCTCCCCGCTTGGCCAGCTGGGCGTGCGGCTGCATTCAGTAGAGGCTAGGGGGGACAAGGGCTGGGGTGGGCAGCAAACGTGGCCGAGGCCCCTGGCTGTGGACATCTGCAGCCAGACGTGCCTGGCTCTGTGACCTCGGACGACCCCTCACCTGGCCTCGCGACCTTGGGTGACCTCTGTGGAAGTTCCTTACAAGCACACTGCTGCTTCTGCACCCAAGCCTCTGCTAACGTGTGATGGGTGCAGCTCCTTTCATCGGGACAGCTCCCGGGCTCGCGGCCCAATTCACGACGGTCTGTTCTGCCCACAGCACACCTGGTGCTGGACGCCGGGTGCCCCCTGGAATGGGGGTGGCAGGTGCTGTGACCTCGGGGCGAGTTGGGGGCTGGCGCCTTCTGTCCTGTCGGGAGCGGTCAGTGGGCCTGCTCTGATGCCCCCGTGCGCATTGCTACAGCGGCCCTGGGTGTCCATCCCTGCATGTCCGGCGTCCTGGCCCTGGATGACCATCCCTGCCCTGTCTAAGGCACTGGCCCTTGGTGTCCATCCCTGCCCTGTCTGGGGGCCTGGCCCTGGGTGTCCATCCCTGCCCTGTCTGGGGCCCTGGTTCTGGGTGTCCATCCCTGCCCTGTCTGGGGCCCTGGTCCTGGGTGATCCTCCCTGCCCTGTCCAAGGCACTGGCCCTGGGTATCCATCCCTGCCCTGTCTGGGGCCCTGGTCCTGGGTGATCATCCCTGCCCTGTCCAAGGCACTGGCCCTGGGTGTCTGTCTCTGCCCTATCTGGGGCCTTGGCCCTGGGTGACCATCCCTGCCCTGTCCAAGGCACTGGTCCTGGGTGTCCATCCCTGCCCTGTCTGGGGCCCTGGCTCTGGATGACCATCCCTGCCCTGTCCAAGGCACTGGCCCTTGGTGTCCATCCCTGCCCTGTCTGGGGGCCTGGCCCTGGGTGTCCATCCCTGCCCTGTCTGGGGGCCTGGTTCTGGGTGTCCATCCCTGCCCTGTCTGGGGCCCTGGTCCTGGGTGATCATCCCTGCCCTGTCCAAGGCACTGGCCCTGGGTGTCCATCCCTGCCCTGTCTGGGGCCCTGGTCCTGGGTGATCATCCCTGCCCTGTCCAAGGCACTGGCCCTGGGTGTCTGTCTCTGCCCTATCTGGGGCCTTGGCCCTGGGTGACCATCCCTGCCCTGTCCAAGGCACTGGTCCTGGGTGTCCATCCCTGCCCTGTCTGGGGCCCTGGTCCTGGGTGATCATCCCTGCCCTGTCCAAGGCACTGGTCCTGGGTGTCCATCCCTGCCCTGTCTGGGGCCCTGGTCCTGGGTGATCATCCCTGCCCTGTCCAAGGCACTGGTCCTGGGTGTCCATCCCTGCCCTGTCTGGGGCCCTGGCTCTGGATGACCATCCCTGCCATGTCTGGGGCACTGTTCTGGGTGACCATCACTGCCATGTCCGGGACACTGACCCTGGGTGTCCATCCCTGCCCTGTCTGGGGCCCTGGCTCTGGATGACCATCCCTGCCCTGTCTGGGGCCCTGGTCCTGGGTGACCATCCCTGCCCTGCCCAAGGCACTGGCCCTGGGTGTCCATCCCTGCCCTATCTGGGGCCTTGGCCCTGGGTGACCATCCCTGCCCTGTCCAAGGCACTGGTCCTGGGTGTCCATCCCTGCCCTGTCTGGGGCCCTGGCTCTGGATGACCATCCCTGCCATGTCTGGGGCCCTGGTCCTGGGTGTCCATCCCTGCCCTGTCTGGGGCACTGTTCTGGGTGACCATCACTGCCATGTCCGGGACACTGACCCTGGGTGTCCATCCCTGCCCTGTCTGGGGCCCTGGCTCTGGGTGACCATTCCTGCCGTGTTCAGGACACTGGCCTTGGGTGTCTGTCTCTGCCCTGTCCTCGCACTGACCCTTCATCCCAAGGATGAGATGGTCGCTGTCCCTCTCCGGGCAGAGCTCTTGACTGCAGACCCTGTGTTGAGGGTCCAGGCCACGAGAGGGTGCTGGGACTGCCTGGCACTTCCCACAGGCCGAGAGCTTTGGGATGGGGGCACAGAGCGCACCCTACCCCCCGGGATCTCCTTCCTCCAGGCCAGGGGCCGCTTGGCTGGGTTCGTGGGGACTCAGACGGGCCCCAGGTCACCTCCGCGTGGCCCCCACTTCTACAGCTTTACTCAGAAGCTTGCCAAGGCTAACTCTGTGCTCGTCTGTCTGCACCAGGCTCCCGTGTCACACCCCTGCCCTGGGTGCTGGCACATGGGTGAACCCCACCATGTCCTTCCTTTTGGCTCTCACAGGCCTCGCCTGCTGGACAGCTGGACGGAAATGAGCTCCTGCATGTCCTGTGTGTGAGGGGCGCCATGAGGGGCCGTGGGGGGCCGTGGAGGGCGTTACCCAATGTAACTAGGAACAACAGTTTCCAGGACCTGCGGTTCATTGGTGCTTGGGCCAGTCTCAAAGCTGGGCACCGGTCAGACCCATCTGGTCCCAACAGTACCCCGAAAGGAGGCCCTGTGGCTGCTATGCCCCCTGAGCCCACTCTGTGCATCTCCTGTGCTGGATCACATGGCACAGGCCTTCTGTGCCCAGCATCTTTCACGCCATGTGGTGCCTTCAGGTTGCCGAGTCCTGCCCCTTTTTCATGGCTGAGTAATAATCCCAGGGCAGCCAAGCTCCAGGTGTCAGTGTGCTCATGGGTGGGGACACTTTTGGAGGAAGCGGCCATGGGGGACCTCTGGGTCTTGCTGGCTGGGTCTGACTTGGTGGGCGGTGGAGGCCCTGGCAGCAGGGGGGCAGCTGGGACCCCCGACCTCAGGCCCAGGGACAGGCCATATCTGCTCAGCTGTTGTGGGATGGTGGTGGCAGGTGTGGTGGGGGCAGTGCTGTGCCCAGAGCCGGCCTAGGTGGGGCGGGCCGGCCCTGTGCCTGGGGCACGCGGTCCGGGAGGTATTTGGGTAAACGGCAGCGGGGCTGAGAAAGGGAGCGGCACTGACCCGTGGGCTTGGGGCTGACAGCTGAGAGGAAGGGGTGAAAGAAGAGAGGACTCGAGGAGGCGAGGCTGCCGTAAAAACGGAACATGAGGGGGGCAGCTGTGCCCCTTTCAAGGCCGTGGGGGCCCTGGCAGAAATTCCAAGGCTGTTTGCTTTAATGAGGTTGAGAAGGGTGGTGCTGCCCACGCAGTCGGGAAAAACTGTCCTTAAGCTGATGGCTAAGAATAGCGGCTGAGGCCGGTGGCCGCGCGGGGCCAGCTGGTCAGCCACTTTGCTCCCGCATTCCCGAGGGCCGAGAGAGCAACTTTGTGGTGGGGAGGGCGGGAGGGCGCAGAGCCCGTCGGGGGTGGTTTGGGGGTCGTGGTCATTCCCCCAGGGAGCGCGTCTGGGCTTTTAGGAGCCCCTTGCGTCCCAGCTGTCGTCCTGTTTGTGTCGCGGTTGCCAGGGAGACGCCCTGGGCGACAGATTGGAGGGGCAGCTGCGGAGGGCAGAGGGAGCCGGCCAGTCCTCCAGGGCAGCGCCTGCCCCGGGCCGGCTCCTCAGAGAGGGACAAGCTCCTTAGGAGGCCACTCAGGACGCTTTAGGGTGCATCTTTTAGGGTGCGGGTTCCCCAAGGGTCCACAAGAGCCCCGGAAGTAAGGAGAGGCGAGCAGCCGCGTTTGGGGCATTTTTAGGACGTTTTACCGTCTGTGGCATGTGAAGTGGCTGCGAGCTGGGAGTTGGGTATCTGTCCGTCTGTCCCCCTGCCTTCTGGGGACAGGGCACCCACTGCTCCCTGCAGGTCCCAGCACCCTCCTTCCTCCACACAAGGGATGGTGTCACAGTTTTCATGCATTTAGAAAATGCAATTGTGAAACTGCCTTTCCCCAACTCCAGAGGCCTGGAGATCAGAATCTTTACGTGCTGAAGGGTGCCAGGGAGCGGAGGGGGGTGTCATGGCATTTACAGAATCCACAGAAATGCTCAGAGATGTGTCCAAAGTCCATGGCTTCGGGGTTTGGGCGTGGAAAGGGCAAAGCAGTCCTGAAACGCCACCCCGTGTCCCCATCTGTGGCCCGCCGACCTCGAGGTGTCACCCCAAACTTTCCGAATATCCTAGACCACAAGGGTCAGGCTTGGTCATGCCGCCCACCCCCCATCCCGGAGACTGTGTGACGGGGCCCCAGGGACGGAAGCTTCCCCTACAAGGACAGAGCTGCAAGGGTCCCCGGACGAGCTCGGCGCCGGTGCGTCTGCCACTCCCGCCGCCCCTCCCGGCCTCACGCGCTCCTCCTGGGCGCGGCCAGGCCGTCCCCCCCACCGGTAGGACAACGTGCTCCTGGGAACCGAGCCGGGTTATTTAGGGAAGGGGAGAAAATAAACAGCGGGGCATGTTCCTGTTGACACCACTTAAAATTGGGTCCCACCTGCCAAGGAGCCGCCCCGCCAAGTGCTCCCAGCCAGGCCGGAGGCCTGGGGTTGTGTGACCAGGCCAGAACCGGACCCCACGGCCAGCTGCAGAGGGGCCCGACCTCAACTGCTGCCCCCACAGCCACCAGACCAGCTGTCAGCATGAAGTGGGGTCCGTGGCCGCAGCTGCTGAAACAAACAGGGCAAACGGAGGGGCTTAAAGCCATGGGAACTTGCTCTGCAGGATGCTCCGGCCAGGCTGCCCCTCCTGGGGTTCTGGCAACAAGTGGCCCCTGTACGATCCCAGCTCCCCACTGCAGCTGGGATGCGCACGTATCCCTCGACGTCCACGGCCGGCTCCCTGCTTTAGGGGACACTTCCAGCCAGCCAGTGGGCACACATGTGGGGGGCTCCTAAGAGCAGGGCTGAGAGAGGGTCAGCCTGGGCGGCCGAGATCCGAGAGCTTTGCTGGACTGTCCCCCGGGGCTCCGTGAGCTGCAGAGCCCCCTTTCTTTCCTGGTGGCTGCCCGGGCATCTGCACCTTCCACTCATGTGCCCTGGGGAGCGCCGTTCCCTCACCGGCCTTAGCAGTTCCCAGACCCACTTTCTCCAGCTGCCTGTGCAGCACATCACTGCAGCCCCCGTTCCCTGCCCCTTGGCTTTCTCGGTGCACAGCAGAGGCTCTGGGGAGCGGAGGCATCTGCGGGGGCACTGACTTGTCCACGTGGCCAGGGGTGGCCGTGGCAGGTGCCTCAGGGCTGCTCGGAGCAGGTGGAGCCAACCCCAGCACGTCCTCCACCGTGTCTGCTGCCCCCTCTGCACTCCATGCCCTCAGTCAGTCCTCACACGGTCACTCCACTTCTCAGGACCCTCCCATGGCTTCCCCATCCCCTCTGGACGGTCCCCCATGGGTCCTGCCCCCCGACACCCCTCACAGGCTCCATTTCTGCCTGGCCCCCCCGGTCTTGCCCCCCACAGGCCTTCCTTCCCCCCTGCTGCCCCCGGGTCCCGCTGTGCTCATCCACGCTCGCCCTACCCTTCGCCTGGGAGGTCTCGTCCACCTGGGGGGCTGGACGTTGTCAGGGCCTGGGGGCTCCCCCCTCGTCCGCCCCTGGGCTCTGGGGCTGGAGACCACGGCCGTTTTGGTCCCTCGGCTGCGGCAGAGTCTGTGAACATCTGTGCTAAACCGCAACCGGGAGCATTTAAGTGACAGTTTCAGGCCCAGAAAATGTCCAAATCAAGGCGTCGAGGCGCTGCTTTCTTCCCAAAGGCCGGCGCCAGCACTGCTGGGCTCCTTGGCCACACTTGAGGCATGAGTTGGTGTCCGCTGGCCTGTCCCTTTGCCTCTGTCGGTATTCTCTCCATCCGTCCTGGCTGGGCTGGGCCCTCCTCAGCTGACCACGCCACATCAGAAGTTCCAACGGTCAAGGCATCCACACGTGCAGGCACGGGTCTGGGGTCACACGGTGGGGGGCAGCAGCTCCAGCCCTCACCCTGTGCCCCTGTGGGGGGCTTGGCCTGGTCTGCAGATCTGGGGCCCCAAGATCTCCCAAGGTCAGGCTAGACGGACTCAGAGTAGAGAAAGGCCGATACGCTCATGGTTGGGGTGGATAAAGGAAGGGACACTGAGTACAACCAGCAGGGAGAAGGGACCGGGAGGGACCAGACGTGAGCGTCACTGTCCATCCCAGTGGGGTCGGGGGGACAGAGCTTGGTTCTCCCAGCCACGCTGGGTGATGACGTGAGAGGGGTGTCCCCAGCCATGGAGCCCCCAGGGGCCGGGGATTCTCTTGCGGTCAGGCAGGTCTGTGGCTGCCCCCTGCATGGCGGACCTGGTCTCCAGCCCCTCTAGGGGTCAGGAGAGACCCCCCAGCATGGCCCAAGGCCCTAGAGACAAGGGCTCTCCCTTCGGGCGGACCCTGGAAAGGCTTCGCGCTGACCCGTCCATCCTCTGCAGTGCCCAGGGCTGGGCGACCCCTGCCGCGGCCTTCACCCTTCCCTGCCCAAGAGCAGGCAGTGCTGGGTCCCCATCTGGGGCCACCGTAAACGGGGAGGCAAGCGTCCACCCGGATGCGTGCTGGGCTCCACCGTCCACTCCGGAGATGCCACGGCTGCCTGGCACAGACACGGCGAGATGGAGCACACCCTTCGTTGCCGCCGCGCGCTCCCACCACCCCCAGGCCGGGCGCAAGGTCCCGTCCCACGTCTGTCCCGACTCCGCGAATGGCCCCCTGCTCACCTCGCCAGGGCGTGAAGCCTACGGGTAGAGCGCCAAGCGTGGTGAGGTACCAGAAACACGCCACGGGTTTACGAGGCCGTAAAGGCCCATTTGAGAGCCCAGCTCGAGGGGCTGGGAGCCCCCACCCCCGCAGGACCCTGAGAGGGTTCTGGAATGTTCTGTGAACACTGCGTGGCTCTGGGTCCCCCCCTCCCCCCGGGGGTCTTATAGGTTGAACGGGGCCCCCCACAAGGGCAGATTCGAGTCTAACCCCGTCCTGGGCGTGGGACTTCTCTGCAAGACGCAGCCAAGAGGAGGGCGGGGTTCCTGGATGCGACAGGGCTGGTGCCCGGGAAGAGAAGTTAGGGTACAGACAGATGGACGGACAGAGAAGAAATTAGAGGACAGACGGACAGGGAGACAGAGGAGAAAGGTGTCCGTCCCCGAGGAGGTGGCACAGGCGGGTCCAAGAGAAATGCGAAGATGCCCCCAGTTTAGGTCCCGCATCTCCTGACCGACGAGGCATCGGACGCAGAACCCGAGCGCTCCGCGGCCCCAATGGACGGTCTCCTGCAGGCGGGGGGCAGGGCATGGCGGTGAGGGACCGGACGGGTACGTGGGGACAGAGCCCTCCTTCCTCGCCCTCGGCCGTGCGGCGTGATGTGCAGCTCCTCCCGACGAGCTCTTTCCAACCCACGAAAAGTAAATGTAAGCAAAGCCCAAAAGTGGGGGGCCCCTGTCACTTTTGGGGTGCTGCATGCTGCTTTAGCGGGAACCGAGGTTCCGCCTCCGTGCAAGGGCCGCGCTGAGTCCACGTGGCTTTCCCTTTTACGTCAGTTGCCCTGAGCCTGCATTGGTGCACACAGGATATTTAATGCACATTTTAATGCACATTTAATGCACAATTACCCTCTCCCGAGCGGGAACGCTCAGCTGCGGTTCTCGTCGTGTCTGGGCCTCTCCCGGTTTCCTGAAAGTCCCTGTAGTGCTCATAGCACGAGTTTTCAGGGGTGCATGGGTTTTAGGAGTGGCGTAACAAAGTGGTCCTGGGAGGGCACACCGTCTGGCATCTCCACGCAACATGCAAACGTGACATCACTGCCCCCACATTCTCATTTTCTGCCTTTTCCCTTCTGAATGCAATAGAACACGATTCTCATTTAGTATATATTAACTTGGGGCAAGTCTTCTAGGGCTTCTCTCGGTTTTGTGGTTTTGTTTGCCTTTGGAATTTATTCCGGGTTAAAGTGAAATCCCACCCATTGGTTCTTATTTTGCTACAAATTGTACAGCAATGAAAGTGACACACTTTTTTTTAATTTTATTTTTTAAATACCAAAAAACACCAAGCAAACGCAAACATCCCTATTTTGATCATTCCGTTCTGCATATATAATCAGTAATTCACGATGTCATCACATAGTTGCATATTCATCATCATGATCACTTCTTGGAACATTTGCATCTATTCAGAGAAAGAAATAAAATGAAAATAGAAAACAAAAGTATACATACCATACCATTCCCCCTCCCTTTTATTGATCACTAGGATTTCCAACTAAATTTATTTTAACATTTGTTCCCCCTATTATTTATTTTTATTCCATATGTTCTACTCGTCTGTTGACAAGGTAGATAAAAGGAACATGGACACAAGGTTTAGTGATGCACTTTTTAAAGCATTCAATGAAAAGAAATTAAATTTCTTTTATTGCATTTAGAAAAACCACCCAAAGGTTCAAAAACACTCTGCCTGCTTTGTTTCGGGGGCCTCGTTTGCTGTCTCATGAATATCGTGGAAATACAAACAGAAGCCGTGGATTTCAGCCTTCACCCAAGACTCTGCACAAGTGAGAGACATCTCCAGTTCTCTGCAATTATTTTGCAGTTCGGGGCACTGGGCACGGGAGGTCGTGTGGATTCTTGCAGATATTCAATGAAAGGCCGGGTTTTTGTCTATCCCCAGCGTTCGGCTGAAAGTGTTTGCATCCATGAATGAAGGTAAATGAGGTGCCTGGTGAAACGCTGGTTAAAGAGCTGCCGGTGCCTTCTCAGTGCCCAAAAGTCCAGAGACAGAGTTCCCAGTGGGGAGACTCCCTGCTTTCCCGTCCGTACCTGGCAAGTACGCCCTCTCGGGTGGCCGCTGACTGACCCACCCTCACCTCCCCCGGGTGATCCCACTACCCCACATACGGGTTCTTGTCACCCTGCCCCGCTCCCCTTATTTCCCACCAATCCCTGAGGACACACACACTTTCCTGGTTTTCCACATCCAGGAAAACGGAAACATGGGGCAGGCAGGAGAGGCAGGCTGGGGAGTGTGTGGGCTGAGCAGACCTTTCTATGGGCGGGTGCCGGGGGTCAGGTGTCCACTGGGGTCGGGGTGCCGGCCTCACCCAGAGAACATAGCAGCCCCCTCCCCAAGGCAGGAGGAGGTCACTGAATTTTGAATGAATCCCCGCTGCCCCTCCCCACTGCTGTGGCACACACGGACCCCCGAGCTGCCCCATGGCTGGTCCTGGGAAGTCACTCCGTCCGGCATCTCCAGCAGGGGAGGAAATGGTGCTGGCTGAGCCTGGGGAGGGGCTGGGTTGGCGGGCACCTGTGTCCAAAGGGGTCAAGTCAGTCCCCAAGGCCAGGTGAATTTTCAGGGTTGCACGAATTTTCAGGGGTGGGTGAGTTTTCAGGGGTGTTTGAGTTTGTTTTCAGGGGTGCACGATTTTTCAGGGGTGGGTGAGTTTTCAGGGGTGGGAGATTTTCAGGGCTGCACGATTTTTCAGGGGTGCAGGGGTTTTCAGGAGGGGCGTAGCAAAGCAGCACGCAGTGGGGCCTTAAATCACCAGGAGCTTTTGCCCCTCACGGTTCTGGAGGCCGCAGGTCTGCATGGAGGTGTCGGCAGCCTCTGGGGACTCCAGGGGCCCCTCCCTGCCTCCTCCAGCTCCCGGGGTCCCCGCAGCCCTGGCGTGTGGCTGTGTCACCCCAGCGCTGCCCCTCCTCACACGCAGTTTCCCCCTTGACACCGGACCCCGGCTCACGGCAGCCAGCATGGTCTGCTCTGGAGTCAGCTGATGCCGTCAGCAGCCACCTGCTCCCAGGCAGGGCCGCCTCCCCAGCCGCCCGGGGATGTGAACGTGGGGCAGATTTCTCCCGGCAGAGGGTGGAAGGCTTGTGGTTCCCCCAGGACGCCGCCCTCCAGCACTGACAGCTCCCAGTGCGTGCTTCCCACAGGGAACAGGGCTCACTGCTCGTTTCTGCTTCTGAAAACAACACGTCTCTGGGTCAGGGAAACTCCTAAGTCTGCCCCTCCCCCTGCCGCTCCACCCCTGGCTGCACCTGGGGGCACACAGGGCTGGTCTGTGCCCTTAGGGAGACCACCTGGGGTCTACCTGGGGCTCACCTGGGGCTCACCTGGGTCCTACCTGGGGTTCACCTGGGGCCTACCTTGGGCTCATTTGGGTGGGACCAGGTATCCTGGAGGTGGGTGGCCTGGGCATTATCCCAGGCCTCCTGTTTCCTGAGGAGACACCCATGTCTGCTGTCCATGGAGTGGGAAATTGGGGTTAAATGTGGTGTGAGACTGCTGCTTCTTGACCCAGCTGTCTCCCCCTCAGCTGCCGCCCATGCCCCTCTGTCCTCATCTGGCCCCCAAAGTGGGCCCCTGGGGGGCAGGCCTCGGTGTGCCGTCCCCCTGAGGGGAAGAGCATCTTCTCGCTATTGTGTCCTCATCCCTGGGAGCGCATTCACAGGGACGGCTTCGGGCCCACTTCTAGTGCGCCTGCCTTCGGTAACTGGCATGTAATAGAGGCTCTTTGTTGTATTGAGTTTTTCTAGAAGATATTCCTCTAGATTCCTTCTGGAAAATTAATCTACCCCTTACACGATTTCTGATTTTTTAATTGAGGTGAAATTTGCCTAACATGAAACTAATCATTCAGAAGTATGTTGAGTGCATTCACAATATGTGCAATTTCCAGGACATTCTCCACAGCCCCCAAAGAAGGCTCTCCCCCAAACCTCGGCAATCACAGCCGCCCCTTTAGCAGCCACGCCCACTCCGACAGCCAGCCACACGCCAGAAGCCACGCCCACCCACAAACCACGCCCGCATGCAAGCCACGCCCACATACAAAGCCACGCCCACCCCATCTTCAGGCTCACCTGCCCTGTCTGCTTACCTGTGCTGTGTGCTCACCTGTGCTGTCAGCTCACTGCTTTTAAACGGGCTCCTGGATTCGGAGGCTGCGCTCTCATCTCCACCATTCCCCTCCTGGATTGTGGCTGAGCATTTCCTGCCATCCAAAACCTTTGAAACATTTTTTTTGCAAGTGAAGGGTGATGTTTCCCAGTGAGGCGCTGCAGCCTTCCCCCGTGCCTGGGGTCCCACCGCTGCACCGTAAACTACACGGGAGGTACCTGCGCCTCCGGGAGTGACCACCTGTGTCCACTCTGCTGGGCAAGGCTGCCAGGCTGGTCTCTGATGCCCTCGCCGAGTCCCTTCCTGCAAATGCCCTACTGCTGCCTTCTCACGGTGAAAGCCGGCTGCCTCCCCCCATGATCATGTTTGCTAACGCGTGTGGACTGGATGGTGGAAAATGGGGTGTCTGTTGCTCTGGCCTGCATGTTGGGGGCCACTGAAGGGGTGGCACGTTTCCTGATAGCTGAGGCGTGTCTGCACATGTCCCTGTTTCTACCCGGTGTGACCATTTACTCACTGATTACTAGTAGCTTTCACAAACATCCCCTCCACTTTTCCCCCCTTTTTCTTTGACATCTGGGCATTAAAAATTGAGGGTAGCTGGACTCGTTACTTTATGTTGGGATTTTGAAGGCATCCTGCACCAGGAATTGTAGAAACATCCCCACGTGTTTTCTCGGAAGCCCAGGAGCCCCCATGTCCTCCCTTCCTCAGACTCCAGCCCCTTCCCTGGGACCTCTAGGACACTCACCTCCCCTTGGACTTGAGCACCTGCCTGACGTCAGGACAGACTCCCGGGGCATGGCATCTACAGCCAGCCACAGCCAACGTGCTTCGCCAGCTGGGCAGAGCGAGCATTTTCACAGCTCCCTCCTTTCTCAGCCTGGAGGAGAGAGCGGGTTCTGGGCCATCTCAGCTGGGCTGGGAAGGTGTTTCTAGATGCAGGAGGGGGTGGGCGGTGGGCCTGGTGTCGCTCAAGCTTCACCTCGAGGTGCAGACTGCTCCAACCGACCTGCGGGAAGCTGAGGCTGGGCCGCTGGCTGGCGGGAGATTGACCACTTGTGTGGCCTCAGGGATGCGAGAGGAAGGCAGGGGTTGCAGGAGCTTCTGGCACACAGATGGGGCCCCGGGGAATTGCCCCAGAAAATGGTTTTCTCCTTTTTACGTGTCTGTCACCACCTTGTCCCTGCAGAGTATGATTTGGTAAATGCTTATTGAGCAAAATACAATGTCCCAGGGGCTCTGTTTGGTGCTGGGGAAACAAGCTAGACAAACAAAATAATATCTAAGTGCTGCACGTGATCAGTTCCTCTTTGGAAATGGATCTGCAGGGTGTAGCAGTGGGAACAGCAAGGGTATCGACATAGGGGCTCTAGGGGTCCTCTCTTGAGGCCAACCCCTAAACTGTACGGTGAAACCAGCCATGACAGTGTGCAGGGACAAGCAACCCAAGCAGAGGCATCAGCATGTCCAAGGACTCTGAGCCTGGAAAGGGCTCCACAGATTCCACGACCCAGGAGGTGGTCACAGAGGGCCAAGGGGAGGATGGCAGGGCGTGGGCGGAGGCCATCAGAGACCAGGTCCCCGGGGGGAGGCTTTGCAGACAGGTAAAGGAGCTCGATTTCATTGAAAGGGTGAGGGAGATGGACGCAGCACCCACACCAGCCCATACTCCTATCCAGAGCCATGGGCTCACCCTGTGCAGATGCCCTTTGGGCAGGGGCGCCCTCTTTGCCCGCCGGAGTGACCAGTTGGGGGAGCACTGTCATTCCACCCCCTTCCCTAGGAGTGGCCTGCGGCCGTCGGCTGCCGGAAGTGGGGACAGCAGCGTCCGGCCTGTGGAGACACCTTGTGCTGCCCCCCATGGCCACGGCTGGGTGACCACCTCCCACAGCTCCTCCCCAGTCCCGCCCTGGGTTCCAGGGATGCCCAGGATGCCCCTCCATTGCCCCTCGTTTGGGACCCGGGGACGGTGCTGCCTGGGTGTGCCAGCCTCATGTCGAAGCGTGGCTGCCACCTCGCTCTAACCCGTGAACATTTCCATCCCTCCGAGGGAAATCCCGTGTTCTTCCGCAGCCACTCTGCACAAGTGTCCTGCCTGGCTGCAGAGGACCACCATGTCGCTGGCTACAGATGATGCACGTTTATTACCTCACCGTCCCGGGGGTCAGAACTCCAGCTGGCGTGTCCCCAGGTAAAGTGAATTTGTGGGCAGGGCAGCCTCTGCAGCTCCAGGGCCTCTGTTCTGACCCCTCCAGCTTCTAGAAGCATCCGTGCTTGCACTCGTGGCGTGGTCCCCATCTGCAAAGCTGTCAGAGCAGCGTGTCCCTGGGACTCTCTTCTGTCACCACCTCTCCCTGTTTCCTGGCTCCTCTGCCCCCTGGGAATCGAGGATTGTCCCCCCACGTCAAGACCTTGAGGTCTGAGGAGAGCAGAAGGAGAGGAGCCCAGAGCCTCGGGACGCCCCAGTTTGGAGTCGGGCAGAGCGGGACTGTGGGTGGGTCAGTGGCCAAGGAAAGATTGCGGTGGGCAGGCTTGCAGACCCCACGTTCACTAAGGACGCCGGAAGCCTAGTGGGCGAGCACCCGACGTGGCAGCACAGGGTCTGGCTGCAGGGGGCGGCGGAGGTCGGGGAGGGCGCCCGATGATGCCAACTTCTCTGCACCCTCAGGGGAGGAGACCTGAGAGAGGAAGGAAAGGGAGAGAAGACCGTCCGCCTACAGCCTTCCAGCACCTTCCACGGTACTGGTTTCCCAGGCTCTCCTCATTCCCGTCCTCCTTGCCTCCCTTCCCTGCCTCCTTCCATCCTCGGTCGTTCAATCTACAGACTTTCTAACGGGCAGTCGCTCTGCTGTCCTGCGGTGGTGCCGATGCACACCAGACAGGTGGCTGTGGGATGGGCTCAGGGTGCAGCGGTCCTGGGGTTGCCACTGAGGCTGCCTCCCAGCGTGGGGCACAGCGGTGCAGTTTCCATGAGAGGCCCCGTGGCCCGGTCTCCCCAGCAGCTGGGAACTGGTTCCCGCCTCATCATGTTGTAATGGTGTCGACAGCTGGAGCATCTTTCCAGGACCCTCTTTCCCTGAGGTGGACAGCCCCCAAGACCCCCAGCTGTGCGCCCGTGTGCGTCAGTAAGCGTCTCGGCCTGGAGGCCACGCGGCAAGGAGAATCACCCCTTCCCCCTGGGCTGGTGTTTTCTGTTCAGCGTTAGGCCCCCCTGCCTGTCCCACAATCCCCCCCAACACACACACACCTGCCCAGGGCGACGGGAACCGGCTGAGACATTTTCCTCACTTAGAAGGAGTTCTTGCAGAGTGTTTCCTCCACCCATCCTGGGTTTTGTCCCCCGGAGAGAGCCCCTCCCTCCTCTCTCTTCCCTCCCCCTCCCCTCCTCCTCTCCTCCTCCCGGGTCCCTCTCCACCCCCCACCTGCCCTAGGTTCATGAAAAACCTCGAAGTGAGACAGAAGCTCCCTCAGGCCCAGGGCTACCTGGGAGGAGAGCGCCAGGCAGGACCACGGGAGCTGTGGCTGGTCCTAGAGGAAGGGGCACTTTCACTGGGTCTTGAGGGAAAGGTAGGAGCCCAGCATGGGGGAAGAGGAAGGCTTGGCAGGGGGACAGCTCAGCAAGGGGTGGGGAGGCATGGGGGAGATGCCCGCCAGGGGCCACATGAAAGGGCACAAGGGAGCACAGGCAGCAGCTGTAGGGACTCTGGCTCCCTTCCACCCACAAGGCCGTCCCTCCCTCACCCAGTGGCAGGGGGCACAGACTTCCTGGGCTCTGGTTCTGGCTGTGCCGCCCTGGACAGTTTCCTAAACCTCTCTGTGCCCCAGTGTTCTGGCTCGACCGTGTCCCCCCCACATAAGCTCAAGTCCTCATCCCAGCGCCTGTGAGTGTCACTCAATTTGGAAACGGGGTCCTTGCAGGGGTTCGCCCGTTGTTTTAAACTCATGAGTTCGTCAGCCTGCAAGGACACGGGAGACACAGGCGCTGGGGGGAGTGGAGCCGCCCTTGCGGCTTTCCCCGTCCTCAAACCTGAGCGTCTGCCTGTCCTCAGAGCCCCCACTCCTCCACGCCGTCTCCAAGCGGCCAGGCGTCTCTCACCTGGAGGGCAGCCCCGGCCTTTTCCCAACTTCTTATTATGAAAACTTCTGGTCCCACAGAAAAGTTAAAAGCTGAACGAATGCTGCAATGACAGCTGCTTACCTACAGACGTTTCCGCACACACACAGCTGAGTCTTGGTACTTGTACTGTGGAATGTCACTGCACACCCGCAGCTGGAGAGCCCTGAAGCCCTGACCTGGGGCGCAGATGCGGGGAGATCCCTGTGCCCACCATGGCACTGTTGGGACTGAGGACGGGCCTTGTTTCCTGAGTTTCGGGTTTACTGGCCCTGAGCTCATGTGGAAGGCTGCTGACCGCACCCATGCTTTCCCAGAGGGCTCGTGGCAGCCGCTGGCATTCGGGAAACTTCCATGGCAGTTCAGCCCTGTGCTTAGGGCCATTCTGAGTAGACAATCGCCCTCAGAGAGCCAAGCATGAGGAAACTCTGGCACTAAGTAGACCTGTAACA
Organism: Tamandua tetradactyla; assembly: GCF_023851605.1. Taxonomy (NCBI): domain Eukaryota; kingdom Metazoa; phylum Chordata; class Mammalia; order Pilosa; family Myrmecophagidae; genus Tamandua; species Tamandua tetradactyla. The sequence continues at coordinate 174,439,787 of NC_135353.1, read as the reverse complement.
GGAGGGCCGGGCGCTGCGCTCAGCACTGAGCTGAGGCTCACCTGGGTCCTACCTGGGATTCACCTGGGGCTACCTGGGGCTCACCTGAGGCTCACCTGGGGCCTACCTGGGGCTCAGCTGGGTGGGACCAGGTGTCCTGGAGGTGGAAGTCCTGGGCATTATCCCGGGCCCCCATTTCCTGAGGAGACACCATGTCCCCTGCTCATGGAGGGACTCGGATTGCAGGGTGGAAATGCATCCAGCGAGGAGGGGGATGGGAAACACTGCACCTGTGGGTGGTGGCCCAGAAGGGAGCATCCAGCCATGTCCCGGGGCTTGCCTGTTCCACTTTGGGGTTCAGTGGAAGCTGTGGGGGGGGGCGTCCTAGGCCATCGTCCGTGCTGGGTGGGAGGGGGCGGCTCAGCCGAGCTGGGCTCCCTCGGGCGGGGCCGGCAGCCATCTGGGGTGGGACGGGGCTGCGGGCCGGACCTCTCCTTCCCACCGCCGCACGAGGGCGCCGCGCTCCAGGGACCCGCCTGCCGCAGGGCTCCCTCCCCACGAGGGGACGTCAGCCTGGGCTCCCCGCACCCAGCCCCTGAGCCGGCCAAGGGTAGCCAAAGAAAACCATGACCTTCACGGCCGTCCTGCCTTTTCCCTGCAAGACGGAAGCTGCATTTGAGAATGCTGATCTCGCGACTTCGATTAAAATCAAGGGGCAGACTGCTGCTGGCTGTTGTGTCTGTTACAAGGTGTGTCAACTGCTGCTTTTACGTTGCAGTTTGTATCAACTGCAGCTTTTATGTTTGCTACTCTTCCCTGTTTCGTTACAATGTGTATCAGCTGTGGTTCTTATGTTGTACTTTGTAACAGCTGCTGTTGCATATTAAGTTTTCTTCTGTATTAACAGCTCTATTTCTATGCAACCTTTTATGTCACGTTTTGTATCAACACCTACATTTTATGTTGTTTTGAATCCATTGCAATCTTTTTGTTTCAATGTTTCCTTGCCATCTCCCCGCCCCCCATCCTCCCTGGAGCCCAGAGATTCCAAGCAGAGAAAACAGCTTTGAAAAGGCAGCCCTGGAACCATCAAGGAAACGCTAAGGGAGTTTCTTGGTACTTCTGGACAGGTTGCTGGGCCGTCTTCACAGCTAAATTTGGGCAGACTGTGGGGGCACAGGCTTCACGGCGGGGCTTCACTGGCTGCACGTTTTCTGAGACTTGGGGGCTCAGTATCTCCCTGTAAACTCGGCGTCTTTGCAGCTGAGCTAAATTGTGAGGTTTTCGGCTTTTATGAAGCTGTCGCTTGCCCGGCTGCAAAGCCCAGGAGGAAGCCTTCCTGCCTTTGCCTCCTTGGCCTCCCGTCCAGTGGGCATTTGGTGCTGATGACCCCTTCGTAGTGACAGCTTAGACTGCTTGGTGTTTGGAAGGACACGGTGCTCCCAATTTCCTTTAGAAGTTAGACGTGTGGGATGGAATGCTCTAGAAACATGGTGCCCCTTCTCTGCTTTTGTATATGAAGCCAAACTGCATTCACGCTTCCAGTCTGGGTTTGAGCAGCTTCGTGCCCCCAGCCCTGAGGGCGAGTCCATCTGCCCCACGGAGTTTAAGGATGTCAGGGGTCCCACAGAGGGGCAGCTTTGCAGGCTACACATGCCTCCTGGAGGGACAGTGTCTCCTACCTCAATGTAAATTACGACCATGGTGCACAGCTGGCCCAGCCATAAGGGATGGCTTCAGAGCGTCTGGAGCCCTCAGACTTGCCACTCCTGTCCAGGCCGTTCCACCCTCGGCCCCCAGCCCTGCAAAAACGCCCGACTGCTGATGACTCCCCAATGTCTGTTTGGGAAGAGGAAAACACTTTAGAAATGAATGATGGTGATACAAGTCCCACGACCACATTGTTGGCCAAAAAATGGTTAAAACGAGACGGTTTATGTTATGTACACATTGCCACAATCAAATAAAGTACTAAATACCCCAAGTTCCACAAACAAAGTGAAAGAGAAGCATCCTACTGTGATGGTGCAGAGGTTTGGACAGGAGTGGGGTGGGTTGGCTCAAGCAACTCTGGCCGATTTGCACCAGAGCCTCAGGAGAGAGCACGGCCCTGCCCACCCCTGGAGGAGGCAGGAGGAGCCCCTGGAGCCCTGGAGGGAGCATGGCCCTGCCCATCCCAGATGTTGGACTCAGGTCCTCCAGGATGTGGAAGAACAAGTGTGTAGCTTTAAGCGCACAGGTGTGTGGTCTTTTGTTTGGCATCTGCAAGAAATGAATGCAGCCCCCACTTGCCTTTTGAAATCCCTGAAGTGCCCACAACACTCACTACTTTGACTCAAGCCCTGTGGCTAACGATGATGGATTGAGTCTGAGCATGGACATGTGTTTGGGGCCGAACACCCTCTGAGGGAACAGGGGACCCAGAAAGAGGAAGCGGAACCCCTCACCCCGGGGTCGGGGAGAGGAGGGGAGGGCACAGCCGGCCCTCATGCCCTCAGCAGTGGGGTTCACCACCAGTGACCTCACCATGGGCTCCCAGGCCTGGGAGACCCCCCATGGGCTGTCAAGGCCAGGACGACTTTCAGGAAGGTGGAAATAAGGCACCCCGGCAGGCGGCTCGTCCTTGTAGCACCCTGTCCGGGCAAAGAGCACACGGGGGTCATCCGGGGAGATGCAGTCCCTTCCATGCGCTGCTTGCAATGGACCTAAGGGCTCGGTCTGGGGAAGCCGCCTGTTAGTGTGCTGTTTCTGGCCCTCAGGGTGGAAATCACCCACGTTTGGGGAGCAGGGGCCCTGGGAGGTTCCTGCCTTCGTGGCCGTCGCCTACCCGCCACCTCCAGCGCACGGTGAGGCCGGAGAGCCTCCTCCGCGCGCTTGGGCGCGCCCCCATCCCCCGACTGGAAACCCCTTTGCGCAATGCGCTGTGGACTCGGGTCTGTTTTCTGGTGCGTGGGAATCCAGCAGGACTGTACCATCTCGGAACAGGGCTTTAATACTCAAAGGTGCAGGTTCTGCCTCAAATGCATCCCTGAGAGTGTGCTCCTGGAAAAGTGAATTTTGGGGGCTGCTTTAGCCCAGGCTTCTCTTTGCTCAGCTCCAGGAGTAGATTGCCGGAGCAGGAAAAGTTTGACTTCGCTTTCCACCCACTTTCTTGATTAGTTGTTTTTTCCCTCCACTGATTTTTTTGTCTTTGCATCCGGTTTGCCCATGGCACAGTACATTTTTCCCCCACTAGTAGCTGCAATGGTTGGGAATTTGATTTTACGGTCTGAATATTTGGAGATTTCTGAGTCAGGGTTATGGAGATTTTGTCTCTGGGAGGTGGGCGCTGAAAGAGGCTGGTGTGCTAGTGTCTCTGTCTGCCTGTTTATTTGGGAATTCAAGTCAGTAAATAATTTCTGCCCACGGAGAAGGAGAACAGCTCTTTGAGATCCAGACTGGTGAGGTTTTGTGTCTCTAGGTTTACTTTTTTTTCCCTTTTGTTATTTTTTTATTTGTATTTTTTCTAAGTTTACTTTTAATGGTGATAGACTGAAGCTCTAGACTTTCTCTCTGTAATTCTCACAGGCTGTGAACTCTCATATGCGATGGTGAAATAGTTGCTACAAATGGAAGGCATTAATAAATTATATTTTACACTTGTTAAAATAAAGAACTCTGTTTTGATTGCTTTATATAGATAAAAAACCACTTATATATAAATGAAAGATTACAGAACATAAAGAAACACACTTTCTACTACTTTAAATGGGCTATATATTTAAAAAAAGGTCCTTCTAGAAACTACTAACAGATATATTTTAAGAATCCTAGTTTACGTAAGTGAGGTGACTCTTTGGACAGACTGGTTTAATAATTATAGGTTAAGAAAAAAGTCAGCTATATGCCTTTTCTCTGTTAAAAGCTAAATATACTACAAACACATGTTTTATTTTTTCATATTGGTTTACTAATCAAAGTCACATTGCTCCTACATAAAATTTAAGTTACAAAAATATAAATTTGTGTTTTAGTGGCATTGCTATTTTGATTATTTTTTATTTCAACCACACTTGTGTTTTATAATGTGTAAGCTGAAACGTAATTGCCCAGATCTAAAATATTTGGACTAATATTCAATTGAGTTAATTAGTGAAGAATCAAAGGACATTTAGCTAACTTCTAAGGGAGACAGAACACTGCACCGTTGGTTAGGAAATGTGATTTTAAGTCAATCTAATCTTTTTTTAAAAATTTATTTATTAATTAAAAGAAATAAAGAAACAAAATAAAACAACATACATAATCAGTAATTCACAATATCATCACTTAGTTACATATTCATCATTTCTTAGAACATTTGCATTAATTCAGAAAAAGAAATAAAAAGACAATAGAAAAATAAAATGAACACGGGAAAGAAAAAAAAAAGATTATACCTACTATACCCCTTACCCCTCGCTTTCATTGATCACTAGCATTTCAAACTAAGTTTATTTTAGCATTTGTTCCCCCTATTATTTATTTTTATTCCATATGTTCTACCCGTTTATTGACAAGGTAGATAAAAGGAGCATCAGACACAAGGTTTTCACAATCACACAGTCACATTGTGAAAGCTGTATCATTATTCAATCATCTTCAAGAAACATGGCTACTGGAACACAGCTCTACATTTTCAGGCACTTCCCTCCAGCCTCTCCATTACATCTTGAATAACAAGATGATATCTACTTGATGCATAAGAATAACCCCCAGGATAACCTCTCGACTCTGTTTGGAATCTCTCAGCCATTGACACTTTGTCTCATTTCCCTCTTCCCCTGTTTGGTCAAGAAGGTTCTCTCAATCCCTTGATGCTAAGTCTCAGCTCATTCTAGGGTTTTTCTCAATCCCTTGAGCCAAGTCTCCGTTCATTCCAAGATCTCTGTCCCACGTTGCCAGGAAGGTCCACACCCCTGGGAGTCATGTCCCACATAGAGAGGGGTAGGGTGGTGAGACTGCTCGTTGTGTTGGTTGGAGAGAGGGGCCACATCTGAGCAACAAAAGAGGCTCTCTTGGGGGAAGTCAATCTAATCTTGCTTCCCTTTTTACATTGTGTTTTCAGGTTGTGTCAGTGAAAGCCATCATTTCTCCCACCATCAGAAAGGGCTGGTTGTACAGAGTTGGGTTTTGTGCCAGCTTCCAGAATGCAACACACCAAAGATGGATTGCCTTTTAATAAAAGGGAATTTATTTCGTTAGTTCTTCAGGGGAAAGGGAGCTAACTTTCAATTGAGGTTCTTTTTTACGTGGGAAGACACAGGATGATCTCTGCTGGCCTTCTCTCCAGGCCCCTGGGTTCCAAAAACTTTTCCCGGGGTGATTTCTTTCTGCATCTCCAACGGCCTGGGCTGAGCTGCGAGTGCTGAATGAGGAATGCCGAGCTGCTTGGGCTGTGCTACGTTGAGTCTCTCATTTAAGCACCAGCCGGTTAAGTCAAACATCATTCATTGCAGCAGACACACCTCCTAGCTGACTGCAGATGTTACCAGCCAGAGATGAGGCTCACATAGCATTGGCTCATGTCCACAGCAACAGAACTAGGTGCCTTCACCTGGCCAAGTTGATGACTGAGTCTAACTAACACAAATGGCTTGCGTTTTTTGTTTTTTAAGGTTAAAAGAGAGCAGTTTTGTCCTACAATGTCTGGTTGTTCTGGAGGTGAAGAGGAGAGTAAAGGACCTTACTCTCCCTTACTACAGGTCTAGAGAGTGTTGTGGTAGTGTTGTGGAAGTTTTGCAGGAAGATAATTTTACTTGCCTTGGATAGTGATGCTGAGCCTGAAAAGAGACAAAGAAAAATGTTCACATCTTACCAATGAGGGCTCAGCTTTGATGGGTTTATTCATTTAGAAAAAGCCACAGAAGCTTAGCTGCTAGCTATCGTATCAGCACCACACTGGGATTTGGCTTTCTCTCCTGGGGGGCCTTGAGAAGAGATGACCAGAGGCCGGACCCACCTCGGTGTTCCCTGCCCGAGGGCAGAGGCCTCTCACCTTACTTGTGCAATTTTCTCTCCTGCACTGGGTTCAGCACAGAAATGCCACCCTGAGGTCCCTGACGGTTTGAAGGATTCACTGTGACCTTCGCCCGCTCTGGCTTCCGAACTGAAGTGTGGCCTCAGGCCAGTTGTCCTGAGACAGCAGAGCCGTCCGGATTCCTGCTCTGCTCCTTGGCTTCTTCTCCCTCCGTCCACCCTTGGAAAGGTGATAACGTCCCCCAAGACTCTGGCCTGTGCTGTCACTCCACATGCCAGTTCCCCACCCCCTTATGCTGGGAGGAGAGGCTCCCCCACAAAATCAGAGCCTGTGGCCTGTCTGCCTTTGGAAACGGGGTGGCTGCAGATGCCAAGAGAGGATGGTCGTGCGAGGATGGAGGCCGAGATGGGGTGACCTGGCCATCTGCCGAAGCACCTGAGGGGGTGGACATGGAGAGTTGGAGGAGGCGGGCAGGGCCCACCTGGGGTTCGCAGAGAACGCCTGGCCCTGCCCACCTGGATTTCATCTTGCACCCCTCACTGGCTCCCTAGGGGCAGGGTTCTGAACTGGTCTCTGTAATTCTGCACACTCCTAGTTCAATACCTCCCCTGAAGTGTGGGCAGGAGCAGGAAATTTATGGGGTGCCACTTCCCTGGCTGGGTGCCTGAGCAGTTGACTTGGAGTTCATTAAGAGGAAAGCGATGCTGGTGGGCCTGGCTTCATCGGGTATGTCCTTTAAAGGAGGGTGGCCCCTCAGTGCCCAGTCCTGCTGACGTGAGGACACAGCACACCTGGAAGCCACGTGCTGACACGGCTGAGCTGCGAATGGCTATGGACCCATCCACTGACCTCAGACTGTCAAGTTTATCTCTCTGTTTTTTGTTAAGCCACTGAAGCTTGAAGGCCTGTTTGTTACATAAGCTTAGCCTTCCCTAACTGACGCAAGACACCGCAAGTGATTCAAAAGGGAAGGAAGGAAGCATTTCCGAGGCTGCTGTGCTTGGCCACACAATGTCGATCTCTTCCTTCCACCTTATAGAAGCTTTGAGAGATGGATAAACCTTCTCCAAGGAGCCACTTGTCACCCCGAGGCTTGCTAAAGCCAAGGGTGGGTATTGATTTTCGCAGAGGGGAAGAGATGGGTGAATGCAGAGATGGTTTGTTTTGTAACTTCCAATGCTTGCTTTGAGGTTGAGGGAGGATGCAGGTTTCATGGCCATACCAACTGGGAGTTGGGTTTGAGAATATTTCAGCCCATAACGCATTTCCAAGAAGATGGGTTTAGCCTAGAAAACGGAGGCAGGCTGACAATTTCCAGGCCTCTCTTCTTTCCTCACCTCCTCTGACCTTCACACCACCGGGATCACGAGAGGGAAAACATGTCCTGAAGGCGAGGTTTCTCATCGAAGCTCAGTTTTGATCACGTTGTCTGAGGGAATAAACAGCACACAAAAAAGTCAACCCTGCTGGGGTTGGAGCCCAGGAGTCTCACGGCTGACCACTGACCAACTCTCCCTTTTGGTTTGGGATCGCCTGTTTTCCTTTTGGCCCAGAAAGAACTGGGGGGTGCCGAGATTTTTGGAAGGAGGAAACGGTGAGCATGAGAGTGATGGTGATTTTATAATCGGGAGTGTGATAGCGCTGAGGGGCTGGGTGTGACCATCTCTACGGGAGTGTGATAGCACTGAGGGGCTGGGTGTGACCATCTCTACTGTGTGAAGCACTTCTGGGGATCCTACAATGCCCAGGATGGCCACACCCCAGGGACTCGTCCAGCCTGGGACAGCCACAGTGCCCTTTGGAGAAGGCTGGGCTGGTGTCCGAGCAAGCAGCTTCTCGCCCAGATGTCCCCTACCTTGGGCCTTGTCAGGACCCAGGCCACCTGCAGGCTGGCTGGTGACCCTCTCGGAGTGTCCAGTAGGTCCAGCAGGCCTGGCCACCTGCAGGCCGGCTGAAGACGCAGTTTTCTTTGGAGGAAGCCCATTTATTTGTATACCTGCTGCTGGATGCCAGAACTGGCCCCATTCTCTCCGGAGGACCACAGGTCTCCACCCCCCGTCCCCCATCCCAGTGCCCTCCCTTGGGGGTTGGGAGAAGACTGAGGAGCCCTCCCCTTTCCAGGACAAGCGGATGTCTCGGAGTAAAAGTCCCCCTCCAGCCCGAGGCCTTTCGGGACGGCCAGCTGCTCCAGGTGGGATTCCAGGGACACAGCCCAGCGTGTGGGCGCAGGGAATTTTGTTTCCCGTGACCGGACGCCTGAGTGCGTGGCGGAGCCCCTCCACGAGCCCCCCTGACGCTCCTGCCTGGAATCGGGAATGGCTGTGGGGGTACCGGGACACACATCCGAGGCCCAGCTGCTTCCTGGCATCTCAGCTCGTGGACGAGCTTCCCACTGCCATGCCAAGCAACTCGTCGGTCTGCGCACGCGAGCGTGACCTGCCCTGCGCCCTGGGAGTGGCCTCTGACATGCCCGCAAGACACTCGGGGTGTTAGGGAGAAGATAATTTTAAAAATTTCAAGAAGGCTTAATTGAAGCGAACATGAAAGAAGCTGCCCGGTGCTAATTGGTCTGTCTCAGGCATAATTTGAGCCTCAGAGACTGTGTCCCTTACCCCCTGCCAAAGTGTCAGGGCACACATCTTTAATTCAACAATCTTTGTATTAATTACTCCGGATAAGGGAAGCTTTGATGGGGGCCCTTTGCTGTAAAATTACCGTGTCTTGCCTGCCTTAAGATAAATAAATTAGGTCCAAATTATGGGAGAAAAAAGCCCATCCACCCCACCATGAACAGGGAAAGGGCATGTGAGTTTTGCGTGAGGGGATGAAAGAGCAACTTTCGTTGGACGATCCTTGGAGAACATCTGTTCATTCCCCTCCCCAGCTCTGAGGTGGGCTGAGTCCTGCGTCCTGCGTGGCCAGCCACGGTGTCCCTGCTGGAGTAAACACATCTCCTCCTGGGGCAAGGTTCAACCAGGCAGTGGTCTGGCCTGCCACTCCCAGTCGAGGGATGGAGAACAGGCGGCAGTGGGCAGGGGGCATCGGAGCTGGTTGAGGGAAGGGTTCAAGCACACTGGGGCCAGGTGTGTGGCAGCTGCAGGGGGAGGTGGTATTCTGGGCAAAACTACACACCTAAAGTAATAGAGGATGAGCTGTAAAGGGAGCAGATACCCTCACCTGTATCAGCTCCTACAGGGCTTTGATATTAGGACGCCATTTCCTGTCTCTGTGCAGAGCTACTGTCGGGGCCCTGAGGCCACAGGATTCCTTTCCTCTGGGGAAAATTGTTCATAACTTATGGGAGAAGAATGTGAGTCTCAGAGAAATTAATGGGCTGTGGAGACCATGTGACAATAAGGGGCAAAGCTGGGATGGAAGTAGAGTCTCTGCTGCTTTCCCCTTTGTTTTGTTGACCCCTCAGTGATGTTAGATCAGTGCTACAACAGCGGACCAGGAGCTTCAAAGCAGGGCTTGTCTGGCTGGGCAATCAGGTAGGGCTTCCCGAGGGAGGGGGCATTGGAGAGCAGGGCTCGTGCAGGACAGTGGGTGTATTGGTTAGCTATTGCTGCGTAACAAATTACCACAACTTCACTGGCTTAAAATGAACATCCATTTATCATCTCACAGTTTTTGTAGGTCAGAAGTCCAAGGGTAGTGTGGCTGGATTTTCTGCTCAGGGTCCCAAGAGGGTGAAATGAAGGTGTCAGCCAGGTTGCATTCTCCCCTGGAACTTGGGGACCTCTCCTAAGCTCGTTCACGTTTTGGCAGAATTAGTTCCTTGTGGTTGTGGACCAGACACTGGCCTTGTCTGGACTTGCCCAAGGCCACCAGGAAGCCCCCTGCCCTGGGACACCTCTCCTTGCTGGGCAGCTGGGTCAGCCTTCGCCACCTGGGCTGTGGCCATCTGGTGATCCTTGAGAACCTGGAGGAGCCCCAGCCCCCGAGTTGCTCAGTAGTGTCCCCCGGATTCTCACCTGGCTTGTGGCAGAGGTTTCCCCGCTTCACATGGCTGACAGGAAGAAGGAGAGGCTGCTAGGGAAGGGACCCCAGTATCCATCTCCCGGAATCTCGGTCTCCACTGGGCTCTGCATCTCCAGGTGACAGGAGCTACTGGAGTCCCCGACATCTGGCAGTCCACTTTTCACCTGCCCGCCTTGGACAGCGCCAGGGGAACACCTAAGCACACCTGTACCCCCAGCCTGAGCACACCTGGGCGTGCCTGCACACATGAGCACATCTGAGCACACCTACAACTCAGCCTGGGCACACCTACACCTCAGCCTGAGCAAACCTGGGTGTGCCTGAGCACATCTGGGCACTGCATCTCAACCTGAGCACACCTGCACCCCAACCTGAGCATACCTGGGCACACCTGAGCACACCTGGGCACACCTGAACACACCCATACCCCCAGTCCGAGCACACCTGGGCATACATGCACACCTGGGCACACCTGAGCACACCTACAACTCAGCCTGGGCACACCTACACCTCAGCCTGAGCAAACCTGGGTATGCCTGAGCACATTTGGGCACTACATTTCAATCTGAGCACACCTGCACCTCAGCCTGAGCACACCTAGGCACACCTATGCCTCAGGCTGAGCACACCTGCACCCCTAGCCCAAGCACACCTGGGCATACCTGCACAGCTGAGTACACTGAACACATCTACAACTCAGCCTGAGCACACCTGGACACACCTACACCTCAGCCTGAGCAAACCTGGGTATGCCTGAGCACATCTGGGCACTACATTTCAATCTGAGCACACCTGCACCCCAGCCTGAGCACACCTAGGCACACCTATGCCTCAGGCTGAGCACACCTGGGCACACCTGAGCACACCTGCACTCCCAGCCCAAGCACACCTGGGCATACCTGCACACCTGGGTACACTGAACACATCTACAACTCAGCCTGAGCACACCTGGACACACCTACACCTCAGCCTGAGCAAACCTGGGTATACCTGAGCACATCTGGGCACAACTACACCTCAAACTGAGCACTCCTGCACCCCAGCCTGACCACACCTGGGCACACCTATGCCTCAGACTGAGCTCACCTGGGCACACCTGAGCACACCTGCACCCCAGCCTGCAGGGTCAGGTTGCCTGGCAACCACAGGGCAGCAGCATTTGGGAAGGAGGGGGCTGCCACAGGCTGGTAGACGTGTCGGCGTCAGGGCGGGGTGAGCACTGGGGACAGGGGTCTCTGGGTCGTGCCTAGGACAGCATCTGTCCAGGGAGGGACGGCAGAGGTGGCTGGGAGGGAAACCCATCCAGGCTGCGCAGAGGCAGCTTCCTGTCCCACCAGCTCACTCCCCCAGTCCCCCATGTACCCCAACAGAATTTACTTGCCTCCCCACAGCCATTCACCTCTTTTCCTCTAGGGCATGTTCAGAGAGACACGAAAACCCACAGGAGAGCACAAGGAGGTCCCGTCCTGCCCCCCTCAATGCCAACTATTATCAACAAAATCGCCCACCGTGTTTCATGGCATCTCCTTGACCCCCACAAATGCGGTTTTTCGTTTGTTTGTGTTTGGCATGGACAGGCTCCAAGAATCGAACCTGTGTCTCCAGCATGGCAGGCAAGAATTCTGCCACTGAGCTTCCAAAGCACCAACCAACAAATGCAGTTTTATTCCATTTTTTTTTCCTCCTTTGGAGTATTAACATTTTTTTTTATTGAGGTAAAATTCACATAATGTGAAACCAGCCATTTTTTCCCCATTCATGAAAGAACTGCTTAATATTTGTAGTTAATCCCTTTGTCCACCACAAGATTCACTGTGTTATATGTTCTGTGTCTTAACCTCCAGCTTTCCTTCTGGTGACAAAATGACTCTCAACTTCCCCTTTCCACAGCATTCGGCACTGTTAATTATTCCCACAATATTGTGCTTCCATCACCTCTGTTTCTAAACTTTAAAGCTCACCCTGGTGAAACATTCTGCATGTTTTAAGCAACTGTTCCCCATTCTCTTGCCTGATTCTACACACTGGTGACCCGTATTCTGTATTTTATGTCTATACCTTTACACATTATACTTTGTTAATATTGGTGAGATCATACACTATTTGCCCTTTTGTATCTGACCGAGTTCACTTCTCCAACATCGTCCAGACATTCGTGTCGCCGTGGCCTCAGGACCTCATTCCTTCTTACCTCTGAATAACACACCATCGTTTGTGTGTAAACCACATTTTCTTTATCCACCATCTGCTGATGGACACGCGATTGTTTCCAGCAATTGGCGATGGTGAATAATGCCACTGTGAACCTCGGCGTGCAAATGTCTGTTCGCGTCCCTGCTTTCAGCTCTTCGGAGCATATTCGGAGAGTAGCGGGACTGCGGGACCCTAAAGCAACTCTGTACGGCTTCCTGAGGACATGCCACCTCCTCCAGGGTGGAAACCAGACATCTTAGAGCAAATGCTTCAGTGGCATTTACTAAATTCACAATGTCCTGGACCCATCACCTCTACGTAGCTCTAAAACATTCTCATCTTCCCCTCTGGGACATTTTAAAGGAAACTAAGAGAGCAGATCACGTCTGCTCAGAACGTACCTACAAAGGAAAACCAGTTCTTTCCTATCATTATCATGCTTTCGCTGTGTTTATGTTTTTATTATTTATAGCCTAGCATGGACCAATTCTGATCACAGCCTACTTTAAGGAAAGGGTTGGGGAGATGGGAGCCAAAATATATTTAGCGTTAACCGGTCAGCCAGCATCACAGGAGCTTTCCTTACAGGGTCACGTCGTTGGCCTTTCCCTCCGCCCCCAGTTCTCCCTGTTTTGCCGCTGTATCTCCATCATTTGGATTGGCGCAGGTAGGAGGCTTGTCCAGGAGACGGTGAGATCGAGGCATCGAGGAAACCCTGTGGGAGCCCTGCTGTCCCCTCCATACACCGCCACCCCCACCGTCCCCTGCTCTTCAGGCCTTCACCTCTCCTTCCTCTCCTGGACTCAACACCTGCTCAGCAGGGCTTGTGACTTCACCTCTGCATTCCCAGAGAAAGGGTCACAAAGACACATTTTCAAACTTCGGGTCATGACATCGATTTAGTGGGTTGGGATGAGATGGAAAAAGGAATGGAATGAAATAAAATAGACGACGGCATCCATCGAAGGTGAGGATGCTGGGCGGGGGGCATTTTTATTGGCGGAGCGCGTGGACGCAGCCACGCCCCGACTGCACAGGTACAACCGGACGATTGTTAACGGATACGCAGCACCTGTACTCACCACTCTCCCAGACACAGGGCGCTTGTAACAACCCGAAACCTGCCTCGAGCCCCTTTCCTGTCACTATCCACCGAGCGGCGTCATCCGTGTTCCGAGGTCTACAGGTCCCGATTCGGAACCTTTTCCATGATATACATTCGTCGTATCTGTACGTGCACAGCTGGCACGTTTCTGTACAGCATGCCCACACTGTAGGGTGGGGAGGTGCCGCCCGTGGCACGCACGCCACCTTCTCTCTCTTGCTGTCGATGGAGATGGAAAACACCACGCTGAGCACACGGGAGACAGCAGCGAAGGCAGCCCTGACCCCATCTGCTGAGGAGGGGGCAGGGGGCAGTGGTCTCCAAACCGGACCTCCAGCTCCAGCTGCACCGCCATTCACCTGCCATGGATCGCCTGGCCAGAAAGAATTGGGCACACACAACGGGCACCCCACATCCCTATGGCCGTGCCCGCAGCCCCTCACTGAAGGGCAGTCCCCCAGAGGTCCCAAGGGGGCGTGCCCAGAGCCCCAGCAAGAAGACCAGGAGCTTTTCCACAGCACCCCCACCCCCTGCGGGGTCCCTGATGACGATGCTAACTGCATGCTCTCACCAGGATGCCCACTTTTGTGCCAGGAGTTACAATTTAAAGACTCTGCCTTCAGAAAGCCTGCCCTCGGTGGGAAAAGATGCCCACCTGGAACAAAGGAATTTGGTCTTCTTTTCAGCACAGAGGACTCTTTTCCAAGAAGGAGGAGGGAACAGGTTTCTAGAGTGGAGGCTTTGGCGTGGGCATAGCTGGGCGGGGGCTCTGTGCCCACTGGGGCATTCTCGGAGCACACCTGCGCCCACCCACGCGCACGCCGTGCCCACCCACGCACTTCCGCGGGCCCACGCGTGCGAAGCTCCCGGCTTCCCGCATCTCTTCCCCTTCCTCTCTTGGCGAGGGCACCGGCGCAAACCCTGGTGGGAGCGCACGGAGCCCGTGTTCACAAACGCTCCTCAAGAAAACCGGCGAAGTTAAATCCGTACGCAGCCGCGCGTTCGGTCCCCTCGGTGGCCACGCGGGTTCCGCGCGCTCTTTGTAGAGCAGAGGTTAATTGACACCGGGCGCATCTCGCCTTCTCACTCCGAAAGTTTTTAGGGAAAGTTTACAGCCAGCCCTTTCCGGCATTCTGTCGTTTTTTTTTTTAAAAGGAAAAACGCCTTCCTCAATCTGACAGCGCCTTCCTTTAAAGCTCGCAGACTACAAGCGCATACATGACAGCTGCCTCGTCTCCCGTGTACACACTTGGCGTTGGATTTCTGACGCGCCTCCGCAGGTGCGGCTGACAGCTCTCAGATGGAAGGCGAGGCGCGAGCGCTTGAAAGGGAGGCGGGATCCGGGCAAATCCATCAAGGGCGCGTCCTGGGGGACGCGCTGCCTTTGTACCCCGCTGCGCGGCGGCCTCCACGCGGCGCGCGCCCGCTGACAGCCGCTCCCGCTTCCCGTGATCACCAATAAAAGCGGGCTCCCCGTGGGCTGTGTTTTGACATTGACCTTAATACATAATTTAACCACAAAACCTAGGAAGTGCGGAACGAGATCAGGAAAGACCACAGGACTGGCAAAGAAAGTGTTGTTGCACCAGAAATCACATTTGTTCCGGATGGCGCGGACGCGGCGGGCGGGGGAGGGGAGGGGGCGCAGGCGGGGGCGGGGGGAGCCGGGGGTAGGCCGTGTTTAATGACACGAGGCTGTCACCTAAAACTGAGTCAGGGTTCTGAACCGTCAATTGCGATTCGGCTTCCGCAGGCGCGCGAAGGGCTTGGAGAGCGCGCTGGGAGCGCTCGCCGGGCGCGTTCGTCTGGGCGTCGGGGGCGGAGGTGCTGCGGCCTTGAGCGCGCATCTCCACGGAGGGGAAGGGGCGCGCGCACCACGCCTGGCTCAGGCCCCACGAGGGAGTGTACGCGCGGTGTGCGATTGGGCTGTGGACGCGCACACGTCTGGTCAGAGCCGGCTCCGCAGTCCCAGGGGCAGCCGGCGGAGGCTGCGCCGGGTGCAGGGCGCTCTCCACTGCGGCGCGCCCGGCCACCTCCCGGCTGCAGGGTCTGCGTGCGTTGGAGCTTCCCCAGCTCCGTACAAATTCGAGAATGAGAAGCAGAGCCCCCCAGAGGCCCCTGAGCACAGAGGGGCGCAGCTCAGGTCGGCGGGGAAGGTGCCCCAGCGCGGCGCCCCGGGGCAGTGTCCTGGGAGCATTGCTGAGGGCTCAGCTCTGGACCCAGCTTGGACAACACACACACACGTGTACACCCAAACTGACAGGTACACACCCATGCACGTACGCATGCATCCCACATGGACATACCCTCATATTGACACACCCACACACTTACACATTCGCGTTAACACATACACAGTGACCCACATTGACACACACATAATCATACACTTACACACCCACATCTACACACTTACATAATTGCATGTACACACCCACAATAACAGACCTGCATAATCACATGTACCACACCTACAGTGAAACACAGCCACACACCTACACGCTCACATGCGTGCACACCCCTCTGGACACCCACACGTTCACACATTTACAGTCTCACATCTATACAGACCTACACAATCACACACATACACACCTATGCTCTAGAACCACCCTTACATGTTCACGTTCACCTATGCACCTGCACACAACACTCCAACTCACAAATATGCACACACATACAGACACACATATATACTCACCTGCATGCTCAAACCCATGTCTATACACACATCTCACATGCATGCACAATTCACAATCCACACAGATACACACTCACACACATATACACGCCCATGCACAGCACACACCTGCACACTCACACACATCTCCACACTCATCCATACAAATACCCAACAGCTCACAAAAGCACACACATACATGTACACACACCCACGGGCATCACAACTGACCCCCACGCTCACAACCAACACACCCCAACACTCCTCAATACCCCCCATACATACAGCTGCACAGCCCCACATACACTGCCCCACAATTCAACACCCACCCCACACACATATACCCCCACCCCAAACAGCCCCCCACGCTCCAGTACCCCCCCCATTAATACCATCGTGGCACTCGGCAATCGGCAAAGGCTGTGCCCTATCTGTTGGCTGCTCACTTCTTTATTGGTTTCATGCCCTCAGGTTCTAGGCCCCCCTTCTCCCAGATGGGACCTGGGTTTGGGGGTGATGGGGTACACTTGCCATGGACTGGGGAGGGGCTGGGTAAAGACCGTGGGGTGGTGGGCGCTGGGAGCAGGGGGCAGGGCAGGGCAGAGGATGGCATCCTCCCCTCCACAACACACTGGTCCTTGTCAGTGTCCCCACCAGCTCAGTCTTCCAGAGCCAGGGGCTGGGATGGCCAATGGCCGAAACGGTCTGAGTCCAGGGCCCTGGACACACCTGCCATGGCTGGAGCCCACCACCTATGCCTGAAATCCAGACCAGAGAAGCTAAACACATGCCTGGGGGGAAAGCACACGTGGTGCTCTCTGTGTGCTAAGTGTGTGGCACAATCCAGACCCCTGGTACATCTGCCACCAGCACCTCCAGTCTATTCTATAGACAGGCAGGCCAGGGGACACAGAGCTGCATGGTTTCCTCAGCCTGGGCATTGCCTATCCCTTGTGAGAGAACCACACGTGGAGGGGAATCTGCCCAAATGACCATGACCTCCAGAAATGTCCATGCCCCCAGCCCCCATGTGGTCAGTAGGGCAGTGTCCCAGAGACGTCCACACCTCAGTCTCCACGTGGTGGTGGAGCAGTGGCCCCAGATGTGTGAAATCAAGGGGTCGGCTGGGCCATGCTCCCTCTGAAGCCCCTAAAGTAGAACCTTGCCTTACTTATTCCAGCTCCTGCTGGTCACAGAGAATTGTTGTGTTCCTTGACTGGTGGCCACCTCACTGCAATCTCTGCCTTCCCCACTGTGTCTTCTTCCTTTGTTTTCTCAGGACCCCAGTTGAGATGATTTCATCTTGTCTTACCTTAATGATATCTGCAAAAACCCTGATCCAATGAAGTTCACATTCTGAGGCTCTGGGCAGACACGAATTTGGAAGTTAGAGTTGGGGTGGGGGTTGGGGTTAGGGTTGGGTTCAGTTTGGTTGAGGTTATGATGAGGGTTAGGGTTGGGGCTGTCGTTGGATTTGGGTTTGGGGTTAGGGATAGGATTGGGCCGGGGTTAGGGTTCATGTTTGTGTTGGGATTAGGGTTGGGGTTGGATTCAGTGTTTGGCTGAGGTTAGGGTTAGGGATTGGGTTTGGGGTTAGGGTTAGAGTTAGGTCTATTCAGCCCTAACCTTTGTCCATTTCCTACAACAAGGAAGGAATGACCCTGCTCCAGGGACCCCAGTGTGGACTCTCGTGTTGGGGATGCAGGAAGGTGGCACTGTGTGGGCTTGTGATGGGGGTTCTCCAAACCCTGCCACAAGCCCAGCCTGTCCTTGAGAAGACAGGGCCATTTCAGCCTGGGAGGGAACAGGTCCTTGGTGGTGTCGAGTGGTCCTGTGGAGAAGCCGATGTTTTATTGTACCGTGTAGGACAATCCAGTCTGTCTTAGTGGAGGCAGGGCACCCCAGCCTCACATCTTGTCTGCTGTTCTCCTGAGATGGCACTGAGGACAGGTGACAGAACCTGGGGGCCATGCCTGGACTTGGACTCAGGCCCATTGTACCTGGCCCAAGACTGTCATCAGACCCCTTTCTGAGGGGGAGTCAGAACCCAAGGAAATTAGGTATCAGGGACCTGGCAAACGTCCTCCCCTTCCTCTGGCCAGTCTTGATATTGAACTGCTGGAAGTGCTAAAGTACCATCTGACCCAAACCTACAGAACAGCTGTCAGCCGCAGAGGGACCTGGGGAATTCACAAGTGGGGTATATCTGCTGATATATCCGTCCATCTATTGACCTACCTGTGAAAGATGAGATGTGCAAAGTTCAAACAGACCTTGGACGTTCTGGGATTGACATTTAGTTACGGACACGATGTGATGGATATAAACCATGTATGTCTTAAACAATAAATAATTGTTCCTGGGAATGGAGAGGAATTCTCCAGGGCTATTTCTGTTTGGTCTTTGACACTCTAGCCCAGAATTTTAATTTTGGCATTTTTCATATAAAAGGCTCTTATGTTGTTAAAGTTGACTGTTTTACAGAGTAGACAAGCCTGGGCTTTTTGTAATCTTTTTTTTTTTTTTTTTACTCTTTGCTTTAGAATGGTCCCTGTGGTCTTTCAGGAAAAAAACTACTAATTAATATTTCATGATAAAAATAAAAAATATATAAATAATTTGAAAAGAAAGGAAACCATAACAGATGCTTTATGCATTTTCATGATTTTTCTAGTCTTTTTTATTTTACATACAAGATTCTATATGATAATTTAGAAAGGTTGATTAACTTTCCCAAAACCACTGGGATTCCAACTCAGGCCTCATGATCTCAGAGTACGAGCCTGGACTGCTGCTGGTCTAAGTGCATTCTGATGACAGAGTTATGGAGCACATGTCCATCTACTGGCCACCACCCAACTAAGCCCATCCACTCCCCATTCATCCATCCATTCATCTACCATGCACCATTCATCCATCCATCCATCCACCATCTATCCACCACTCATCCACCCATCTGGGGTTGTCCCCTCAAACAAAGAATCATCAGCCCCAATGCCAATAAGATCAACATGGAGAAACTCTGCTTTAGCATGAGAGACTGTCTGTTTATCCATCCAGCCATCCAACCATCCAGCCATCCATACACCCATCCATCCACCATTTATCTACCCCCATTCATCCATCCATTCATCTACCATGCCCATTCATCTACCCATCCATCCATCCATCTACCCATCCATCCATCCATCTACCCATCCATCCATCTACCCATCCATCCATCTACCCATCCATCCATCTACCCATCCATCCACCCATCCATCCACCATTTATCTACCCCCATTCATCCATTCATTCATCTACCATGCACCATTCATCTACCCATCCATCCATCCATCTACCCATCCATCCATCTACCCATCCATCCATCCATCCATCCATCCATTCATCTATCCATCCATCCATCCATCCATCTATCCACCCCCATCCACCCACCATCTATGCACCACTCTTCTACCCATCTAACCATCTATCCACCCATCCAGCCACCTACCCATCCATCCAACCAACTATACACCCAAGCCCAGGATTTTTTGTTTTACTTGCTTTAGAATGGCCTCTATGCCTTTGAGGAAAAAAAAAACCCTACTGATTAATTTTTCATGATAAAAATATATATAAAGAATTTGAAAAGAAAGGAAATCATAATACAAATACTTTAGAAACAGGTGATGGTCCCACAATATCATGAATGTACTAAAGGCCACCTAACAGTTTGCCTTAAAATGATGAATCTGATGTTAGATGAATTTCACTTCTGCAGAAAATGTCACCTATTCCGATTTTCTTGAGGGTGTTTTAGGAATTTTATCAAAGATTTCTCAGCATCTAGAGTTAACTGAAGAATTTTCTCTTAAGAGCTTGTATTACGGTGAATTATGTTAATAGTTTTTCCTAATATTGAATCATTCTTGCTTTCCTTCTATAAAGCCCACTTAGTCCCGGTGGATTGTTTTCTTGATGTGGTGTTGGAGTCCGGTAGTATTTTATTTAGGATTTTTGTGTTAATATTCAAAAGTGATATTTGGTGCAATTTTCTTTTATTGGTGTTAATTTTATGAAGCTTAAGTATAATTGCTATACTTGATTCTTGAAGAGACTGGACATTTTGCTTTCTTTCCGATGTTCCATGATGTTCTAATGGAGTCTTATTAGTATCTGGTCATTGAAAGTTTGGCAGAATTTCTCTGTAAAACCATCTAATCTTGGGACTTTTGGTGAGGCAATTCCCCATCAGAATTTTCTTTATTTCTTTATAGAGCTTGGTCTTTTAAAACTTTCCCTCTCTTTTGTGGTTAATTTTGGAAATTATACTTTCCTAATAATTAAGCATTTCATATATATTTTCCAATTTACGTGTTATAATTTGGCCTCCTATGGTTTTAAAAATTTCCTCTGTATCAATAATTATTTCCCCTGTGTCATTTCCTATTTTATATATTTGAGATTTCTTGCTTTTTTACTTGGTTAAAATTAATGGTTTGTCCATCTGGGTGATATTGTCAAAGAACCAGGTTTTCACTGATTAATTACTGCTTTTCTGTTGATTTCCTCCTTAATTTCTGACTTTATTATTTTCTCTTGTGCTTTCTTTTGGCTTGCTGAGTTGTTCTTTTTCTAGCTTTTAAAGTTAGGATTTTAATTCATTTATTTTCATCCTTTCATTTTTTTGCATCTAGCTGCTTAAGACCATGCATTTTCCTCTGGTCACTGCTTTAAATGTCTTCTGAAGATCCTAATACATAGTGTTTACAGCAGTTTTGTAACCGCTCTTCAGATTTCACATTTCAACTTTTTTTTCAGATGGAGCCCTACAATTAACTCTACTCGTGAATCTGAAGTTCACAGTCTTCTCTACTTCCTAGCAGGGTCAGTTTCCTGGCTCTTGTGTGGTTTTATTTCTGCTCCTTGTTGATTTTGTGGCTTCCTGGGAGATGTTGGGGAGACTCTGTGTCTGTAGGTGTGTGTACATATGTGTATGAGTACCTGCACATGCGTGTGTGCGTACATATGTGTTTGTGCATGCATGTGTGCCTGTGTTCAAACTTGTTTACATATGTGCATGTGTGCGCATGTATGCATGTCTGCTGATGTGTGAATACGTGTGCGTGTGCCCATGTGCGTGCATGTGTGTATGTGTGCATGTATGTACATATGTGTGTGTTTTGACATTGTAGTATGTCAGTCTCTTTTTTCTTGTTGCTGAGAGGCAAGAAAAGGGAGAGGGTGAGTTATTTACCTTACAGAGCAGGGTCCACCTTTAGTTTTCTTTGTTTCTCTCGGGAACACACAGATGGACCTACCAGAAGTCTGCATATCTGCTTGGTAGCCAGAGCGTTTGTGGTATACCCTAGAGTTGTTCTCCACTGGCGTGCTGAGAAACGTTCATGCCAGGGCTTGAGTAAATATCTGTTCCTCCCCACCTCCCCATGCATCCACAGGTGAGAGGCGTGTCACCCGTTTCCTGGGTAGAGCGGCCGAGGCTGTGACTCGGGGCTGGTGCTGCACCCAGGCTCTCTCCTGCTCCCTGGGACTCAGCAGGACTTGACTTAACTTTGAGAGCCAAGTGCAGGGAACTTCTAGGACCTGGGGCTGGTCGAGTACCAGACCCAGAAGGATTAACACCACAGCCCGCGTTAGGCAGGGCTCTTGGTTGGAAACCAGACTGTGATGGACGGCCACGGACAAGGGATTCCAGGAAGACGAAGGTCTTCATGGACTCAGGGGAAGGGAAGACCCAGGAAACGGAAGTGCGTGCAGGGAAGGCGCTGGCGGGAGTGAGCTCCCTTTGCCAGATGCCCTGGGGACGTGGGAAGTTTGCCAGGATGCATCCTTCACTCCAAGTTCAAAGTGCTGAGTGGGGAGGGGGTCCGTGGAGAGGGGTGGGCTTGGCGCCCACCTTATTTACAAAGGGGGAAGGACGCCAAGAGAAGAAGAGTCCCAGTTCTGGGAGGGCAAACCTGTTCCCAAACATGCACATTTGTCGAGAGCGTGGGGGTCTCGAGGGGTCCTAGAGGGCAGAAGTGTCTTTGTGTGGGGGGTGGGGAGGCACAGTGGGGTCTCCAAAGGGACTTCAGTGGGGTCTCTGAGAGGGTTTCGGGAGGGTCTCCAGGGGGATTTCAGGGGTCTTTGGGGGGAATTTCAGGTCTCTGGGGGGAATTCAGGGGTCTCGGGGGGGGGGAACTTCAAGGTGTGTCCAGGAGGATTTCAGGGCTCTCCAGGGAAATTTTCGGGGCCACCACGACAGGTCACTATATTTGGGTGTCTTAGGATCAAGGAGATGTGCTCTCTCCTTAGGAAGCCGCAGGTCTGCAGCCCAGGTATGGGCAGCCCATGCTCGCAGAGGCTCTAGGGGAGGTTCCCCTGCCTCTTCCTTGGCCTGTGGACACATCTCTCTAGCTCTGCTTCTGTCATCACATGGCTTCTCTCAGTCTGTCTGTGTCTGTGTGTCCAAACTCCCCGCTTATAAGGGCACCAGTCATTGGGTTTAGAGTCCACTGACTCCAGCAAGAACGCATGCTGACTTAATAACACCCACAAATGCCTTATTCGCAATAAGGCCCCATTCAACATTGGGGGTGGACATGAATTCTGGGGGCGAGGATCCAGCCAGGGCAGGACTTAGATGGAGAACCCAGCACTGGCAGAATGTAGCTAAGACAGGAGGGGAAGAGTGAAGTGGACATGTATTGTCAAAGCTCATCTTCCATCTGGTTGCATTTCTTCCTTGGTTTGTATAAGCTAGAACCTGACAGCCTGTTGGCGGTTGTCGCTTGTCGCAAGGAACTGAGAATTCATAATTAATACCTTTATGGGGGAATTTCCACAAATTTTTCCTGTTATGTTGATTTGAAGGGTGCACCCCAGAAAGACATGTTCTTAAATCCAACTCATCCCTGGAGGTGGGACCTTTGGTTGAGTTCACTTCAGGTGAGGTGAAGCCCACCTGAATCAAGATGGGTTGCAATCTTATCACTGGAGTCCTTTACACGTCAAATAAAATTCAGACACAGAGAGAGAAAGAGAAAGCCAAAGAGGGATCAAGGAGCTGAGACAGAACCCAGAAGCTAAAGGAGAGGTGAGGAGAAGCCGCCATATGCATTGCCGTGTGGTGAGCTAAGGATCAAGGGTGGTGGCAGCCCACATCGGCACTGTCTTCAGGAAGGAAGCATTGCCTTGAGGGGAACTTGATTTGGATTTTCCCTAAGACTCAAAACCACAAGCAAATAGAGTCCCATGGTCCGAGCTGCCCCATTGAGTGGTATTTCCTTGAGCAAAGGAATTCGCCCCCCAACCCCAGGCTCTTTGCTATGCCTTAGGTCTCTGCGCTATGATCCTAACACTTTGCACTCCAGAAAACTCATCCCTTGACCAGCTGCAGGTAAAAGATGCAGCTCTCCAACCCCCACCATTTTTCAGTTAAGAACAGAGAAAGTTTGGACACCTTTCACAAAAGTCAGGAACATATTAATTTTTCAGCACCTTGTAAGTCAAAAATGGCTCGTCCAATTTGCTTCAAACTCTCCAGCCCGAGATGAAGCTGGAGAACTTTCAGACCAAAGGACTTATGTTTTCAGAGTTACAAGGAGGTCAGAACAGGGTAGGAGGCGCCGAGGTTGCTACAGGGTGGGGTTGGGGAACGGGGTGAGGGTAGGGCTGTGCAATTAGCGGCTACACTCTCACCACGCTGGGTGGAAGGAGCTGGGGACAGCAGCCGGCGGTGATGGACATGGGGTATCCAAGAGAAAACTCGCCCCACCCACGCTGTCCTCCATCTCTCCCAAAGCACTTCAGGTTTATAGCATGAAATCTCATCCAGGAGAAAAAAAGGGGTGGGGAGAGGGCTTATGGATTGATGGGTTTAATTAGCAGTTTTTACAATTTGGGAGTGGGTTTCTGAGGAGGCAGAATCCAACTGGGAGTTGACTTTGGTGAATTTGTCATCCAGGGAGCTCCAGGGAGCCGGGAAGGGGCCTCCGTCCTCTGGGTTCTTTCCACCTCCCCTTTTGAATTTCGTGGGATACCAAGCACCTTCCTTTGTCTACTTATGTTTGGCTGCGGTGCATGGCGGTGGGAAGTCTCCAAGGGCAGCGGCTGCTGTTGAAACAAGCGGACCTGGTGTCCCTGCCCCTGGGGAGTTTTTGGGGACACAAAAGTCCTCTGAGAATTTGCATTCTGGAAATGTCTCATGGTCAAACCACCCATTGGCTTTGCTGTTACAGATGCCATGGGGGGGCGGGGCGCCTCGTGCAGGGCACCTAAGCGGGGTGCCTGGGACACCATCCACGGCTTGTCCCCACTGCTGTGGTCAGCCTGGATGAGGATGTTTTCATTTGTTTCGTAAATAGAGGTGAAAGTCACTTATCTGGCAATGAACCATCTTAAAGCAAACAATTTCTTGCCATTTAGCACATTTGCAACATTGTGTCAGCACCTCTGGAGTTCCCTACCATGTCCCTCAGCCTGAAGAGAGACTGCACAGCCCGCAGCAATGCTGCCCCCCAGCCCCAGCCCTGGCACCCACGGATCTGCTTTCTGGGGATATGACTTGCCTGTTGTGGGTATTTTGTACACATGGAATCAGACAGAACGCAGCTTGCTCCCTCCAGGGCTCCTCCTGCCTCCTCCAGGGGTGGGCAAGGCGGTGTTCCCTCTGAGGCTCCAAGGGCTCCTCCATGCCTCCTGCACATGTGGGCAGGGTTGTACTCCCTCCAAGGCTCCAGGGGCTCCTCCCTGCCTCTTCCAGGGATGGGCAGGGCTGTGCTCCCTCCAGAGCTCTAGGGCTCCTCCTGCCTCCCCAGCTCTGCTGCATCCTCACCTGGCCCCTCCCTCTGTATCTCTGACTCTCACATGTCCACCTCCTGTCCCTTGCAAGGACCTGGATTCAGGTCTACCATAACCCAGGATGTGCTCTCCTCGAGACCCTTAACGCCTTTACATCTGTAGAGACGGGTGTCCAAACTGGACCCCACTCTGCTTTTTGGGATGATGAGGTTCTGGGAACTCAAGTCTCCCCCCAGCACCCACATGCAGCCTGGACTCCGGCCCCTACAGGCTGGCTGGACTGTTAGAGCGGGGGCCTGCCTGGGACGCTTGCTGGGAGCCCGTGTCCACCTTCTGGGCCCGCAGGGAAGGGCTGTGCAGAGCTGCTGTCCCTGGACAGGCAGGGGCCTCAGGAAGCCTTCGGGTGAGCTCGGGGCAAGCACAGGGAGACAGGCGGCACGATTTCGAGTGGGGCGCTGAGGTCGCAGAGCTGAAAGGGGCGGCTTGGCTCCGTGCATGGGGTTTTGGTGAAGCTGGAAGCTCGGGCCACCCCCCGATTGTGATGTTAAGAGAGTTTTCCGTGGCGCTGAAGTGGCAGAAAGCGTGTTCTTACAATGCTCCCAAAGCACAGCTTCGGGGCTAAGGGTGCCACTTCGTGGCAGTCAGAAAGGGGCAAAAATGCAGAGGTGGGCTCATTCCATCGTGGAGGGCAAGGGGAAGAGATGGAGACTTTTTAAATGTTCGTTTTCCTTTTGTGCATACCTCCCTTCTCCCCCTCGCCTCCTCCCCCCCGTTGGTCCCCATCCTCTGCTCCCCTCCCTTCCTGTCCCCTCCGTCCCCCCCTTAGTCTCTGCACCACCCCCAACCTTTCCTGGGAGCAGGGCCCTGACGCCTGGGGCCGGATCTGCGGAAGTGAGCAGATGAGCTCCGATTTCGGAGCTGCCGGCCAGCCTGTGCCCCGTGGGAGGGGAGGCCGAGGAGGGGCGCGTGCACGGCGCCTCGGGTCCACACTGCGTAACGGGTCTACGCGGCGTCTCGGGTCTACGCAGTGTCACGGGTCTACACTGCATCTCGGGTCTACACGGCGGGGAACCCGAGCAGCTCCCCTCGGAAAACCCTGGAACCGGTGTTTGCGTGGGGACGGGGTGGCGGTCAACCCCGCCGGGACCTGCAGCAGCGGCCGGCCAAGCCCCCCCCCCGCTGAGCAGCGGGTGGTCACGGCAGGTCAGAGGACCCAGGGGTGTCCCCCTGGCACCCAGGCCCGAGGTGTGGGAGGGAACCGTGTCAGATACCGGGGTGCCCTAAGGTGACCCCTGCCCCCCCAACTCTCCCCGTGGCTGTAGGCCCCTCCCCCTCGGAGTTCTCTGGGCTCCGCCCTCCCCTCTCCACGAGCTTTGCTCTGGTGGGCCGGGCTCCTGGGCCGCAGCCCCTGGTTTCCATCTCTCCATCCTCAGGTGCTGGGAACTCCCAACACGGGAGCTGGATGCATCTCTGAAAACGACACTATGACGTCACGCAGGTGTGCGACGCATCCTAAGCTCGGGTGCTGAGATAGGGAGAAATCGGACCTCAAAAACGGGGGCATTACATGGAACAGATAAGTTTCTTGGAAAGGAGAGAAAAGCTCACAATGGGGCCTAGCTCTGAACAGGGCTCGTGAGGGGTGAGAAGAGTAAAGAGACAACGTGAAAGGACAAACTTGCAAACGGGATTCACTGGTCTTGAGAACGCAACGTTCCCTGATTCACATTAAATTCATGAAGGATTTTAACAAAGAGAAGTTTGCCTGGGAAACTTAGGCAGTTAGTAATTTTAGGGAATTTAACTTCAAAGTTGAAACGGGCATAATGAAAATGATCAGAATTTAGAGGTGTGTTTTATTTAATCACCCCTGGCCTAGAGATATAAATGATCAAAGGCTTGGTGTGTGCTTTCCCCCACGTGTGTGGCGCTGCGCCCGGCTGCTTGATGATCTTAATTGCGGTCAGAGGTGAGTTTCCTGAGCCGTGGCGCTGGCCGCCCCTTCCCCGCAGCCTGCCGGCAGCAGAGGCTGTCCCAGCTCCGAAGCTTGTCCCCATCTCCGAACCCACCTGCTGCTCTCTGAGGGCTTCGTGAAATTCCAGACAGAAATGCTTTGCATCTTGGAAATTAAAAGTCCTCTTGGCTCTGCAGAACTAAAGACATCACGGTTGGAGGAGCCAAGAGGTGGGGTGGCCAAGTGAGCCCATGGACGGGCAGCTGTCGTCCCGGCCGAGGAAGGGCCCCGCGGCTGTCTGGTCAGCAACTGGGCCTGGCACTGAGCTCCCGGGGCTGGGGGTGCCGAGAGGAGGGAAGAGGGACAAGCGCTGCCTGCTTTCCCCGGGCTGCTGGCCCACATTTTCGCACGCGCAGTGGCCGAGAGTGCAAAAGCCGTTCCGTCCTCAAAGCGCATGGCTCCAATCACTGCTTCCATCCTCATATCCATTCCCTGGGGGCACAAATCGTCTTATCCGCCTCTTAAGGGGATGCTTAGGGGCTGCCAGGGTCATCCAGGGTCCTGAACTTAATCCCGTGTGCAAAAGGCCCTTGGCCGTGGCCGCGCTCGGTCGAGGTTTCTGAGGTTTTTGTTAGACTCAGCTCCCTTGGACCCGAGCTGTCCCGAGGATGTGGCAATGTGCTTTTTAGGGTCTGGGGGAACAGACCCGGTGTCCTGCAGGGGCCAGACGGGAAGTCAAACTGCGATAAAACGTGTAGCTGTTTGGTGGGACCCACCAACTGCCCCTTAACTGAAAAATATCATCAAAGGGTCCACCACATTCTGGAAAACCTCGGGGTGCCACTTCCATCTTGAATCCCATCCTGGTCCGTTTGAGGTCCAGGCCAGCAACGGGGCTCCAGCCACCTTCACTGCATCAGGAGACCCCATCTCATCAGAAGGGGATACCTCAGAGGTGGACACGGGCTGTGCTGGAGGCCATGACCTTCGCCGGACGTCTCCACTTCTCTTCCCTGGGGCACAGCCCCACCATGCAGCACCCCTTTGGAAGCCTGGAGCTCAGCCCCCACCTTCCAGGCTGCAGGCACCACGGGGACCCCTCCCCACTTGCTGGCGAAGGAGGGTTGGGGTGTGGGCAGGAGTGGAGGTGTCCACTCTGTGCACTTGAGATCAGCAAGAAGCCGAAGCGCGGTGGGGGAAGGCACGCGTCCACGGGCGAGCAGGAGCCGGGATTCCTCCAGGCAGCTCCACGTTCCAGCCCCGCTCTCTCACCTGAGGTGTTAACTCCTCAACTTCACGTGACTCGGAGAAGTGGGAAACAATTCCACCATCTCCAACGACTCAGCCAAGTTATAGCCACGATACCTTGGCCAACAGCAGTGCCTGAGATGGATGGTTTCTGCTTATTCTAATTGACTGTCAGCTCTGGTTCTTTAGAAACAATTTTTTTTTTGAAATTGTAAAATATAACATATATACAGAGCAATGAAAGAAAACAGCAATAGTTTTCAAAGCACACTTCAGCCAGTAGTCACAGGACAGATCCCAGAGTGTGTCATGGGCTACCAGAGGATCACATCAGATTTTTCCTTCCAGCTGCTCCAGAATATAGGAGGCTAGAAGGAATTGTAATATTCTGCTTCAGCAGCCATACACATTTGATAAATCCTATTCTCTCTGTTATACCTCCTCCTTCTCCTTCAATCTCCCAGTCCATAAGGGTCTTTGGGCAGTGGCTTTCCGTGTTGAGAAGCAGTGTCCACACTTAAGAGGGGATGGAATGGTTGATCCCACAGTGCCAGGTCTGGATTCATCCCTGGGAAAATCTCCCAGGTCACCAGGGAGACTTTCAGCTCTGGATGTCATGTTGCACGTAGGGGGAAGGCAATGATTTTACTTGCAGAGTTGAGCTTAGAGAGACTGAGGCCATATCTGAGCAACAAAAGAATCTGCCTGGAAGCGACTCTTAAGCCTCGTTAAGTGCAGTCTTAGCCCCTCCGCTACAGAAATAAGTTTCATCAGGGTGAGCCTCAAATCCAGGGGTTGGTGGTTCAGTGGTAGAATGCTCACCTCCCATGTGGGAGACCCAGGTTTTGTTCCCAGACCATGCATCATCCCCCCAAAAAATCCAGGGCTTGGCCTCTTTTCTTGGGAGCCCCAGGGGTTGAGAGGGTACCTGGGGTTTCCCAGATGGGAGAGTCTAATAGTTTCACATATCTATATCTATATCTATTTCCCCCTTTGAACCCTCAAGGGACTCGATCAATACATTTTAATTATCAGCCCACGACAGTCTGAGATGTATCCTGGGATTACATTAAGCTATATAGAATTCCAAAGCCTCGTTGTTGCACCCCAGGAGTTTGGGTTTTTAAATGAGCTATCCGGACAGTTTGATTCACATTGTGTGTTATAGAAAATGTAGGTTCTAGACATCATAAACCCCTTTGGTCTTATACAGTAGCTGGAGGTCTAGAGTGCATCCACTGTCATTGTATTTGCTGCATCCCGATTTACCTTAGTCCCAGCCAGATTGGCTTCGTTATAAACTCTCATTGAGGCTTGACCTCTTTTTCGGGTACTTTAACTGTTCTTGTATTTAGCTTTTCTGACTTTCATGGCTGCAACCTCCATTTCTGGGTTTTAGGTGTCACAGAGGGACTCAGAGTTCCCAGGAAACCAGCCGACGCACACAGAGCTCAGTGTCTCCGAGTCTAGAAACATCCACAACTTCAGACCAAATGCAGCTGCTAAAAGGGCTGCCAATCCAGGCTCCCATTTTCCTATAAGTATTTTCAGAGAGAGACCTTAGCCGATCTCTTCTTTTGCTTCTGGCTTATTTTGCACAGCACATTGTCCCCAGGGTTTATTCCATTCCTCACGTGCCTCGCGACGTCCCGTTGATGTTTTGCAGAGAGTGGGGCCAGGGTGTGGATGGGCCACTTAACTGGGGGGGGGGTGTCTCAATTTGGGACAAAAAAACAATCCCAGGGCTATCGCCGAAGCACCAGCTGACACTGGCATCTCACACCATCTGCCTGATTTGCTCTCCCAAACTGCAGGGAGAGAGCCCATCATGGGCTCAGAACTATTGAGCCTGGGGAATAAACCAACCAGGAAATCCCCAGGACACCGCTTTTTTTTTGACTACTGTAGACAAAACACGGTTTTTTTTGTTTGTTCGTTTTTTGTTTTTTTTTGCATGGACAGGCACCGGGAATCAAACCCGGGTCTCTGGCATGGCAGGCAAGATCTCTGCCACTGAGCCACCACGGCCCACCCCAAAACACCGGTTTTATGCAACATGGACATGTTGCATCGGAAAAATGCTTTACGGAAATGCGTGTTGCTAACTGCTGAGAAAATTCATTCTGTGCAAAAATGCTGGCTGTCAAAGCGCAGGATTTTTAGGCTTGGCTAATCTTTGTTTTGGGAGGGTGCAATCGTGCCAAAGTATCACTAAATTCAGCAGGTCTTAACTTGGGTAGCAGAGGGTTTTAAAGTCTGTCCTGAAGTGGTGGGGTCCTTCAGACACACGGGATGGGGAGGGCAGGGGCAGTTTCTCGCCCCTCCCAGGCTGGCCCTGCCATTAGCTGCTTCTTGTGCTCCTCTGAAGTGAATTTCCACGGGGCCCAGGCGCTCCTCACCTAACATGAAGCCGCCAGGTAAAAGAAGCACCTGGCTGTCTGGTTTGTGGGTTAACCAACAGAAGGAAAGCTGCATATCCGAACACACTCTGGGCTTTCGCTGAAATCCAGTAACTTTTGCCAAGGGTCCACTCTGGCTGGACGCTGCAGGAAGAGCTGGAGGTAAGGAAAATGGACCTGCCCTGGCCAGGGGTCTCTACGAAAGCCCCCGATGGCCCACTCTTCTGCTGTGGACATTGCATGCAGATCCCTCATCGGGGGGTCTCCTGGTGTCTTGGGGAGTGTGTTCTACCGACAGTTGGAGAGAAGCTGGAGCTGCGGCCGAGAACGTGTGCTGGGTGATAAAGGGAGCAAAGGAGAAACTCCACGCACACGCAGCCCCTGTTGTTTCCAAGTTTGCCACTGAATAGGGCCCCAAGGGCCTTGGAAAAGCGTTTTTAAGGCTCCGCGGACAGGAAGCGTGACCCTTGCTGCATTCGCCCCTTCCGAGGGGTCTCGGCAGAGTTGCGGGAAAAGCGTGAAGGAGGACAAGGCTTGCCACACCTAGAGGTGTCCGCTCTCTCCAAGCACCCGGGCTCGGACCAGGCTGGACCATGTCCCTCTTTCCAAAGGGAGGAGCTACCACGTGCTTTGGGCCCGTTGTGTGGTGCCTTGTGACCCCCCCATGCCCCCAAAGGTATTTGCTTCTCTGTGTTAACGCCCACGACCCCAAGGGGGGTCTTATTTGGAAGTGTGGTTGGTGAGGTAGTTAAATGAGATGAGTCATCCTGGACTGGGGCAGTGGGGGGGGGGTATTCCTATAGGACTCGTGTCCCTGTAAGAGGAGGGGAGCAGCGGGGTGGAGGGCACGTGAGTACCGAGGCCGAAGCCCCCCAAACCCAAGGATGCAAGGAGAGCCGGCAAACACCTGAAGCTGTGAGGCACAGATTTCTGTGGTTTTGAGCCTCTTTGCTTGTGCTTGTTACTCCAGCCCCAGGAAACACGCACAGGCCCAGGTAAGTACGTTGCCAACCTCCGAGGGAGATGTGGCTTTCTCCCTCTTTTCCGGGAAGGAAGCAGTGGGTGCAAGACTCCAGGTGTGTCTCATCGGATCTGTGTACCCTTGTCTGTAGACGGCGATGCTGCGTCTTCCTGTTAGCCTCCTTTCTAGATGAACTTGTGTTCTTTTCCCTTTGTTATCCAATATCCAGAGGCAGGGAAGTTCTCCTTGGTAGCTAACCCAAGTTTTTCATGCTTTGGTTTGAGCCAGTACCCGTTTATTCTGCTCTTGTTTTTTCTCCACTCTGGAAGCTGCTTTGTCTGCACTTGGGTCCCACCTGCCTCTGTTGTGAGTGCAGGTCTCAGGCTCCAGGTGGCCTCAGAAGGACGCAGTGGGATTCCCAGCTGCTGGGCCAGTCCTGCTCAGGCACCCTGGCTGTGCATGCTCAGACCCAGTGAAGACAGGACATTTTTGGGTTGAAGAATTTGGGTCAAATGCATCTGGCAGAGGACTGTGGGCCCACATCTATTCATTTAGACGGCTAAATCAATAGCAGGGCGGGAGGTAAGGATCTAGGAGAGAAGAAATGGTCCTTTTCGATCCTGGGAATGTTAGAAATGGAAATTCCTTCGAGGTTATCTGGAACAGCAGCTGTCGACCGAGGAGATTCTAACCCAAAGGGGACCCGGCAATGCCTGGGGACGTTTCTGGTTGTCACCCCTGGAGGGTGGGAGCTCCTGGCATCACGTGGGTAAAGCTCAGGGACACTGCTTGATTGCCTGCAGTGCCCTGGACACCCGGCCCCACCAGAGGGGATACCCGGCCCCAAATGCCAACAGGGCTGAGGTTGAGAAACCTTGTATCTTAGCCTGAGAAACCACGTGTCTCTTTCCATCTCTATCTCTACCTCTATCTCTTTCTATCTTTAGCTCTGTCTCAATCTCTATCTCCACTTATCTATAATCTATCTATCATCAGTCACTGTCTCTATATCTGTCTATTCATCTGTCCATCCATCATTCATCTACCTATCTGTCCATCCGTCTCTCATCTTCCTGTATTTATCATCTATCTGTCTATATTCTATTTCCAATAAGCCCTGCTGGGGTGTCCTGCCCCCACCCCCCAGAGGCCATGCCAGTTTCCCTCCACGGCAGCCCACGGGCCCTTTTGCTGGAAGGACAGGACGTGTCCTGTGTGTCATCGCCCTCGCCTCAGGGCGCGCTGGATGCCTGGATGTGTGCTGACACTTCCAGCCATGTGTCGTGTCTCCGTGCTAACTTGGTGACTCTGAGTGCCACAGCCCAGGGGAACACGCCGCATTAGGCGTCGGGGCATCAGGAGTCCGTGGCGCAGGGGGTGAGGGCGCGGAGTGAGCTCTGTGTCCTAAAGAGTAGTGCCGTCCACGGGAGTGCACGGCATGCCCTGCCATGATGGGGTGTCCTGCCTTGTGGCAGGGGGCTCAGCTTCCTGAGCCGGCAGTTTTCGGAGGGGCGCAAGGGTTTCCCACACAAGCTGCTTTCCATCCATTTCTTTTCGACCTTACAGCAAAATCCTCCAAAGAAAGCAGTTCAGTGCATTACGATACTTTTGTCACAGGTGCCAATATTCATAGCAGAGAACGTGGTACCGGGACAAGTGGGAAAGAAAGAAATGAAGCAATTGGAACTTGAGTTGTGAAACCCTAATGGTGTTGGATGGAGAGTAGGAAAGCCACCGGCTGGGAGCTCTGCTGGAATCCGCCCTCTGGGGTGTGTGTAGGGGGTCCTGTCTGTGATGCTGAGCCCCAGTCTCGAGGCCGCCTCGACATGCCCCGGCCAGCACCATGACTCGGGGCAGAGGTGACCGGCAGGGAAGAGGAAACCGTGATGACACAGCCGAGGAATGGCCGTGTCTCAGGTATCCTTCCTTTGCTTAAAAACCGCAAGGATGCGCCTTGTCTCTGCTTACTGGAGCTGCAGCTGGGAGTTGCTCTCTTTAAAACGCTGATTATTTTGCTTATGACTCTTAGCCTGCCCGAGGGAGTGTAGACAGTGGCTCTCTCTCCCTCCCCACCAGGGCTGGCCAGGGGCGAGCTTTCACCTTGTCACGGGGAGCCTGGCCGGGGATGCTTCTCTCTGCCTCACTGACAGCTGTTTATTTTCTCCTCGCCAGCCCGGGCTTCTCAGGCGACCCCCCAGTCCACGCTCCCCGACGCTCACCCAAACAAGCAGCCCCAGCCGCCCCGCGTTCAGCTACGAGCTCAGGCATCAGGGCGCTTTCCTAAACACCCGTGACAGGCTAAATAAGCATTAATTACCTAATTTAATTTCAGTCTGGTCGGGGGATCACTGGGTGGAAGTGTCAGCGTGCACTCTCGTGCCCTTTGTTAGCGCCTGCCTGTCACAATGGAGTGTGATTTGCCTCAATTTCGGGTGAGCTGTTGCAACATACCGCAGCTCCCCCCAGTTCCCGGGGAACCCCCCAGCCCGGTCCCCCTCTACACAAGTGTCAAACCTATTAAGAAGTAGTTAAAGCCTTTGTGCCCGGAATCATTTAATTCTTTCTTGATATAGAAAAAATATAATGGGCTACAAGCAAAGTAGGGACATTCCAGCATTCAACAGCGCAGTCTCTAGTGAACCAGCTGTGACCCCCCCCAACCCCATGCTGCCTCCTAAATAGAGTCTGTTTATTCGGGGTCCGTCACCCCCAAAAGTCCTTTATGCTCCTGGAAGCACAAACAGGTTTTTCCTGGGACTGCCCTGGGGGTCTGGGAAATGGACCAGGTCCCTTTGGGGGACAGGGAAACATCATTAGGACCGGCTGCTTTGGGAAAGCACCTGCTGCATTGAGCGACTTTCCTGGGGGGGGGGAGGGGCTGTGCAGAACAGGCTAGAAGGAAGCGTCTCTGGGCGGGCAGCCGAGCCCGCGGTGCCCAGGTTTGTGCTGACCCCGCCATCCCCGGGGCATGCCCCTGCTTCTCAGAGGAGAATCCCACATAGAAGCCAGTCCGAGAAGCACCGGAGAACATCAAGGCGTGAAGAGCTGGAATCTGGAGAGCTGTGCGAGAGACCAGTTATGTCTCTTTTTCTATTTGGGGCTGTTTGGTAGCGATGACTGCAGGATGAGCCAACATTACAGACTTATTTGGGATTTAAGGCTGAGTTAAATATGCCCCTCAAAAAAGTTTCTCCACTTTTTTGATACAATACTTTTGTTATCACGGTGTTAATAATCTCGGGACGAGGCGCAGGACGGGAAGGCTGTCGCGATGCCAATTACAGCAGGCTGTATTTTTGTGCTCATTATTATTCTTGGATTCTCTAATTTACATCTAAATGTACTGACTAATTTTGATGCAATCATGTCAAGACTGATAGGTGCAGTGTGCAGAGAGATGACAGCCTTGCACCAGGCATTGCCAGACTCAGAATCCCTCCAGGCCATGATTTAATGCCCGAGCCGAGCTCGGCTGTCAGGAGCGGCCGCCAAATTATGACACATTATGCCGGGCGGCCGACACACGCTCCCGCGCGGGAGAGGGGCTGGTAGAGAGCCCCGCTGCCCAAACCCCTCTCTAGGGCTGCCTGTGGCTCAGGGACACGTCCCAGAGCGAGCACTGCAGGAGGGTCTGATTAAACCGCGGGGAGCACGGGAGCTCTCCTCAGCAGCCCCCGCCTGGAGGACAGGCAGCTTCCTTCCTTCTTCCTTTACAAACTTCATGCCAGGGGTTTGCTGGGAGAGTAGGTGGGGGGTCCTTCTAGTGGGATGGGGGACTGTGAGTGCTGCTGTGTGTAAGTGTGCACGTGTGTATTTGCATATATGAGTGTGTGAATGTGAGCCTGGGTACGTGAGTGTACGTTTGTATGTTTCAGTGTGTGTGTGACTGTATGTGAGTGTGTGACAGCGAGCCTATGTATTTGGGTGTGTGCGCATGTGTAAGTTGACTGTGGATGTGAGTGCAAGAGTGTGATGTGTGTGAGTGCAAGTGAGTGAGTGTGTCTGTGTGAGTTGTGTGATAATGTGAGTGTATGAGCATGAAAGTGTGTGTAGTGTATTTGAGTGTGTGAGTATATGAAAGTATATGTGAGTGTGAGTATATGAGCATGAGACTCTGAGTGTGTCAGCATGACAGCGTGAGTGTATGAATGTGAGCCTGAGTGCATGAGTGTACATTTGTATGTATATTTTCACTATGTGAGTGTATTGTGTGTCTGTGACTGTGTGAGTGTGAGGGTGTGAGACTGTCTATGTGTGAGAATGTGTGTGAGGTGTGTGAGAATGTGAGCATGAAGATGTGTGGAAAGTATATTTGAGTGTGTGGATGAGGTGTGTGAGTGTATGAGTGTGTGATTGTGCATGAGTGTAGTATATCTGAATGTGTAAATGAGTGTGAAGATGTAGTATTTGTGAGTGTGTGTGAGTGTATGAGCATGGGACTGTATGTGTGAGCATGACAGTGTGAGCATGTGTGAGTGTGTGTGAGCGTGTGAATGCAGTATGAGTGAGTGTGTAAGTGTGAGTGTGTGTTTATGCCCCTTCCTTGAAGCTCCCCTCCCCTCTCTGAAGCCCCCCCGGGACCCTCCCCTCGTGCCCTGAGAAGCCAAACTTGCACACGGACAGGCCCCCACCACTCCCTGGGTGGCTCCTTCCTCCCGTCCTTTCCCCCTTAGCTTTGGGGGTTTGTCTGTCACACTGACGACTTTGAGGAAAGAAACGTTGTTATTGAACTTCCTCTTTTATTCCTTTTCCAGGAGAGGGAAACTATTTCCACGAGCGACCTTGTGTGGCTTAGGAAACAGTGTTCTGGGCTGGAAAGCCTAAGGCCAGCTCCTGGGGGGCAGACCCCCTGGCCAAGGGAGGTTCGCTTCCGCTTGGACCGAGTCTCCCCAGGCACGTGCAAATGCATACACACGGGGTGTGCAAATGGATACCCACTCTCTTGGGTGTGCAAATGGATTCCCACTGGGTGGGTGAGGCAAACCACACTGCATGAGTGTGCAAATGGATACCCCCTCGGCCTGCTTATGGGTGTAAATGGATTCCCACTGATGCTGCTTGAGTGTGCAAATGTACAGCTTTGAGAATGCACCCGGTGGGCACACTTCAAGCTCACACGGAGTTCCTGGGTGACACATGCCGTGTCTGGGTGTTTGTAATACGGCATCTCAATCAGTTTCCTTGTGGAACATTTTTCTTTTCTGGTGGCTGATGCTTCAGAAGGAAATTAGTGAGGAATTGTGATTTCTAGGGGGTGGGGGGAGTGTAAAGAAAAGTCGTCTATGCTGCATGGATTGCTGGCTGCGCTGGGCAGAGAGGGGAAGAGGCCTGGGTGCACAGGGGAGAGGCTGTGGGAGGGCAGAGCAGAGCTGGGTGACGCAGCCACAAGACAAGGGGCTCTGGGGGCCCAGGAGCTGCAGGAGTGAAGGAGCCCCCAGGCCCCCCCAGGAGCTTCAGGAGATGGAAGGAGCCCCTATCCCCCCAGGAGATGTAGGAGGTGGAAGGAACCCCCAGGCCCCCCCAGGAGCTTCAGGAGATGGAAGGAGCCCCTATCCCCCCAGGAGATGCAGGAGGTGGAAGGAGCCCCCAGGCCTCCCAGGAGATGCAGGAGGTGGAAGGAACCCCCAGGCCTCCCAGGAGCTGCAGGAGGTGAAGGAGCCCCCCCAGACCCCCGAGGAGATGCAGGAGGTGGGAGGAGCCCCCAGCCCCCCCCAGGAGATGCAGGAGGTGAAGGAGCCCCCCAGACCCCCCAGGAGATGCAGGAGGTGGAAGGAGCACCTCCCCAGACCCCCCAGGAGATGCAGGAGGTGGAAGGAGCCCCCAGCCCCCTCCAGGAGATGCAGGAGCCCTCAGCCCCCCCCCCCAGGAGATGCAAGAGGTGGAAGGAGACCCCAACCCCCCTCCCAGAAACTGCATGTGGTGGAAGGAGCCCCCCAGACTCCCCAAGAGCTAGAGGAGGTGGAAAGGGGTCCCCAGGCCTGCAGACGGACCAGCCCTGCCCACACCTCAGTGCCGGCCTCCAGCCTCCAGCACCAAGAGAGAATTCATTTCCCCGGTTTTAAGGCCCCCTACTTAAGGCCCCCAACTTAAGGTAGTTTATACGGCAGCCCCAGAAAATCTGTACAGGCTCTAGAATTTACGCATTTAAGTGGCATCTGTTGCATCTGAGAAAGGGAAAAGCAGAGAAAAGATACATCTTTCTGGCTGGGAAATTCCTACAGAACTTTAGGGTGAGGTCACCTCCCCACGTGGTGATGCTGGGGTGGAGTGGGGAAAGACGCTGTCTTTCAGCGGGAAAAGACCCACGAGGCAGCTTTCTTATCTCTCAGGATGGGTGGCGCTGAGTGGCAGGGGTGAAAGAAATCTTCAGATTTGCTGTAAAAGTAGCTTCCTCCCAATGCAAAGTTTCCTTCTGCAGCATTTCTGGAGGTGTGTGTGTTGAGATTACAAGTAGGTCAGGACAAGAACTGGGTACCAAATTCTGCCGAGACAAGCATCTGCTTGCAGAAATCTGCTCAAGTCCAAGGACTGGTACACAAGCCCAGCCTCACTACGTGACCTGGCGGTGGAGGTCACCTGGTACACACTTGTTATGCTGGCATCAATAAAAAAGAATTGTACTCACCCAAGAAAAAGCATTTTGGCAAGCTCAAGAACGTCACGGAAACAGTCTGCTTTGGAGGGCGATTCGTGCTTGCAATGTTGAGAATATTTCTCACCTTAGCACTTTTCACTTCGTCAACACTTTGTGACCGTTATAAAAGCATGGGCTTGAAACTTGAAATATTTTAAGGTGTCACGTGAATATTGGATAGTTTCATCGCGGCATGAGGATTTCTTCACCCTGTGCAAAGCTGGGCATTGCAGCTGATGTTTCTTCTCTTATGCCTGGTTTTGTGATTCTCCTCGTCAGTTTAGGGCTCCAAGGGAAAGGAATCCTCTCCAGGTCCTGCTCTCCAGCCCTCGGAGCTTCTGATCACAGGTCCCAGCCCCGAACACGGAGCACTCCCACAGTCCAGGGTGGGTGAAGGATGCTGGCCACTGTCTCTGCAGCTAAGGCTGGCGTCTCAGTGTCCAGCTGCCGTGACAAGTAGCACCCAGAGAGTTGGTGTAGACGATGGGCATTTACTGGTCAAGAGAGCTCCAGAGGGTGTCAGCAAGGTGATGCTTTGTCCCCACACGCTGGCCTTCTGGGCAGGCTGCTGACCAACCCTTGTCCTTGGCCCTCCTGTGCCCATATGCTGGCGTCTTCTCCTTTCTCTCCTGGGTCCTGTGGACTTCTGGCATCTTCTCGTCCTTCCCAGGGCCTCTCTCCATGACATCTCCAGGAATTCAGTTAGGTACTGCCCTCATCCCATTGGCCGCAGCTCAGTGGAAAATACCTCCGTCCAAGCATCCAGTTCCCAGGGGTTCTCGCCCCCAGGAAAGGAATCAGATTTGGGACGTGTTTCTGTCTGAGATACATGATTTAACCTGCCACAAGGGGTTTCCCATTTTTGTCCAGCTCTATGGAGGTATGACTCACCCATCATGTAAGTGTACCACCTAATGTGCTCTTCAGTGGACTTTGGTATATTCACAGTTGTGTAATTGTCAGCACCATGAGTTTCAAACATTTTCATCACCCCCAGAAGAAACCTTGCACCCTCTAGCTGTCACCTTCCACCCCACCCCCACCCCCAAATCCTAGGCAACCAGCAATCTCCTTTCCATCCTTATAAATATGCTTATTCTGGACATCCCATTTGAATGGAATCATACAACATTCATCTTACATATGTAAATGGTTGAAAAACAAATAAGAGCACTAATTCTTGAGTGTGAAAAGTACACGAAATGCAAATTTCAGTGTAAAGTTTTCTTGGCCGGGGTGTTTATGGGTGTTTATACTTTGGGGTGACAACGGCCGAACTGAGTTGTTCTGACAGACACGATGTGTTGCATGAGGTTCTCCAGAGACGCAGAAGCCACGGGGAGTATGTGTGTGAATGCACATGGGAGATGCTTATACGGTATATACACATACACCATAGCTCCACAGACGTGCACACACGCAGAGACACTGGTTACAAGGAATGGGTTCAGGCCCCTGCAGAGGCCGCCAGGTCCGCCCTTTGCTGGACAGGCTGGAAATTCCAGGAGAGGTGATGGGCTGTCTTGAGATGGAATTTCTCCTTCTCTTTGGGCTCCTCTTTCTCCCTCTTAAGACCTCCAGCCCAGAGCAAGAGGCCCACCTGGGCTTTCTGGGGTCTTCTCGTCCACTCCAGGTCACCGGGCCATGGGTGCATCAGCCCTGCCGTGAAGTGAGCATCTGGCCGTGACCTGGAGAAGACGACACGTCAAGTCCATCCCAGCCTACCAGGATGGAACCGTTTACCCTCTGGTCCCTTATAGGAGATAACTCAACCTTCTGATTCCATCTGCTGACCACCTGGAATTCCTTGGAAGGACGAGTCCAAAGACATACTTGCACTGCTCTCAAAGCTTGTCCGTGCCCCACCTCTCCTCGCCTCTGGACAGAGGTAGAAGGCATCTCAGATATTGATGAATTTATCCCCATTTGCATCTCCTGCGTTTCTCAGGCATGCAAAGGCTGCAGGCTGGAGTTTGCCAGTGGACATGGCAACACAGTCCTGGACACAGTCTAGCCTTCCCAGACATGGGGAAGGACGGGGGGCGGTGAGGCCAGAGCTGCTTGGAGAAGCAAGGGTGGGCAGTGCCACCTAGAGAGGCCCCCAGGCTGGCTGTGCGGGGACCTCCACCCCAAAACTTGGGAACCTCCCTCTTCCTGGCTGCGCTGTGGGAACCGGCCAGCTCCCCAAGAGAAGGTCCACGTGTACTTTTCGGGAGGCCATCCTGGGCCTGGTGCATGACCCCTGGGAAGGTGGGGGCGGGGCCCAGAGCAGATGGAGGGGCCCAGAGCAGGTGGGAGGGGCCAGAGCAGATGGAGGGGCCCAGAGCAGGTGGGAGGGGCCAGAGCAGGTGGGAGGGGCCAACGCAGGTGGGAGGGGCCAGAGCTGATGGAAGGGCCCAGATCAAGTGGGAGGGGCCAGAGCAGGTGGGAGGGGCCAGAGCAGATGGAGGGGCCCAGAGCAGGTGGGAGGGGCCAAAGCAGATGGAGGAGCCCAGAGCAAGTGGGAGGGCCCTGAGCAGGTGGGAGGGCCCTGAGCAGGTGGGAGGGGCCAGAGCAGGTGGGAGGGGCCAGAGCAGATGGAGGGGCCAGAGCAGATGGAGGGGCCCAGAGCAGGTGGGAAGGGCCAGAGCAGATGGAGAAGCCAGAGCAGATGGAGGGACCCAGAGCAGGTGGGAGGGCCCAGATCAAGTGGGAGGGGCCAGAGCAGGTGGGAGGGGCCAGAGCAGATGGAGGGGCCCAGAGCAGGTTGGAGGGGCCAAAGCAGATGGAGGAGCCCAGAGCAAGTGGGAGGGCCCTGAGCAGGTGGGAGGGCCCCGAGCAAGTGGGGGGACCCTGAGCAGGTGGGAGGGGCCCAGAGCAGATGGAGGAGCCCAGAGCAAGTGGGAGGGCCCTGAGCAGGTGGGAGGGGCCAGAGCAGGTGGGAGGGGCCAGAGCAGATGGAGGGGCCAGAGCAGATGGAGGGGCCCAGAGCAGGTGGGAGGAGCCAGAGCAGGTGGGAAAGGCAGGACCCAGGGATGATGAGAGGGGTGTCTTGAGAAGTTGGGAGGGGCCGAGTGGCCATCCTGGAAACAAGGTACCCACTGCTGCCTTCTGGGCAGCAGGGTGGCCTCCTGCATTCTGGCCAGACAGGAAAGTGGAGGGGGCCTCGGCCATGACTGGCTTTGGACTTGTCTTCGTCCTGGCCAGATGAGTTAAATTAGGCCAGAGGAGCTGCTTTAAGGAAACCAGTGTTTCTGTCACTTCACATGTGTGAACAGAGATTGGGACCTGTGATATGTGACCCTAAGAATTCTCGACTCTCCAAGCCTCTCCCTCACACCCAAACAGCCCCCCTAGGGCCCCCCAGTGGGACTGAGACACAGAGGTATTCTGGGAGCACCTGCATGGGGCATGGTGAGCTGCCGTTGTTTTCTGTCCAAGCCACTTTGCTCTTTCCCCATTTCCCTGTTGATCCTGGGGACTCTGAGAGCCCCCACCCCAGGCTGCCCACAGGGGCCTTGGTTGGGGGGCCACCGTGTGCCAAAGAAACCATATCTGGAGGTTCCTGTGTTTTGCAGCTTTTGTGCACGCCCATCCCTGTCTAGAAGAAGTCAGCTCCTTGCAGTATCAGACCCCAAAGGAGGGAAAAGGTCAGTGGAGGAGAGGTTACCCCTTCCACCACCATGAAGCCAAGCTTGCTAGACTGGACCCTTTTGAAAGTCCAATTCAGGCAAATCCAGGGGGCTGCCGCCTGCTCCAAGGCTGGTAGTGCATATAGATGTAAAGAAGCCCCTCGCTCTCACCAACAGACCCTTCTCCTTGGGTAGAGCACGGCTGCTGGAAAACCCACAGGTGGTGAACCATGAGTTGTACACATCACAGGCCACTGTCAGAGATTGTCTGGGGTCAGTCTTCTTTATTCGTCTTCTAAGGTCCTCTCCTTACCACAGATCCACCATGACTTAGGAACCAGGGTGCAGGGCCATTCTCACTCCCAATTCCTTCCTCTCCCTTTAACCTGGATGATCTGACTCATTGGGACTATCGGTTGGTTGAGCATGCTGCCCCAAACCAGACTTTCCACTTTTGATTTGAGTCAAAACTTAAAAATCCTCTCCCTTAACCGAGGTAGGTTTTTAGGACCTGCCATACCCAGAATGGAAGCCTACTTTTCCTGGAATGATGGAGGATGAGGGTGTTTTCCAGGTCTTGATTCCTGACCCCATTCCCCAGACATTGTAAACCTGAAGGATTCCTGCTGATCACACCTTGTAGCTGGGCAGGGGACACTGTCCTGTGCCATGCAGCATGATGTCAACCACAATGCAGAAAATGCATGGCTTAGGTGGTTGGACCACAAACTAAGTGTGCTAGCCACAATGCAGAAAGGGTATGGGACACGTTGTGTGCATTTGGGGACAATTTATTCTCCTCCATGCTGGTCAGTGAATTCCATGAAGTCTGGGGTGAGGGTCTTCTTTGAATTTCCCCTTCTGTCCAAAGTAGAGCCTGGCATCCAATAGGCACTTGACACATTTATTGAATTGGATTGTTAATTGTCATTGAGCAATTTTGACAAAGGTACCGATTGTGTCTGCCTGAGTGATTTAGGATGAGATTCAGGTATGGGACAAGAACCCTTAAATGTAGGTTTGTTTTCCTCACATCTAAAAATGCCTGGGTGAAGGGGCTTCTGGCTTTGTTTAGCTGCTTGGCAAGACCAGTGGAGACCCTGCCCTCTGCTCCACCGTCTTTGGAGACGTGGCTGCTGATTTTATGCTTTGTAATGTTTTCGAAATGTTTTTGTATCAAGGCAAAGGTGCTCTTGTAAAATGAGGTGAGAATTTCCCCCTTTTTCCTGTTCTATGGAGAAATGTCTGTGAGATTGGTGATTTTTCCTCCTTAAATGTTTGGAAGGATTCAGTGGGGAAAGTCATCTAGAGCTGGAGTTTTCTCTGTGGGATGTTTTAAAAATAGGAATTCAATTTTCATAATAGATGTAGGACCAATCAAATTTCCTATTTCTTGCATCAGTTTTAACAGGTTGTGTGTTTTTAGGGATTTGTCCATTTCATGCACATTTTCAAGTTTATGGCTGCTTAATTTTAGTATTTATAATGTTTCCCATTTGAAAAACTCCTCATATTATTGACTTGTCCCTTCTCTTTTTACTTGATTAATCTCTCCAAGGGTTTATCAATTTTATTAATCTTTTTCGAGATCCAACTTTTGGCTTAGCTGAATGTCCATATGCTTCTCTCCTATTTCACCAATTTCTGCCCTTTGTTATTTCCTTCTTTCTTTGGAGATAGTTTTTTATTTTATTTTTCTAACTTATTGGGATGAGTTCTTAGATAGTTGATTTTGATTTTCTTTTTTCTTTTTCTAATATACCAATTTAAGGATCCACAGTTTTCTCCAAACACAGCTTTAG
This sequence comes from Tamandua tetradactyla, assembly GCF_023851605.1. Taxonomy (NCBI): domain Eukaryota; kingdom Metazoa; phylum Chordata; class Mammalia; order Pilosa; family Myrmecophagidae; genus Tamandua; species Tamandua tetradactyla. The sequence continues at coordinate 174,396,458 of NC_135353.1, read as the reverse complement.
CTGAAACCCATAAGTTTCGATATATATGCTTTCAGGACCATTCAGCTCAAAATGTTTTCTAATTATTGTACTCTCTTCCTTGATTACGGTAAAGTTGGCCTTGATTGGTAAGTGATATTTGGGCCAGGAGAAGTAAAGTCGAGCTATAGTTTCCTTGTGGGGAGCCTTTGTTTGGGCTCCCCTGAGTGCAGCAATCCTGTAAGTGGCTAGGTCCCTTGCAGTGAGCCCGAGTTTTATATCCATGGGGATGTTACAGAGGCAGTGGCTCCTCTGAATGGAGCTTCTTGGTCAAGAGAACCCACCTCCACTGGTGTGGATCTCAGTGGCCTCCACTGGATCATGGCCAAGATGGGGTCAGGTGTAGCTCTGGGCAGATCTATGGAGTGTCAAGGACATCCCTGCAGAGGAGCTGCTGAGGTTCTCCTGATAGCATGCTGTGCCTCCTTCCCTAGACCTGACCAACTCTGATGGTCCACTGGTCGAAGGCACTCGAGTCCAAGTGGATAGTTGGCACTCAGTAGACTTCCTGGTAGGCATAGCTGTTGCATGTATCTCTACATCTGTTTTGGAGTTTTCCATTATTTTTTCTCTCACTGCTTCAGTCTGGGTATTTTCTAGCAGCTTATCTTCTACTTTACTACTTCTCTCTTCAGCTGTCTAACCTGCTGCCAAATCCCTCTATTGAGTTTTTAATTTCAGTCGTTGTATTTTTAGTTTAGTATTTCCATACAATTCTGTTTCTGTAAACACGTTACAGCTTTCTGCTGAAATTCTCCATCTTATCCCCTATTTTCCTAAACATTTTAATTGCAGTTAAAAATCTATGCCAGAAAATTTCAAAATCTGGTTCTCCTGTATGCTTAATTCTGTTGTCTGTTTTTTCCTTTGTCTTATGAGCAAGACTTTTTTTGTTATTTTGCCTTGTTTCCCAACATATTTATTGGTGTTCTCCAGAGAAACAGAACTGACAAGATACATATTTAAGTAAATATGTAGAGAATTATTATAGGAATTGGCCTATGTGACCATGGGGTTTGACAAGTCCTAAATCCATAAAGCAGGCTGCAAAATGGGATCTCCAATAAAGACTTCAATGAATTCCCCAGGAGAAGTTTGCTGACTGAAGTAGGGCTAGAACTTCTACCTTCTAACTGCTGGAATACTCAGTTCTCCCTTTACAGCATTCAGCTGATTGGATGAGACTTCTCTCGATGCTGAAGGCTGTCTCCTTTGTTGATTGTAGATGCAGTGAGCTGTAGAAGCAGCCAAGTGGCTAATGATGTAAACCCGTGAAATACCCTCACGAACAACTGTGAGAAGTCCAGTTATTGACCAAACAACTGGACACCATGTCCTGGACAAGTTGACACATGAACTCAACAGGGCAGGTGGCTATTTTTGTTTGAATGCCAGATGTCAGGTGTGAAAAATCATGGGGACATTTGAGGACTAACTGGCCTTGACTCTGATAAGCAGTCAGCTCAAGGGCTGGCCTTTTTAATCCAGTTAGAGACTGACTCCTTTGGGGCAGGGCTTAGGGTCAGGTTCAGTCTTTGTGAAAGCTTGACTGTTTCCTGGTCACTGCCTCGGGTGTTCACTGGGCCTCTGCCTCTTGGGCAAACCTCAAGCTCTAATTTTCATCTCCCCAACTCAGTAGGACTCCAGAAAGCTCATCAACGTCTCAGCTTCTAGGACTCTACTTGTCTATCAGCCAATGCCTCCTGGGGACAGCCAGATTCCAGAATTATTTTCCTGGGCATGCCTCTTCTCTAGGATCTTGGTGCCTCCAGCTTGAACACAGCAAATGCTGCCAAATGGGCTTTAAAATGCTTTTTTTCCCAGTTTCCTGAGCTCTTCTGGCACGAAGGTTCATCTAACATAGCTGATTTCACTATTATTATCCTTTAAACTAGAACGTACCCTTTATGTTCACTCTCCTGCAAGTATGATAGATAGTCCATGAAAAAAGGCACGAATTTCCCCAAATCCACAAAGCAGATTACACATACTTATGCTAAAGATAGCCAAGACATAGGTTAAGTCAAATACATGTCTTAGTACAGTATAAATATCATGTTCCTATTAAGAAAACAGGAAAAAGGAAAGGAGGTAACACAGAATGAAAGCAAGGTTCACTTTTACAGAAACCTCCCTGGAATTCTGTGGGTGTCCTTTTCCAGTCTGTATGTCTGGCTGTCTCATCTGAATGTTCCAACCCATATTTAAGCCGTTTATTGGACATTTTCTCCAATGTACCATTGGCTCCTGAAACCCCAACCTGCCCTTGTTTTCCTGGCTATGCCGTGTTGCATGGCAAACCACGCCTCATGGATGAAAACAACCCCCGAGAGGTGGCTCATGGTTTTGTGGGTCAGCGGCCGGGCTGGGCACGTCCACCCTGTTCTCAGGGTCCCAGCTGGCTCGTGCGCGTGTCTCTGGCCGATCCGCTGCAGGAGGGGGGGTCTCAAGTGGCTCCAGCTGAACAGCTCTCCTTTGCTTCACACGCTCTAAACTGTCAAGCAGGGTTTGAACATTTCCCGCCCAGCTCTTCTAGCTGTGCTGCAAGGAGCTTGGTCTGATATAGTTGTATTCAGAAGCCTGTTATGGCTCTTTTAACTAAACATATATCTTCTACGCTCTGTGCTGTAGACACATAAACTCATCCATATGGCATCTGGGCAGGATTCCAGGAGAAAAGGAGAGCGCCCCTCGGGGCCCACTTGTGCTGCGTGATGGCTTGGCTGAGCTCCATCGGTCAGCTCCAGGCACGAGGCCAGCTCAGCTGCGGGAGGGGGAAGCCGACTCCACCTCTGGACGTGAGCAGCCAAGGGTGCTCTGTGGATACAGAGATGGGGATACATGCAGCCCCTGCTGGCTCTCCTCCTGAGCTTCCAGTTGATAGAGGCTACACGGTCCATTCTGCAAACAAGCCAGAATGCAAACTTCATTCTGAGCTCATGCCCTGGGGCCCTTCCTGGTGTCAAATTGGACAAAATTCTGTTAGATGAAACTCTCATTCTCACTTCTTCATGGCAAGTCCTTCCATGCATCCCCAAATCCACGGATAAAATGGGATTTCCTTCCCTGACCTTCCAAGCCCTCTGTGGATTGGCCCCAGCTCAGCTTTCCAGCCTTGTCTTTCTGATACTGTATGGGTTAGCTACTGCTGTGTAACAAGTGAGCACACATTTAGCAGCTTGGAAACAAACATGCATTCAGCATCTCCCAGTACCGTGGGCCTGAAGTCCAAGCACAGAGAGCTTGGTGGTCTGTCTAAGACCAAATCGGGGAGCAGATGGGCTGTGTTCCCACCTGAGGCTCAGGGTTCATGTTTAAACTCATCACACTGTCAGCAGATGTAGGAATGATTCCCTGTTTCCTGTGGCTGTGGGCAGGCTTCTCTCAGCATCTAGAGGAACCTGACCTTCTTGGCCAGGGGGTCCCTCATAACATGACAGCTGTGGGGGTGTCTTTCTCCCACTGCGAAGATGGAGTCTCCTCCCTATAATGTGACATGGGGATGACATCCTATCTCCTTTACTTCTTAGTGTGTGTCAGTCTGGTGAACTCCTATGCATCCTTCAAAACCCAGTTCCAAAGCCAATGGATGCATGAGGCTCTGCTCTGCTTGCCAAGCATGCTACTTCTTCTCATTAACTCATGCCCACCTCCTTTATAGCATTTTATACTGCAGGTTCCTCCGGTACTAGATTTGGTGCCTGTGTGCAGTGTGTGATCAATCATTATAGTGTCAATACCTGAAACTTCTGGTGAAGGCACATGGGAGGTACCCAAAATATGTTGACTTGGTGAACAAATGACTGTCTTCCTGGAAAAAACAACATATACTCAGATACATTTTGATATATTAAAAATATGTATTTGGTAAATGAAAAAAATAAAGTTTCTTTAATCTTGTTCTAAAAAGTTTGTTTTGTTCTTGAAATTATTTCTTTTAAATTTAGTGAGAATTATATTGAACTAAAACATGCACATAGTTTAAAAGGCAAAGAGGCTTAAAATAAAATGAGCAGCGCTTGCCCCGCCTGGGTGCATGCTGAATCTTCCCAGAGGACCCACTTTCGGATTTTAAGTGGGTGCGCTGGCTATTTGCCTCCATATTTGCAAAGTTTATGCCTGTCTGGCTCCTCGGTCTTTCGTATTTTGACCTCCTGCTGAAGGCAAGTGCTGCTCGAGCCCCCTGGTCCCACCCTGCTTTCTCTGCAGGCACACTCCCGCGGTGTGCAGTGCCTTTGCTTCCTGCGTCTCCTGCTTCCTCAGGGCTGCCTTTCCCTGCTCTATTAGTTTTGGGTTTTGCCTTTCATGTCAGATGCTTTCGTCCAAGCCCTCGCTGATATAATTCTGAAGTTGGAAGCCGTGGGAAGCACATTTGGCTTTGTCTTTGGTGTGACTCTAACTCAAAAGGAGGTCCTGATCACAGCCCTCATTGTACCTGAGGCCAGACTGGCATGGCTGCTGAGCCCACCCTCCACTCTCCCTTGCACCCCTGAACTCACGCCAGCCTCCTCACTTTTGCCACACTGTGTCTGGACATTTCAGAACGAAGCTGGACACTGGAACTGCGGGTGCATCTGAACTCGTTGCACACAGTAGTGCAAGCTACCTGCATGCACACAGGCACACACGTGTTTACATGGCACACATGGACACATGCATGCACACATGCACACACGCAGACTTTACACACGTGATCACACATGCACATGTGCACAAAAGCACATGCACGTATGCACACACAAACACACAACACAGATGCACGCATGCACAAGTGTGCACAAAGACGTGCACACATGTATACACATACATGTACATGCATGCAGAGGCACACCTGTACACATGCACAGACACATGAACAAATGTACACAGATGCACGTATGCACATGTGCAATACAATGCACACATGTCCACATGCACACACAGTGCACACATTCACACCCATGCACAGACACATGTGCGTGCACACCAGAATGCCTCTGGAGGTGCTTGTGCCTGCACATCCATTCTTGGAGAAACACACATTTATACCAGTGGGTCGCATGTACTTTTTGGCTTTTCCTCTTGGATTGAGCAGTTTCCTTGTTTCTTTCCAGGGCACCGAGAAAAACACCTGGGTGTCCCATCCATACTGGCTGGTGGAGCAGTGAAAGCACACTTATCCAGGCGAGAGCCCCACACCTTGTCTAGAGTGAGTAACTGGGCGAAGCCCATTCCTGTGCCCCGTCTGTGAGTTCACACAGGGGTTCGGCCGGGCTGTGAATGACGTGCATGCCCTCCTTGTGTGCTGCTTGCAGCATCCAGAAAGGTATTCTGGGAGCCTCTGGGGAAGGCTAAATATCTGCTAATATTCTTTACATGGCATTCTCTCCAGGACTCGTTCCCTTTTGGCAAGTTGCTTCACATATGATGGTTGCCAGATTCCAACAGAGGTGATTTTCCAGCTGTGCGTCCAGAAGTTCTTTCAAGCCGCTAAACGCCCAGTGCCCTCAAGCTCCACATGTACTGAGACGCATCTGTGGAAACCACGCATTATTCCACAGAAAGTCCCAAGAAAGTATGTCCAATGCACTAGGCTCCCAGCTTTGAGATTTCCTGGGGATCACAGAGTTTACCAGCCAAAAAGGGCATGCGCTGACCTGGCGACGAGACATTTATTAAAAACCACCAAGTACAGGGGTTGGGAGTTGGTTTCTTTGCAGCTATCAGAACAGGGGAGGGTGTGCATGTGCCTGCAAATGCACGTGCGTGTGTCCGTGGAAATGCGTGGCTCCATTATGTCACTTCAAATCTCCTTTAATGAAAATACAGCTTCCAGAATTGGAGAGCGAGTTGAAGCGTGATTTATCGGGTGTGGAAACTGTCAGCGAATGTCAGAGGCTGCTCTTCTCCCTCTCCACACAGATGAGAGGTTGCAAGGATCCATCAAGGCTGGTCTGCAGGGGGAGGTCTGGGCCCCTGTCTCAGCGGGCGGCTTTGCAAACAGCAGCGCAGGACTGTCGGTCGATGCCTTTGATGGCTTTTTGAGCATAACCCACACTCAGGGAACAAGCCCCCATGGAAATGGCAGTTACTAATTTCTAACGCAGGGGCAAAGCAGCTCAGATGGTGCAAGGAGAGAATGGCGCTAGTCGCTGAGATCGCGCATCCGTCCTGCCCCTGAAATGGCTGCGTGTTCTCGCCTGCACCTGTAAGTGGGACTTATAACGGGGAAGGGGCTCCAGGAAGCTAAGGTTTCCGGAGGAAACGGTGTCTTTGCTGTTGGTGTCCCCGGAAGCCAGTGGAGGAGGCACCTTTGCAGGGACAAGCAGGGGCCAGGTGAGGTGGATGCCTTGACTTTAGCTCAGTGACACCCACGGGGATTCGGCCTCCACAACTGTGAAACAGGATGCGTGCCACCCTGAGACCGTCCGTGTGTTCATTTGCTGCAACAACCTCTGGGCTCTCCTGCAGCCTGGAGACATGGCCTCCTCTTGCCACTGACCATGGGACACCCCAATGTGTCCACCTCTTTCAGTACTTCCAGGCTGGCCCGAGGGTCTGGTGAGCCAGCAGGGCAGAGGCAGTTTGGCCACATGGGGGCCTTCCTGGTCACTGTGTGTCCCCCAGCAAGGCTGCCCACCTGCCAGTGCCTCAGTTTCCCTCCCACATGGCGATGGTGAGAATACCAATGTGATGGGTTTGTCTGCACGAAGAAGTGAAATGAAACCATAAGGACTTCCTATGGGAGTGGATACCACCTCGACATTAGCCGCATTGCTCACTGTCCCACAGGCGTGGTTTGAGGACAGTGGGTTCTCTCCACTACAAGGATACGTGCCCCCTGGCAGGCATGGGCAGCTTCCTCAGTCCCTGCTTTCCCTGATGTCTGCATGATCTTTCCCTGCCCAAGAAAGAAACATCGTTTGCTCCGTCTTTTTCATGTAGAGGCAATTTGTGGGTCCAAAAACTTCGTGGAGACCTCAAAAATATTTGTAGAGCAAAAATAACTTGTCCTACATTATTTATGGGTTCAATCCAATTTTCGTTTTAGCTCTGCCGCTCACCTTTAACCCCTGCTGAGAAAGATGCAATCTCGGTGAACCAGCAGTGACGGCTTTCTGGACTGCCAGCTTTGCTCTTAGCTGACCTATTCAGCCTCTGAATTGTGACCCCCCACCGTGGCCTCGAAGTGCCTGGGCCTGGGGGGAGAGCTCAGCCAGGGGGCAGGGATGGGAAGGCGAAAGCTGGATGTGCGGGGGAGCTGCTCAGGCTGCTGAGAAGACAAGCACAAGGGAGCCGGGGAAGCAGGTCACAGGGTTTCAGGGGGAGGACTTAAACTCTTCTGTGTGTGTGCATGTGTGTTTGTAGGCATGTGCCTGGGGGTGCATGCAGGTAGTGTGACAAGTATGTAAGTGTGGACATGTGAGTATTGTACATGTGGGCATGTGAGTGTGTGTTTGAGTGTGTAACCATGTGCATGTGTGTAAGTGTGTGCAGCCGAGTATGCATGCAAGTTTATGCATGCATGTGTGTAGGTGGGCATGCATGCATGTGCAGGTGAATATGTATATAAGCGTGTACAGGTAGGTGAGGTTACATGAGTGTGTAAATGTATGCAGATGAGTATTTGTGTGAGTGTGCATGAATATGTGTGTATCTGTATGCATCTGTGTGCCTATGAGTATATGTACATGAGTGCATTTGTGTGGGTGAGCATGCATGAGTATGTAGCAGATGAGTGTGCATGGTGTGTGTATACAGGTGAGTGTGTGCATGTGTGTGAGCACATGAGTATGTACATGTGAGTGTGTGCACATATGTGGACAGTGAGTGTGTGCATGAATGGGTACATGTGCACAAGTGAGTATGTACACAGGAGTACATGTGTTTAGGCAGGTGTGTGCAAGTGAATGTGTATGTGTGTACATGTGTGCATGTGAGTGTATATGAGGTGCATGTGCATGGCAAGTGATTGTATTTGCAGGAATGTGTAAGTGTGCAAAAGTGAGCATGTACCCAGGAGAATGTGTTTAGGCAGATGAGTGTGTGCAAGTGAGTGTGACTGTGCATACGTGTGTGCATGTGAGTATGTGCACACATGTGCAGCTTTGTGCAGGTGAGTGTATGTGTGTGTATAGGTATGTTTATGAGCGTGTGCATGTTTGTAGCAGGTGAGTGTGTGCACGCATGCAGCTGTGTGCAGGTGAGTGCGCATGTGTGTGTGCACACAAATGTGTGTGCCTGAGGCTTCTGCTTGGGGAGAGAAAGGGGATGACCCGGGCAGAGCCATCCCTTGCCGGGAAAGGCGGGAGGGAGGAAAGGGCTCTGCCCTCACCGGATTGAGCACACGGCTGCCACACGTGGGCCTGGCTCTGTAGATCCCAGCGGAGCTCAGAAGAAAGGAGATGCCCACCTAGGGCTCTTCCTGCCCCTGCCAGCCACCAGGTCTCTTTTCAGATGAACTGGCCTTGCTTCCCTCAATGCTGCCCGTTATTTAAACGGAGCCACGGTCCTGCGGTCGTGCAAGATTCCTGAAACAAGCGCCAATCTGAATGCACGTCTATTTTTATGATGAATTGGTTCTTCATTTTATCATCCCTTCCCTCTCCGTCTGCAAAGGCACATTCCCCAGGGGCGAGGGTATTAATAGACACAAGGCTTCCTTGTTTGCAGGGTACCGCCGGCATTTCAGGGGAAACACAAAGTAGCAACTCCAGGAGAACACGGGTTACCCAGCTAGGAACTAACGGGAGCCTCTGATGCTTTCACCTTTGTCATGGTCTTGATTTTGTTCCAGCCAGATAATCTGCATTTTCAAGATGGAGAGAGAGTCCTGTGGCTGAAGTCCTGCCCGAAGACTTGTGCTCTTTCTAGGGCCAAGGCTGGGCCCTGGACCATGGCTTGGCTGCCTCCTTGTCCCAGCCGAGCACTCCCTACCACAGGACCTTTGCACAGCTTCATGCACCCTCTTACTCCCTGCCAACCCACCCAGACCCAGAGACCTTCCAACACCCTATTCAACATTCACCTCCCTCCCAGCTGCCGCCTCTCCTTCCACTCTAATCACACTTGGTTTTCCCCTATTGACCTTGTCTCCATATCTGTTGATTTCTTTTGTGTCCCCCACCGGAAGGGGAAGCCTATGTAGGCTGGAGCTCACTTAGCATCCCATGTTCATTTGTTGCATGCCCTCCTGGGTTGCACTGCCAGGGACTGCACTTTGTGCCGCAGTTAGGATGGAAAACACCGGAAGGCCAGGTGTCTGTCCACTTTGCAGGAACTTAAAATCCAGAGGAGACATACGACAGGTTTAAACTTTGGTGAGCAAATGATCATCACTTACACAGCTCTTTGTTCTCCAACTCATCCCGAGAAGAACGCATGTCACCCATCCTGGTTACTACCATCACCTGCTCAAGAACTTTCAATGGCTCCCTATTACCCCGGGATGAAGTCAAGGTGTTCTTCTGGAATTTGCCATCTGTCCCAAGCCCAGACCCTTGACCCTTCCAGGATCAGATCTTGATGACCCCACAACCCCATCTTCTGGCTTTCAGACCCCTTGTCTGTGGACATTCTATGTTCCCACATTCGTCTCTCGCAGCTGCCCTGCGTGTCTCACACTGGCTGCCTCCGCTAGCTTCTGCCAACACTGTTCTCACCTCTGCCACCTGAACTCCCAGCTCTTCCACGGCCCCTATCTTCACGGAAAGAGCCAAATCCGGTTTTACTCAGTGACATGCATTCTTCTCAGGACAAGTGGAGAACAAAGGGCTATGTAAGTGATGATCATTTGCTCATCGAAGTTTTAACCTGTCATATGTCTTCTCTGGATTTTAAGTTCCCGCAAAGCGGACGCACACTGGCATTCTGGTGTTATCCCTCCCAACTGCAGCACAATGTGCAGTCCCTGGCAGAGCTCACTGCACCACGGGGATTTTTCACAATTCCACGCAAACCTGCTGGGGCAGTTACAGGAATTCACAAACAATTCAGCAGCTATTCAGAATGAGCTACGAGTTATTCGATTCAGTCCAATTGTCGTCCCCACCCATCCCCAATAAGAATGAAAACTGCTTCTATGGGTCTCCCCTGCCCCTTTTCTGGATGTCCTTTTTTGACATGACCTTCGTCATTATTTGTCATTATTCTGAGTTTATCAGATCCTTAGCAAAAGGGTATGCAATAAACCCTAACAAACTTGCAAAACCTGGAGGACGGCCATTCCAAATGACCAAAGGTGCAGATGGCGAAGTCAAAAACTAAAGTGCATTCTTAAAATCTGAAGTTGCAAAACTTTCATTCAACAAGGGCTTGCAATATTGACGGGTTTTAAACAATGTCCAGTCGCGGCATTTTGAAGGTAAACCAGGATTTCTAAAGCGTTTGAGAGGACGTAAGAAAAAGCCAAATGCCGAAGCCCCAAAACTTTCCCTTTCTTTCTGGGGGCACATTTTGTCTGCGACAATGGACAGGAGGTGGGATGTCAGGGGGAGGTGCGGTGCACTGGAAGACAGCAGGGCGGACATGAAAACGGAGGGGGACGCTCGAGACAGCACTCCACCTCCTGCTGTACCTGCCCTCCCCCTCCCGCTCCTGCCGCAGCCCTCCCCCTTCCACCCACCCCCCTCAGCCTCCTGCCCCACCCCCTCCCCCTACTGCTTCACCCTCCATCAGCGTCTCCCTCTGCCCTCAACCTCCTATGACCAGCATCCAGGGGCACAGCTGGGGGTGCAGCCGCTTCCCGGGCTCCTGCCTTCTGCATCTCGAAAGTCGTAATGAACTTTAATTGCACGTTTTCGCAAGCTATGGCTTCAATTTACTCTGCATGAAAATTAGCTAAAATCCAGGGGCTTGATTTATCGCATTTGCAACCGCCCGGTTCAGGGGACATAATTCCTCCTGAAAATGCCACATTGCAGGCCGAATGGGAAACCAATTAGGAGGCGGCGATGATGAATGGGCGTTTTAACCGGCAGTTTACTTAATATCCCCATTCAAGCAGCCTCTTTGCATTGATCACCTCGTTCTCCTAGTCCACGGGGCGCTCTAATTGCTGCTTCACTGAGCTCTGTGTTTCAGCCCAAATTTAATCTTGGATCGCGGAGGGCGAGCGTTTCCAGCATGCAGCTGCCAAGGAATGTCAGGAACGATCACGCAACTTCTCACATTTCCCACACGCTCGTTGGAGTTTTGCAAGATTGACAGGAAAATCCCACAGAGGCCGTATGTGTGTTGGAGAGACAGAGAGAGAGACAGAGAGAGAGAGAGACAGAGGGAGAGAGAAAGAGAGAGAGGAAAGGAGGGAGGCAGGGAGAGAGAGAGGATTGTAAAGGGAAATGAACAATACGATGGAGCTCTGGGGGCCAGGCCTGCCGTCAACTGCACGGTCTATTAAATACCTTTTATTCTGAATATCCGTATTATGTGCTGTTTAGACCTGGAGGCCAGCCCTTTGCACCAAGCATCTTCACCTCGGCCGGGGACCTGCATGGAAGGGACGCGGCCTCCTCACAGGACTGCAGAGCTGAGGATGCAGAGAAGGCTCCAAGCCCGGGGGTCTGGGGTCTCAGGCACCTCCCGAAGCTTCTGCTTTGGGGTCCCTGGCCGGTGGGGCTCCTGAATCAGAGGCCGGAGCCTTTGCCTTCCCCAGAGGAGGGTCCTGGGTTCTTCAAGTGCCCCGGGGGCCCCGAGGCCGGCTGCGGAACGAAATGGGGGGGCCGTGGGGGTGCCGGGGTGAAGCTGGGGGCTCCAGTCCCCGTTTCTCTGTGGGTGGTCCAGCCCCTTTCCTGGCTTCAGCTTGGCCTTGCTTGGGGCCTCCTGTGAAATTCGAGGAAGTGCTGGAGAAACCTGGCAGTGTTCCCCCCGGCCCTGCCCCCAGACCTCCCCCAACCCCAGCCTTGGGGATTTCTTCCTATATTAATTTTTGGAATGAAAGCACGTGCTTTGGTGAGAGCTGGAAGGGGTGTAAGCCCTCGCTGCTTGGGGGGACACCGTCTGGCCCGGCCCACCGTGGGTGGGGAGGGGGCCCCTCTCGACCAGCCCTGAGGATGCCATATGCCCTGACTCTGGCCCCAGGGACCCCCAAAATTAAAGGTGGGGATCAGCGGGGATCCATAGCAGCCAATGGTGGAAGCGACCGTGCATGGGCCGAGGAACAGGTAGAGGCAGTGTGGTCTCTGCACAGCGGGACGCCACCCAGCCGTGAAGAGGGGAGAAGTCGGGGTACACGCCGTGCGCGGGTGGATGGCAGAGGCTTGGCTGAGTCGAATAAGCCAGGCACAAAGGACAGACTCCCGATTCGACCTTGAGATACGGCCAGAGCAGGGAAGTCCGTGGACGGCCAGCAGCTGCTCGGTGGCCGGGGAGACATGGGCTGGCTGGGACGGGTAAGGGGTCTCCTTTTGGGGTGCTGAGAACATTCTGGAAGCAGAAGGAGGTGGTGTTTGCATCTCACGGGGACGGCGCTAAACGAACGCCACCGAACTGTGCAGTTTAAAAGGGTGAAAGTGGTGAATTTTGGTCCGTGACTGCCAATAACTGGAAACAGTAATAATGATACGATAAAGCAAGGCTGGAAGGGAGTGGCCAGCCAAGGTCCCACCCGGCTCCCTCGTTGGAGCCTGGACAGGGCAGCTGCCTGCACGGACGTGTGGGGTGGGACTGACCAAGCGGGGCCCAGGCTCCGGGAGCCCCGACTTCCTTGGGAGAGTCCACAGATGCATGGAATGTTCTGGAAGACGGCCTCTTCTCTGTCCCCTTTCCCAGGCCACCTGGCTCATGCATCCCCATCGTCGAGGGCCCCAGAGACGTTTCCTCCTTGGCAATACCGAGGCGGGTCCAGCGTGAGCTGAGGCTGGACGTCCTGTCCTTGGGGGAGCGACCCCTGTGGAAAGCACACAGGGCTTTAATACGTTAATTTCGGACACACCTTGCAGAAGCTGCACTGCCAGCTTTCCAGCCCTGAGTGGGAGACGCTACATGCAAACAAATCCGCCGTGGCTGAACCGCCAGACTGCACGGCTGGACTTGGTTCTGTGTCCGTCTGCCTGTCGTCCTTAGGCGCGTGGGGGAGGCATTTGCTGTCCAGAAGTGCTGTAAACACTGGTATGTCATGACGAGGCGGCTGGTCACATTGACACACGTTGTTTACTGTGCTTTCTTTACTCGGACAACGGGCACCGAGCTGAGTTCAAAAGATAGATTTTTAAGGGAAAATAAATAATGCCAAATCACGTTAACATGTCTTTAAAGGTTCACAATCCAATATTTATTGAAAACCTCTGAGAGTCTGTAGGATTTTTTAGGAGAAGAAAGAAGATGTGGGGAAAAAAAAAAAAAACAGGTATTAACCCAGAGGAGAAATATTCTTAAAAGGTCACGCTAATCGTGTTTTGTGGCTCTTGGAGATGGGCTTATAAAGCTGATTTATATCTCGATTTCAGGCCGGTGTTTAAGGTTTGTTCCAAACAATGCAGCCTCCAAGACATGGCAAATAATGTCAGAAATTCCTTTCCATAAAATCGCTTTGACTTTGGAAATGCAGCACTCATTAATTTGCAGCAGGCCATACTGGGATCTTTTTAAACGAGAGTTTCCTGGGATAACAATCTGCTAAAGAAATATAATGAGAAGGCTATTTCTTGTCCTTGTGTCTCGAGGCCGGTGCCTGAAACTCAACCGGCCTGCCCCTCAGCTGTGAACGTCTGGTTTATATTCATATTGCATAGATTTACAATTTTTAGACGACTGGAAAAATTTTCTAAGCTGCTCGCATGCCTTGTGGACACCTGTTGTGTTTTGAGTTAATGGATGAATAGAATCAGTGGATTGCAAATATCCTGACTTCTTGAGCCGCAGTTTAACTGTGATAGCTGCATTGAATTTAGAAACAAAAGTCAAAAGCCAGCAGCCTTGCCTTCTGAAATCTATTTTCTGTTATTTGTCTAACACGAAAATATCCACCGTTCTTGGCTCAAACGCATTGCTTTCCTTGCTCCTGAATTCTAGCACTTTTTCTGAGGCAGATTTGACAGTTTTGTTGTAAATTGTCTTCAACACACTTTCCCCCATAGCGTGTCGAAATGCACCCGTTTCTGATGATTGGATATGTGGGGTCTTGCAGGAATATTTTTTCCACAAGCGCAGGGAGCTAAACTGTCAGAAGGATGGTGCAGTATTTTCTGATTGACAGTGGGATCCGTTTGAAAGCAGAGAGGATAAATCCAGGCACACAGTGGGGCTGCAGGGAGTTGGGACATCGGGTCAACCTCCATCGCTCTTTTTTTTTTTTTATCCCCCCCCCCACTTGGTTTGGTCGTAGCCCATTTCCCACACTCTTGAGACCTGATGGACAAATGCCCCCTGTTTCTGTGAGTTGGAGTGGGCGTCTGAAAATTCCCTTCTGAGCCACGTCAGCCATTCGGTATCTACTGATCCAGAAAACAAACAAAAATGTCTTTGCTTCTACTTGAGCCCAAACCTTGGCCAAGCCTTGTTTGCTTCTGGAGACGGCCTGGAAACTTCCAGATAAACCTCATCTCCAAGCACAGCTTATGCCCACAGAGGCACAGACTTCATTTCTAGGATGAAGCTGGCGCATAGTGGGTTTAGAAGTATAAACCCCAGAAAAATGCAATGTGTCTGAAGCTGGAATTTTGTTCTTACCTCTTCCAGGAGCTTCTGCCATCATGGTCCTTTCCCTGTGTGGACGCAGGAGTCCGGGAAAAGGGGGGCACTCCGGACCGCTGTCCCCTAGACGGGGTCCCAGGTCATATTTGGTCAGTACTTGTCCTCATGACCATGTGTCTGCCATACCCCAAACCCTGAGCCTTTGGAAGACTCATCTCAGGAGACAGCACCAAACGCATTGGAAACGTCCCTGTACTTAGAAAGTGAAAGAATGAACAGTGGCTAAATAACCTAGCCTTAGTTTGGGAGGAACAACCCAATAGAGGAAAATTACATTGCTTTGTCTGTCCCTCTACTTACAAAAAGAGTTTTTTTAAATACAAAAAATCTTGTCACCTGTCTGTGATAAGCGCCCTCCTGTGCCGGGAAAACACCTACTGTGTGCAGGTACTGGGGAGGCAGGAGGGGTGAGGAGGTTCTGTCCTCAAAACTCACGTTTCTGCTCACATCACCACGGAGGAAAAGGAATGGGGCAGGACGTGCTGTTGACAGAACAGGTTTCCTCACATCCCTGGAAGCCGTGAGAACTCCACCTGCCCTGCTGGCCTCTGCGATGTGAGGGGCCGGTTTCCTGCTGCATTTAGCCATCTTCTTCCTTAAGATCCATTTGAAGACAACCCGAGAGAAGAATAGCCTGCTCGTTCCTCAGAAGCTTAGACACAGTTACCCTGTGAACTGAAATCCCACTCCCCAGCGTATGAACTGGACCCCACTCCTGGGTTTGTGCCCCAAAGGCGTGCAAGCAGGACACACACAGATGCATCAAGCCTCACAGCAGGACTGTTCTCGGTCTTCAAGAGGTGGAAAGAACCCAGTGTCCACAACGGGCTGGACAGACAAGCAGGACGCACAGGAAGAAAGGGGATGTTTGACCATGAACAGGAGAGGAATTCTGATACCTGAGGGTAAGAGGATGGATCTCGAAATATGATGCTCAGGGAATGCAGCCGGACGCAGAAGGAACGGTGTGATTCCATTTATAGGAAATGTCCAGAGCAGGCGAATCCACGGAGACAGAGAGCAGAAGGGTGGTTCCCACACACGGGGGAGGGACACGGAGGGATTGGGAAAGGTTTGGGGTTTATTTTCGTGTGTTGAAAATATTTTGGGGGCTAATTAGGGGATGGTTGCACAACATGTGAATGTACTAAATGCTGCTAACACGGACACTTCAAAATGGTTATTTTTTTATTATGTGAACTTGCCTCAATTTTTTAAACTGTAATTCCTACCTGAAAAAAATACAGAATGATCACTTTCGCGTATTGACCGAGTGTGTACCAAGTCCCAGCATCCTCCCAGGCACGAGTGGGGCCGTGGGGCCGACCCACCTTGGAGTTTGTGGGGCTCAGTTCCAGGGGGGAGACGAGAACTGGGCAGCAGTAAGTCCTGTCCCATGGCGTCCGGCATCGAGAGGGACAGCAGTCACCCACCCCCAGTGTCCACCACAGAGAGGGACGATGGAGCAGAACTTTCTCCAGGTGAGGACGAAGCCAAGGGAGGGAGGTTCACCTGACCTCCACTCCCTGTGTCCCAAGCTCTCCAGTAGACCCCCTGACCCTGTTTGTTCTGCATGCAGGGCAGGCAGCTGATCATTCACCGGTGCCTGCCAATACAGAAAGCTCTCTGCTGTTTTGGGGTGGGGCTACATCTTTATTCCAGGCCAAAGAGAAATTTGCTGATTAGGAATGTGGGTTCAAGGCTTCTCCTTTGTCAGCATCCCCGGGGGGTGAGGTTGAGCAGTGCTGGCTGAGATGTCAGTCTCGTCTGTGGGAATTGAAGCCTTGTTTTTATCCTGAGGGAAAAAAGGCAATGGCTGGTGTATTTGCAGCCACTCTGGGGTGACATCTGTTGGAATAACTCCAAGTGAAAATGAGAGGATGTGGCCAGGGGACTCAGCTCTGAGGTCCCCCTCCTAGCCCCACCCTTGACAACAAGATGTCCATGATGTGTTCTCTAGGGTGTGGGCAGAGCCTCTGGGGGTACAACACCTCTTGGGCAGCTGTGGAGGACCCCGAATGCAGCCCCGTGACCACCTCTGCCAAGTCATTTTCTGCTTTATCGGACTCACGACAGAGGCCAGGAGCCCACCCCCCCCAGGACGTTTCAGCTAGGGCACGGAGCATAGAACCCAGCTGTGGATAATCGGATAAATGGAGATGTCTGTGCTGCATTTTAGGAGAATTTTTCCTTCTTGAGACGTGAGAGCAGAGACTCCATTCCCACCATTGGCAGAGTTGTGGAAGGATGTGATGTCTGGAACATTGGCAGCTATTTTGTGCCATGAGGTAACATGCCTGGAGTCAAAAGCCATCACTCCAAGGTTGGCAGACTTGGAGGATGAGAAGAGTCCTCCCTGGGGGCTTTACTGAGCCACTGAATCAACTAACCTGAAAGGTCTCACCTCCAGCCTCTTGTTACCTGATCGGCTCAAAGCCTTGTGATGGCTTCCATTGCACACAGAGCCGAGGCTGGGGTCTCACCATTTCCCCCTCACTCTTTGATCTCGGCATCCACCCCTTGCTGGGGATCCGTGCTGGCTTTGGGGGCTGTGGGAGGTGAGGAGACTCTGTCCAGAAGGCAATGAGAAAGCTCTGCTGGGCTTTCCTTGGGACCTGGCTTACCTGCAAAGGTGCCAGGTAGAAGGGGGAGAGGGTCCGACATAAAGTGCAGGCTGGGGTAGCAGTAACGGCAGCCCAGACCCGTGGAGGCAGCACAGATGGTGTGGATGGAGGGACGCGGGATGCTTTCTGGAGATGGCGTGGAGGTTGAGGAAGGCATGACTTGGGGCCGTGCAGGAAGAAATGTCCTCCAGCTGCCTCCTTCTGCCAACGGGAGCAGAGCTGCTGAGACACGAATGGTGCCGTCCTGAACCCACCAAGTTGTGGTCAGCAATCCCGGGGGCCTGGGGCTCACCGAGGGTGGGGGGCCTCAGTTTGGGGGGGCTTCAATGAGGGTCCCTCTGAATTCCCGGCTCAGCGGTGGGGGCCACACCTGCATTGAGAGTGAACGAACTCTTCAAAACAGGCAAGTCATTTTGGTCCAAAGAAGAAGAACTCGCAATATATTCAATTGTCTTGTTTTCTTTTTTAAAGGAGTCAACGCCGTGCCTGTGACAGCTAAATAGATGGATTTTATTAAGCAGATGATTGCAGGCTGGTATTATTTAGTATTCCTTTTTTATCATGTCGTTGGAGTCTGCGGAGACTGGGGAGCTTCTTTTCTTCATTTCCAGCATCGATTCTCGCATTAGAGAGCTACATTGAATAATTAATATACTCCCCGTGATGGATGAGATGCGCAGCACGGATATTAGGTTATCAATCACGACCCACTTGTTGTAACGTAATTGTATAGGAAACGTGCCACAGCCTGTTTGCCCATGCACGATGACGGGCGGGTGGGAATTTGGCAGGCTTGGGTTGGGGAACGTCGGGGGTCGGGGCCTGTGTCCCCCACTGACCGCCGGGAAGTCTGGCAGGAAAGGTACCAGCTGCTTCCTGAGCCTGCAGGGGAAAGAAGTTACCTGTGGAATAGCCCCTCACGAGGGATCTTCTCCCCTTAAAGTGTGAGGAAATGCTCTGCAAGGGAGAAGTGTGCTGTGGCGCTGGTGTTTCCCAGTGGGACGGTTCCCGGGGACTGGCCAGGGCTCCGTGGAGCATGGCGAGTCCATAACTGCCCCCTCTGCTTCCCTGGAGCGCCACCGGCTGTCCTGGGGTTTGGTACCCTGGGCCGGCTGCCGGCTCCTTCTTCGCTGACAACTGCTGACCTGCAGCCACGGCCGGCCTGCCTGCTTCCGGCGTGGGGGTTTGGGGAGGCAGTCAGGCACGTGTGACCGTTTATAGTTTCCTGTTACCCTGGGAAGCATCTTCATTGGGTTTCGGGAAAGCAAACAGCCAGACTCCTGGAGGGAGTGTTTCTGCTCACGAGGAGAGAAGAGTGAGAGGCAAACTTCCTGCCTGCTGTTGGGCATCTTGTTTGGGTCAGGGGAGGGGTCTCCCTGCACCTGGGAGGGTCCTGGGAGGTGTCTCCCTGCACCCGTGAAGGTCATGGGAGGGTCTCCCTGCATCTGTGAAGGCTGTGGGAGGGGTCTCCGTGCACCTGTGAGGGTCCTGGGAGGGGTCTCGCTGCCAGCTCTCAGGTGCCCTTTGGGTTGAGCCGTGAGCTGTATTAAAGGCCGTGGGTCTCTCTGCAGGGGTCGAGCAAGGGCGGAGAGAGGAAGGCGGGGCTGGGTGAGGTGGACAGTACTCACTAGCATGGACGCAGCCTGCCCCCAGGGGTCTTCAGTCTGGAGCTGGGCCCTCTAGGAGCTCAGCCCACGGGACGGACCACGCTGGAGCGCTAGTCCTCCTGCTCCTGTAGTGTCCGAGGGGCACGCTGTCAGTGCCAGGTGAGCCCACGGGGGGAGAATGGGATTTTCCAGAAACATCCATGACTTCTCCCACAGAACGGGGCAGTGGGGGCAGCCTAAGAGACAGGCCAGTGGGCATGGGCATGAGGCAATGCAGGTGGAGGTGCCTTGGCCAGGTGAGCCAGGAGGAGTGGAGACCAGGTGAATCGGGGGCAGGAGCGGGCGACGGGTGAGCCAGGTGAGTTAGGGGGATGTATGGGGGCCAGGTCAGCCAGGGGAGGTGTGGGGGCCAGGTAAGTCAGGTGAGCCAGGTGGAGATGCAGGGCACAGGTGAATCAGGTGAACCAGGTACTGCTATAACAAAGCACCCAGGGGGCTTTGAAACAACAAAACTTCACGGTCTCTGAAGTCATGCTATGTGCACGAGTATCGCTGTGAAGCTGATTGGACACCTGGCTGAGCTGGTCCTTGCAGTTTCCTCCGCTGTCCAGGTCCTTTCTTCCTTTCTCTCCATTCTGAACCCTTGGAAAGAAGCCGGTCGTAAAGCCTGGACTGAAGGAGCGGGGAGTTTTGCCTCAGCTCCTCGGTGGCAGAGCATCTGCATAAATTATTTGGAATGCCGTCTTATTTGGAATATTGTTTTCACCCCCACGCTTTTCTTTAGCCTTAACCATGCACCCTGGGGTTTTCCCTCCGTGCTCTCTCGATGCTGCACAGCCTCCAAACGTGTGGCGTGTACCTCGTTTACCTAATTGGCTGATTTTGCTCTTCAGTTTCTCACAATTTTGAGCCTTATAAACAATGCTTTCAGGAACACTGTGATTCCTAGGTTCTTATCTAGATTTCTGCTCACTGTCTTAGGAGAAATTCTTAGAAAGGAATCCCCGGCCAAAGGTAGATCACGTTTAAGACATTTGCTATTCTCACTGAGAATGTCGGTTTTCATGCACCTTCGCCCAGGCTGCTATCGGATTTTAAGGTCTTTCAAAAATTGCTCAGCCAAACACGGTGTCTTGTTGTGCTTTCTCTGGCATTTCTCCGATGCCTGGGACGTTTGGCATCTTCAGGCTGTGAGCTCGGGGCATTGCCAACTCTAGCGAATGTTCAAGCATGGCTGGCTTCCCTCGAGTGGGGACATCCCCTGAGAAGCTCCTGGAGACTGGCGTGTGGGTGGTGAAAGGACCAGCTTGTGTGGGGGGCTGTGATGAGATGCCCAGGAGAGCGTCCTCAGCATCAGAACAGGTGGAGTCTACATGCGGGGAAACAGAAGCCTTTGAAATGGGGCTCACCAGGTCCTGATTCCTCCCCCTGGCTCACCTGGTTCCCAGGCCTCCCCCTGACTCACCTGGCTCACCTGTCCCCTGTGGAAGATGTCCATGGGCAGTGATATCCCATCGCAGTGTGCCTCGAGGGAATGCACTCATGACCCATCTCTTCACATGTGTATCGGTCAGCTAGTGCTGTGAGACAAACGGATGTGCACTCAGTGGCTTACTGCAGCAGGCGTTTATTACGCATACAGCTTGTAGGTGTGTAGTCTTGGCATCAGCTCAGCTGGACTCTGCTCATGATCTCACCAGGAATTGGCCAGGCTTTTCCACTCCTACTTAGAGCAGAATCTGCCTTCATGCTTGTTCCAGTTGTGGGACGATTTCTCTCCCTTGAGATGGCTGACCACGTGCTGGCTGGTAGCAGGTGGACTTCCTGGGTCCTGGAGGCACTCCCCGTTTTCTGACCCATGGCAATTCACTGCATGCCACTTGCTTCCTCAAAGCTGGCAGGAGAGTCTCTTATGGTGGCTGCTAAATCAGAATCTCACAGAAGAAAATGTCATCACAGGTGCTCGACTTCCCGACTGCTTCAGGGGCCTACGGCAAACTCGGATGCTTCTCAGTGAAGCTTCTCAGTGGCATCTTGTCTCATTTCCCTGCTGGCTCGCCTCTGCACTTCCCAGCCCACCAGGGAAGTGCCCCTAGGTTTTTAGCAACGACAGAAGACGTATCCCCTGCCTTAAGAATCTGCTGGGTTCTTAAGAGCCAAAGTGCCGGTCAGCAGATATAAACACGTGCCCATCTGTACAGCAGAATAATTTTCCGACGATAAAACAATGAAGTTCTGCTCTGTGCTGCCACGTGGCCAAACCATAAAGACACTCGAAGCTGAAAGAGGCCACACACCAGAGCAGACCCTGACGGATTCCATGTAGACACAATGTCCAGAAGAGGCAGCTTCATAGAGATGGGGCCGGAGCACTGGCTTCTCGGGGCTGGGGGCAGGATGGGACGATGGAGGTGGCGAGTAACGGGTGTGAAGCTTCCTTTGGAGCATCTGAAGTATGGTCTAGAATGGGCGGTGGAGAAGTTTGTGCACATCTATGAAACATTGAAACCAGGGACATGTGCATTTTAACGTGTGGATTGCACAGGATGTGAATATGTTCAGTAAAGTGGTTTAACAGCCTAGGGTACAGGGGAGAAGGCTTCCACACAAGGTTTGGCCTCAGCTTCTTCTCAGGGCTCCTTCACACCTCAGGGTCCTTAGCTGTCAGAAGGGATGGAAAGGACACCAAGGGCAGATTCCTGGAAAAGTTGGGGGCTCCAAAGAAGTGCGTCTTGGATTTAAAGGTGGCCAGGGCCTACCTGGCCGCTGGCATGGTGCCACATGGTTCTCAGCAGCTGTGGTGTCACCCAACATCATTGAAATGTCCTCTTACCCACCTTAAGACATCCCCTCACCCACCATGACATGTCTCCTTACCCACCTCAAGATGTCTCCTCACCCACCTTGAGATGTCTCCTTATCCACCTTGAGATGTTCCCTCATCCACCTTGAGATGTCTCCTTACTCACCTTGAGATATTCCCTCATGCACCTTGAGATGTCTCCTCACCCACCTTGAGGAGATGTCCCCTCAAGCACCTTGAGATGTCCCCTCACCCACCTTGAGATGTCTCCTTACCCACCTTGAGATGTCCCCTCACCCACCTCGAGATGTCTCCTCACCTACCTTGAGATGTTCCCTCATCCACCTTGAGATGTCCCCTCACCCACCTTGAGGAGATGTCCCCTCAAGCACCTTGAGATGTCCCCTCACCCACCTTGAGATGTCTCCTTACCCACCTTGAGATGTCCCCTCACCCACCTTGAGATGTCTCCTCACCTACCTTGAGATGTTCCCTCACCCACCTTGAGATGTCCCCTCACCCACCTCAAGATGTCTCCTCACTCACACTGAGATGTCTCCTCTCTCACACTGAGATGTCTCCTCTCTCACCTTGAGAGGTCCCCTCATGCACTCCCTCATCAGGTTGTCCCATTTCAGACCCTCGTTCATCATACAGGGTGGAAATGGCCCCGGTTAATCATGGGCTGTCCCTCCAGAAAGTCCCAAACATGTCAGTCTAGTCCACTGGCCCCAAGCCTGGAGAAATGACTCAAAAGAAGACACCAAAGAAAATGGCCTGTGTTCAGCCATGCCCCTCTGGCCTCAACCATGAACAGCGGGCTCACCTCCACATCCAGCCCAGACCTGCAGTGGGCCGTCCAGCAGCTGTCCAGGGTGCCATGCAGAAATGCACTCTAGACCCCTAGCAGCCCTTAGCCTACCCACTCATCCATCCTGCATGCTCTCTCATCTTGGAGGACCTTGACCCCAAGTCTTGGAGCAGCTGCCCAAAGCCACACAGCCGAGAGCTGATGGGGACGCCCCACGCTTCGCCTCTGCCTCACCCGGGGTTGGACTTGGCATTGTGCCTATCTGCGTGCATCTTCTACTCATTTCACTCCCAAAAGTTTCAGGAATGCAGGTGGGAACGGCAGGAAGTGGAAAGGAAAGTCTTGAGGGCTTGGCTGCAGGGGCTGGCTCTGGTTGAGCAGTGGCCGCATGGAGGAAACCTCAGCTGCTCTGGGGCCTCCAGGCCTGCCGGCAGCAAGGTGAAGAGGGGACCGGAAGCCCAAGCCCCTGACCCAGTGCGGGAGCTTTGCTGAGACCCTCAGGGAACAGGGACTGGGCAGAGTGGTGGGCGCGGTCTCAGCTGCCGGGAATGGGTGCTGCTCGTGGGGCCTCGTGAGGCCCAGACCCCAAGCCCACAAGGGTGAGGGGCGGGGTGGGTGCTCCCTTTGCCCCCCTTTAGGGTGAGGCATGGACTCCGGTTCTTGGGTCCCGTGCGTTGGGGGCTGTGCAGGGGGGAGGAGGAGCCGGCCGATGGGAGAGGACAGAGAGCAGCGGGAATGCCACACAGCTTCTGGAAGGGGCATTTCCTCTCTGCCCCGCGCTCCCGTTTCCTGTAGGTGCTGAGAGGGAGGTGGACATGTCCAAGGGGCGGGAGCTGGAAGCCACGGGCTGAGCTGGGCCCTCCAAGCACTTTCCCTGCCTCACCGCAGGACCTATGTGCCAGCACTGATATGGAAGAGGGGTCTCTGCAGGCGTGTTAGGGAAGGACTGGGGTGTCCCATAGGAGGGAGGAAAGGAGGCGCAGACACACGGGGGACACGGCCCCATGAGGACAAAGCAGGGCTTGGGGTGGTGCAGCCATAAGCTAAAGGAGCACCTGTCCACCAAGGGGAGGAGCTGCCCTGAGGATCTGGAGGGAGCACAGCCTGAGGGCCGGAGCTGGGAGACATCAGTGTCTGTGGTTTGTCCATTTCCAGCAGGAACCCCAGGGCCATGGTCATGCAGCCGGGGTGGGGATCTCCGGGTGGGAGGCCCCTTGTGCTGTGGCCATGGGGCATGGACAGGTGGGCTGGGGAGGAATAAGCTCCGAGGAGGAGTCCCGGCCATTGTCCCCGTGTGGCCCACAAGGCCTGCTCTGTCATGTGCTTGGATTTCAGGTGGGTTTCCCAGCAGTGATGTCCCGTCCTCTCTTCCTGGGCAGTGGCTTGAGCTGCCATTTGCTGGGGCAGTGCTGTCAGCCAACCTGACTCTGCTTAGCCCGATTCTAACAAAATCCCTCTGCACTCTGTCTTTCCTCCCTCACCTGGGCACCAGTTCCAGGTGTGCCCAGGTGTGCTCAGGTGTGTCCAGGTGTGCCGTGGCTACAGGCCCCGAGTGGGGATACTCGGGCCCCAGCAGTCCTGTGAGGACCACCCCCATTTCCAGAGGCAGCTGCAGAACTTTGGGGATGCCAGGAGGCTTACCACAGGCTCCTCTCTCCCCACTGAGCATGGGGTTTCCTTCCATGAGACCCACCTCCTTGGTCCCCTCTCTCCCCTAACGATGCCACCCAAGGCCGTCTCGCTTCTCCTGGCCCCCTGCCACTGGCCCTTCCAGGTGATGTAAAGCTCAGGAGCCTTTCCAGTGCTTTGTCCGAGCTGGACATCCACTCCCGGCCTGCAGGCGGCCGTGTGGGCAGCTTCCAGGAGACGCTCCCTCCCCTCCAGGCCCCCCGCCTGCTGCCCAGACTGTCCGCGGCATGTTCCCAGTTTGCAGTATTGAAATCTCCTCCTTGGGGGTGCCCCTCAGACGGCTGACCCAACAAGGACCGCCGCGTCCACACGCGCGGCTGAGAGAATGACCGACAGGCTGGGGCGAAGACGACATAACACTTGCACTCGCGGTGCACACCCGTGCCGCACGCGCCCGTGCCAGCCGCAGCCCACTTCCCTCCCACGAGTTCACTTGTGGCAATAACTCGCCCATTAGACGTGTAATCCATCACTCGGGTAACAGCAATCCAGGGCCCAGCTTTAATGCGGGGGATCTAATCAGCGGCGGCAGTTTGTCAACTGCATAATTCATAGGAGATGCCGGGCGGGCAGATTTAGCAGGCGACCCCTGACCTGGGGGAGTGAGGAGCTGCCTGGGAGGCAGCCGCGAGAGGGACAATAAGCCGGCTAACTCACGAACAATTATGTTTACCAGCGGCACTGCCGGGCAGGAAGGAAAGGGGGAGGGAAGAGAGTGGTGTGAGCTGAATAATGAGGACGAGGGTCCACTGACACAGCCGCCTTTTGGCACACAGTAAATCACAAGTCGGGATGACTCAGCGGCCGGCCGCCAAGTAAACAAAAACATTTCTTTTTGGCCAGCGGCGGCTGAAGAACTTCCGGGCAAGGTGGAGAAACAGAGAAGGCAGGGGCAGCCCTCAAAGCAGCCACAGATGGACCCCTGGGTGGCCCAGGTGAGCAGGTGAGCCACGGAGCCCTGCATCAGTGGCAGACAGGTAGATGGATTTCCCCAGGTACTGGCACACCCAGAGGGGCCAGGAGAATAGCTCGGAGGGACTTTCTGTGCCCATGTGAAATGGGTGGGATTTGCCCATCATCAAAAGTGACTGCAGGGTCATATTTGATTTCAAGTGGCAGGAAAGCCCATTATTTGCAGGCTGCTCCTTGGTTTCCCAGCACTGCCCCCCACTTTGCTGCCGGGGGAAGCCGGGGTTCCAGGGATGAAGGGGAGCCAGGTGTCCCTATAATGAAACTTTTATCTTGATTGTTCTCATTTAAAATTAACCTTGACTCCAAAGAGGAAATTAGCGCTGACTCTACAGGCAACACTGATCCCTCTTGGCCGTTTGAATGTCCAGGAATTGAGCTATTTCAGGGAGAAGAGAGGAAAATGAACAGGTCTTCGGGCAGAAGGGTTCCTAGGTCTGTTGAACTTCCAGCACGAGAAACTCAGTTTTTAAAATTATCCTCAAATAACGTGCTTTAGGTGAACATGGACTGGACCATGCCAGCTTCGGCACCCGCCGGGGGCAGCGCTGAATGCCCCTTTCCCACGCTCGCCGCCTCCGCCCCCACCCAGCCCTGCCCAGGCCTGCACTCATGGCATGCCCGGTTTCACGTCAGCCCCTGGCTTTAATGGATGTTGGTGGATTTGATTTGTGGTCACAACCCTTTTCTTTATCCTGTTTTAAATGATTTTAATGCTTATTTTTCATTGTGCCGTTTCCCTGTCTCTGCTGAAATTTTATCTCTCCCACAAATTTAGCTTGTCATTTGGCCCAGCCGGCCTTCCTTTCGCCACCCTCCGGGTAAGGAAAGGGGCCAAGGGTGGGGGCGTACAGACCTGGGACAGGGTTGCCAGGTCCATTTTTCAGTTCCTCAAAACCACCATGCTCCCTGTGACTGCAGGGACGCCTTAATTCCAAGTAATAATTCGTTAATGATGATGAACGGACAATTTCCTGGAAATTGCTGGTGGAAAGCTCATTCATTATGGTGTCCTTTTTCTGCCCCCCTGCGCTTATCCCAGTGTTTGTTTCAACTCAGTCCGGTTAAAAGTGGATTCCAATCCTCTTGGAAAATGGCTGGAGCTGCCTCTCTGAAAAGTTTTATGGAAGTATAATGTGTATGCAGAGAAGTGAACTCATGACCATGTGGACCTGCCACGGAAACCGCCAAGATTAAAAACCCAGCCCCGAGACCAGGGCTGTCCAGCCCCACCCATGGCCCTGGCCCGTCTCGGGGATGGCATCTTTCCATGTCTTATCAGGGTCACGGATGGAAAGGTAATGCCAGCTTCAGTAAAGAGGGACCTTATCTAGAAGGAGGGGAAGGGACTGGAGCAAGAAGAGACACTGCCAGAGGTCTGCAAGTGTCTCAAGCGTGTCCATTAGAAGAGAGTGGACGAGGCTCGAAAGTACTTGGGGTGGGGCGTGAACGGATGGGTGACGTGACGAAGCTGGAGAGCAGAGAAGATTTAGTCTCCAGGCCCAGGAGGAGCCCGGGGGGGGGGTCAGCTTCTCAGTCCCCCAGCTGGCTCAGCAGGGGGTGGACAAAGTTGGGGGGGCCTGCAAGAGGAGAGATGCTTTGCCCAATTTAGACCAGAAGCATTTTGTTCCCACTGATTGATGGAGACGAGCAGCTCCGGTGATGGTTGAGGAGGCCACTGATGAGAACGAGGAGGTGTGTTCACTGAGTCCTAGAAAAAAGGGGGGGTATCCGTGTGCCCCTAAATCACACGGGAAGGTGGTGCCTGTCACTGTCAGAAAGTGTGCTGTTGAGTGACCCCACATGGGTTGGAGAGGCGTGTGTTGCCTTGGTGAGGACGTGAGATTATTACAGATGCACGTACATGCCGGGAAGTGTGGGAAAAGCTTCCCAACCCCAGTTTGCAGTGGGAAAAGCAGGCATGAGCTTCTTCTGCCCCAGGAGACACAGCCCTGGGGAAAGCTGAAGCTAAAAGAGCTCCTGCTTCCTTCTTGTTTGGTCAGCATGTCCCACACAGGCAGGGGGTCAGAAGCCATGATTGGAAAAGGAACAAAAACTCTTCCAACCAGGGCTTCAGGCTTAAAGCAATGCAAGTCTGCTCGAGCAAAATGATCAGAATAAACACGTGTCTAGCTATGGAAGACTTTACGAGGCTTTTTCCAGCTGAAGGATCCAATGGCGTATCTTTTTCACAGCTTTCTAGCAAGCTCTTCCGCAGGGGGTTGTGTTCTGGGGTGGGGGATTTCTTTGCTGTGACACACGTCAGCTCTGTTGATGGCTTGGGTGAGTTTTGCCGGTGGGTGAACTCGGCGTGAATGGAGCCACGCTCCCTTGCATTGGGCTTCTCTGGGCGTTATGATTTGAGGTTTGCCTGCAGTGCGTGGCGCCCGAGCTTTGCCGATTCCCGCTGCGGCGTGACTCCCGTTCTGCCGAGTGTGTCCAGATCGTTTTCTGGGTTCCCTGTTGAGCAGCCTCTGAGCTGTTCCTGGCTCGGGGGGTCTTGGGGGGCATAAGGAGACCAGCATTCCTTCTCACGCTGTGTGATACATGTGAGTTGTGGGGTGGAATGCTGCCTTGCCCTGTGTGTTTGTTAGTTGATGTGCAAATTACACAACAAAGTGTGCCATGTTCTCACGAATGATTCTGCGGCATTTGGAACACTCTCAGGGTTGTGTGAGCATCGCCTTTACTTCCAGAACATTCTCACTGCCCTAAGAGGAGATTTGGCACCCGTCAGCAGCCACTCCCCTCCTCTCCTCCCCCGGCCCCTGGTCCCTGGGAATCTGCTCTATGGCTTTGACTATTTCAGACATTTCCTATAAAACCCATG
Source organism: Tamandua tetradactyla (assembly GCF_023851605.1). Taxonomy (NCBI): domain Eukaryota; kingdom Metazoa; phylum Chordata; class Mammalia; order Pilosa; family Myrmecophagidae; genus Tamandua; species Tamandua tetradactyla. Next base: position 174,368,437 of record NC_135353.1, on the reverse strand, counting down.
GCCCTTTGTAGCCAGTTCCTTCCATTTAGCATCCTTGTAGAAGCTGTGTTAGAAATTCTGTCCTTTCCATACTTAAATAACATTGCATTGAATTGCACATGTTCATTTTCTTAAAAATATTTTTATTGAGAAATCTTCAGGCACAAACATTCCATGGTTTTGTACCACCCATGGTGTACAATTGATGGTTCACTGTATCATCACATAATTGTGTATTCATCACCATGACCATTTTCAGAACATTTTGCATCACTTCAGGAAAAGAAATAAGAAAAAACTCATACATCCCATACCCCTTATGCCTCCCTCTCATTGACCACTAGTATTTCCAGCTATCCAATTTATTTTATCCCATATCCCCTTTATTATTTGTTTATTTTTTATACCTATTTTTTTACGCATCTGTCCATACTCTGGAGGAAAGAAACATCAGACGCAAGGTTTTCACAATCACACAGTCACATTGTGAAAGCTGCATCATTAGACAATGATCTTCAAGCATCAAGGCTATGGACACAGCTCAACAGTTTCAGGTACTTCCCTCCAGCCTCTCCACTCCACCATCAACTAAACAGGGAAATCTATAGAATGCATAAGAATCACCTCCAGAATCAACTCTTGACTCTGAAATTTCTCAGCCACGGAGACTTTATTTTGCATCATTTCTCTCTTTCCCCCTTTTGGGGAAGAAGGGTTTCTCAGTCCCAGCGCATGTTCATTTTTAACAGACGAAGCCCGACAAAGCAGCTGTCCCCATTTTACTCCCCGCCAGCAGGGATGAGAAATGCCAAGCTTGGTGAATTTCCACCTCATGCGTGCTATCTCCTGGTGCTTTGGTTTTATTTCCCTGATGCCTGAGGACGCTGCCCATCTCTCCTACATCTCCAGACTTTGGCGGACCCTCTTGTGATTTGCTTTTGCAGCGCCCTGGATTTACCTCTCGCCCTGAGTTCTCCGTCCACCTTCCGGTGTGAAGTAGGTTCCAGGTACCTTCTGACCTTCGCCAGTGGATTCCCAGGGGATGAGACACGATGGATGAGGAAGGTTTTCCTTGCTGTGATAGCGCGACCTCGGCTGGCATTTGTGTCTTCCCTTCTTTTCTTGCTTGCAAGTCATTCTTGATGAACTCATCCCACGCTGAGGCTGAGCCCACCAGAGATGGGCCCGGCTGAGCTGTGTCTCCGCCTGGCTGACCAACAGACTCACCTGCCGAGCTCTGCAGAATTCCATTGCCAAGAATGTCCAGATCTTGGGCGAGGGTGGTTCTTTGCCTTAAGTTGTTCCCTGAAATGCAAAGGCTGGGAGATGCCTTAGGGGTGGGTTTTCTGAGCCCACCAGACTCGGTAAAGCTCCGCGAGCTGGTGAAATGGTGAGCTTGCTTTTGGTTCTACAGAAACTTGGAATATGGAATATGGATTGTATCAGACGGAGAGAAAAGTGTGCCCTTGGTTCAGGTGCTTGGAAGGCAAAGGAGAAATGTCTGTAACGGGTTTAGGTCCTGCTGGTTGGAAGGCGAAGGAGAAATGTCTGTCACAAGCCATGTGTGCTGAGTCGGTGGAGGTCGGTGTCTTGCTTTGTGCAAACTGAACTCAGCAGGAGAGTAAAACTTGCTCTCTCCCCCAGGGCAATTGCCTCGGAGGTCGAATTCTTCTGAGTGGCATTGCTTATTTTAAAGTCCTTTTTTTTCCCCTATGCAGCAGCAGTGAAGGTGGCAAGTCAAACCGCCCTAAAGTTGTCACGACGTAGCTCTGGCTCTCTCTGGGAAGCCGGTGTTTGCTCTTGTGACACCGGCTCAGGAAATCCCCGTTTCGGGAAGTCTTTCCACGGATCACAGAGGTGTAGAGAGCGCCAAGGAGCCTTCATCGTGAGGAAGGGCACGTCTCCCTCTCACTGGCATCTCTTTGAGGATGGGAGCCGTTGTGCCCCACGAGGTGGGGGTGGAAGGTCTCCTTTCCTGGGGTTCAAATGCGAGTTTTGCAGGCTCTTTGCAGGTATTAAAGTGCTTTCCCTGTTGCGCTGGCGATGCTAATAAGCAGGCAGCTGCTGAGGGGAAAAGCCAGCCAAAATCACACCAGTTGCTTTGAGGCAGAGCTGGGCAAGTGTGTGCCGACCAGGCAGACGGGCGCTGGACCTAAACCCGGTCAGCAAAGCATTCCACAGTCATTTAAGTTTTGGGACATTGTCGGACCTCGACGGAGCATGCGGCTTCCCCCAGGCACAGGGTGCCAGCTCGGTGGCCTCCCGAGAAAGCCCGGTGTATTTCCTCAGGAAGAAGGTGTGCGGAGAACGCAGAGAGAGGGAGAGAAATTGAGGCTTTTTAATGTTAATACCCGAAAAGTGTTTTTCAACAGACCCATACATCATTGTCAAGTGAGAAGATTAAACTTTATTGTTTTGTTTTGAACCAGGAACTCAAGGTGAGTGGAAATGTCTTGAAATGCAAAGCAGCTTGGCAAATAAAGTAAAATGGAGATGAAAGCAGGCAATAAAAAGACAGCACGGGGAGAAGAACAGGGAAGTTTCCTCTCCCTCCCTCTCTCTCTTTCTCTGGCTGCTTTTTCAGGCAATTTCAGGACAAAAGTTTTCTGAAGTGGCAGTGCTCAAATAATATCAAACTTAGAGACGTTCATTAAAGTGATAGATTCGAGATAAAGACTGTTCCCCAACATCTTTTAGTATAGACACAAAATGTTAGTTATGGGGGTGGGTGGTGCAGGATAAGTGTTATTATTCATTCAGAAGAAAATGAAATAAAGTAGAATCAAATGAAGTAAAATAAATAAAATAGACCTTTGTCCTTGGAGTGCAATTACCGGCACTGGTAGAGCCAAGAAGTCCAAACATCTGAAAACTCAGGGAAGACAATTCTGACAATTATCTGGCCACATCCAAATATGACGACAGAGGGCAAACACCTGCAACTTCGCCTGGACTTCCCATTTTTAACCTGGCATTGGGTGCTTCATTTAAATACAATGTGCACATTATTTTCCTTCTCTGTGAAATGTATTCTAATGGCAGTCAAGTTGCATTTCAATCATTTTCTATCTATCATCCATCTGTCATTTGTCTATTTATCTATCTATCCCACGTACCTATCATTTATCTCCATATCATCTGCGTATTTATCTATCTGCATATGTATAGATTTATGCCTACTTAGTAATTTTATTGAAGGATGGCAATGTTTTAATTTAAGTAACCCTGACAAATCCTTTCTTGGCTTATTGAGCAGTTTTCCTACTTTCTCCAAATCCAGTTTGCTGAACTTTATCAGTTGGGGTCTCCAGCGAGTCCGGGATATATACGCGTTGCCTGTGAGTTCTGTAGATTGATTCGTGTTAAGGGATTGGCTTGTGGAGACGGGCACATCTGGGGTCTGTAGGGCACATGGCAGGCTGGAAAACATAGGCAGGGATTTTCCACGAGGGTCTTGGGGCAGAGTTTCTTCTTTGCTGGGAAAGCCCAGTTTTTGCTTCCCAGGCGCCCGGGGGATCAGACAAGGCCTGCGCGCAGCGTTGAGGGCACCGGTCTTGGCTTGCAGTCAGCCCCTCCCCGGAGGAGCTCAAAAGCTAAACGTAGAATTGCTATATGACCTGGCAAGTCTACTCTTGAATTGAAAGCAGGGACTCAAACAGATACTTACGCAAGAAGGTTCATAGCAGCTTATTCACGATAGCCAAAAGGTGCAAACGACCCTAGTTTCCATCCACAGACGAATGGATAAACAATATATATATATATCTGCAGCGGCACCCTGGGCAATATTTGGGTGTCCAGCCCACCTGGCAGGTGGTCCAACGAGCTGCCACGCTTGCCAGGTTCCCGTTTGCTCTCTATGCCCAAAGGCAGTGTTTCCCACGAGGTTTATAAATGTATGTGGGTGTGGATGGGCGCCGGCTACCGGCTCCCCAGCATTTTGTCGGCAGACAGAGCCGGGCTCCGTCTTCCCCGAGATGGCGGTGGGCAGTTAGTCAATGTGTGTACCAAGGTGACGCGGCTTTCGGAGGCGCCGGCACGCTTGTCTGCACAGTTTGTCGTTAGGGGCGGCGGTGAGGAGGGTGGGCAGTGCCTGCCGCAGACCCCCACGCCTCTTGTCTAGGGAGGGGGCTTGTGGAAGCGCCGGTGCCATGGCCGGCTTCTGGGCTCAGGGCGCTTGCTGAGCTTCCGTCATGTCCGCGTGGGGCGTCGTGGTGTCCCTTAGCCGTGTCCTGGCCAGTCAGGGCCGCTGGGGTGGCCGAGCTGTAGACCTCGGTGTCCTCGCCCGCAGTGGAAGGGTCTGAGTGCAGCGTGGACGTGCGGCCTGCCTGGAGAAAGGGCGATGGGCTCTTCCCCCTGGAAACGTCACATAGTCATGCAGGGGGAGCAGAGCACTGCAAGGCAGAGCCCCCGCGTGGCTTGTCCTTCGAGGGACCCTGCAAAGTGTTCCCCGGCCATGGTGACGGGGGGTACTTCACCAGTTGTGGGTGCAGAGAGCAGGTGTGCAGTAGGTGTGGTTTGCAGAGAGGAGCATCTCCCCCCATGCCCGGCCCCTCACCTGGAGAGGAAGGAAGTGCACGAGTGCTCGGCGGGCCTCTTCCCCTCTGCCTGTGCGTTTGGGAGGGACAGCGAGATGCAGCTCAGAAGGCGTACACACAGCTGATAGCTCCTTTCGGCTTTTAATAAAGTAGCCTGTATGACGACCGTGCCTCAGCCTCCCCAAGCGCATTCTTCTTCCCGTAAGTTCATGCATCCTCTGCCTCCTTGCATTGATCGCATCTCGGGACAGTGTTTACGACACTGGGACATGCGGGAATTGGTGGGGAAAAGTCGTAAGACCTCCGTGGACGCACGCTGTGGGTTTTCTGTGGCCACATAGGAAATGACCACAGGGTCAGAGCGGTGGCCCTCTATGGTTCTCTGTGTGTGTGTGGTCCCAAGTCTGAGCCGGCTCAGCCGGGCCCTGAGTTGACGGTCTCAGCGCGCCATCCAGTGTCTGGCGTTGGTCAGGGCTGTGTCCACCTGGGAAAGGAGCTGCTGCCAAGCTCAGGTTCCGGGTGGAATTTAGTCCCTCGTGGGCCTGCTTGCCAGCTCCTGGTGGGGTCCTCCCTGGCTCCTAGAGGTTCCCTGCCACGGGCCCCTCCCCACAAGGCAGAGGCTGCTTCAAGCCAGCAGGGAGGAAACCCCTTAGTGTGCTAAGACAGACTCTCTAATACAACATGACGTGTTCACAGGGCCACATTCCACCTCCTTTACCATACCCTGTTTTTAGACAGACTATATATTTTAGAGCAGTTGTAGGTTTATAGAAAAATGACACAGAAAGGACACAATTTCCATCTACCCCCATGTTTTGGTTTGCTAGCTGACGGAAAGCAACACACCAGAGACGGATTGGCTTTTAATAAAAGGGGATTTATTTTGTTAGTTCTTCAGAGGAAAGGCAGCTAACTTTCCACTGAGGTTCTTTCTTACGTGGAAGGCACAGGATGGTCTCTGCTGGCCTTCTCTCCAGGTCTCTGGGTTCCAACAACTTTCCCCAGGGTGACTTCTTTCTGCATCTCCAAAGGCCTGGGCTGAGCTGCAAGTGCTGAGATGAGGTATGCTGAGCTGCTTGGGCTGTGCTACGTTGAGTCTATCATTTGAGCACCAACCAATGAAGTCAAATATCATTCATTGCAGCAAGCACGCCTCTTAGCCAACTGCAGATGTCATCAGCGACAGATGAGGTTCACTTACCATTGGCTCATGTCCACAGCAACAGAACTAGGTGCCTTCACCTGGCCAAGTTGACACCTGAGTCTAACTACCACACCCCACATACACAGTGTTCCCCGTTTAACATTTTGCATGCGTGAGGCATTTCTTACATCGGGTGAATCCATATGATTCTAATCATATGAGTCACTAAAGCCCACAGTTTCCAATACGGTTCACTCTTGGCGTCGTACGATTCTATGGGGTTTTGGTTTTAATTTTTACAGCGGTAACATCCATGGCACATAATATTTCCCTTTTCAGCCTCTTTCAAATATATGACTCCGTGGCATTCATTATGTCCAAATGGTGTGCTGTCGTCATCGCCATCCTAGGCCAAAACTCTTCCATCGTCCTGGATAGGAACTCTGTGTCCAGTAAGCAATAACCTCCACCATATTGAATTGCCAAGGGCAAGTGGCAAGTTCAAGGACACGGGGTCATGAGAGCATCCGTAGTTGGTTGTGCGTGTGCAGGTATAAAGTAGTCCCCTTTCTTTCTACTTGTAAGTGACCTCCATCAGACACAAGTTGGGGCTGCCTTACACTGGGTGCACACATCTTAATACATCTGCTGATTTGAAAGAATTATGGGCCCAAGAAAAGGCATGTTTTAATACTGATCAATCTTGTGGGAGCAACCGTTTCTTTCAATCCCTATTCAATAATGTAGGTTGGAAACGTGATTAGGTTATCTCCAGGAGATGTGACTCATCCAATTGTGGGTATTAATTTTTCATTAGAGGGAGAAGTGACTCTACCCATTCTACATGGGTCTGATTACTCTACTGGAATCCTCTAAAAGAGGAAACGTTTTGAAAAGAATGATGGCATCCATGCGATAGCCGAGAGAATTGACCAGAACCCACACAGCCAGAGACCTTTGGAGATGAAGAAGGAAAACGCCCCTGGGGGAGCTTCATTAAACAAGAAGCCTGGAGAGAAAGCTAGCAGATGTTGCTATGTTCACCATGTGCCTTTCCAGTGGACAGAGAAACCCTGAATGTCATCGACCTTTCTCGAGTAAAGGTAACCTCTTGTTGGTGCCTTCATTTGGACATTTTTAGAGATTTGCTTTAATTGGGGCATTTTCTTGGCTTTAGAACTGTAAACTTGCAACTTATTAAATTCCGCTTTTTAAAAGCCATTCTGTTTCTGGTATATTGCATTCCGGCAGCCAGCAAACTGGAACGAATAGTGTAGAGCTCTGGTACCCTGTCCATGAAGACGTTTGTCACATTGAAGTGCTGGTTTTCTGAATGTCCTTTCCACATCTGTGGAGAAGATTTTCTTTTGCCTTCAATTTCTTAATTATTACATTTTGGCGTCCAGGTCATACTGGTTTTATAAATGCAGCAAAACACCCCCATACTTTGGCAAAGTGCGGGAGTGATTTGCTCCTACTGAGAATGGAAGACTCACCTCTAAGCACATTCGCATCTGGAGCCTTTGGTGACGAATTTTTCAAATAATTTCACAGCAAATGGCACTATGCAGTTTCTGCTTTTTCCTAGACCAGTGCTGGTAATTTACATTTTAATTAAACCTTTGAAATACACTTTGAATATTTAAAAAAACGCACAGCTTTATTGTGGTCATACAATGGCTTCCTCCCGTCTCCATCGGCTGCTCCATGCCCTTTCTCATTTCTAGTTTTGTTGTTTAAGGGGAGGTGGGCAGCTGGGGGCTGGCCGGGGCTCCCTCTTATGTCAGGGCCATTTCTGGGTAAATACAGCAGCCCTGGAGTTGCTCTCGGGGGTGCGTCTGGAGCCCCTAAGGCAGCGTCTGCTTCCTTGCCGAGTCCAGCCCAGAGAATTCCCAGCTGCTACTTGTGCATTGGTGCCTGCAGGGATTTCCCCGGGGCCAGCTTGCTTCCGTGCTGGTGCCTTGGAGAGGATTTGTACCTGGGCGGAGAGGCTGAGCAGACGTCGTCTCGTGGGCAGTGGGGGACCCGTCCCAGCAGGCGGTGGGTAAGCACAGAGCAATCCAAGGAGGGCTCCGGGATTTGGGGCGTCGACACGGCGTGCCCCTCACGGGTGGAGGGTCATTTCTGGTGCGCTAACTCCTGGCTGCTGTGCACTTTGGAAGACAGAAATTCCTTTATTGTCATATTCCGAATTATGGTTATTCAATCCACAGGTTCTCAAACTCAAATCCCCGGAGGACAGCCGAGACTCCCCCTTGTCTGTGTTTGCAACTCAGAGGGTCCAGGGCGGGATTACGTTTTTAGCAAGTACCCAGGAGTCGAGGATGCTTCTGTTACCAGATTTGAGTTTCTAGGTTCTTCGCCACAAGAGAGAACTGCAGGGTACGGCGCAGACTAAGCAAGCGGGGAGAAGGTTTGTTTAGTATGCACGTCAGAAGGAGCACCGTCACTCTTGCAGGAGGCAGTGCCATGGGAAAGGTTTGTTTTCACAGTGTTCCTGCTCCTTTTGTAATTTTTCAGTAGTTACGTCATTGTTTTCCCCCCTTTCTCCTTTGTTGAAGCCTCACCTTATACAAGTCCCTCAGGCACCGGGCCCTGCTGACAGCAGCTTCCCGCGGACATATTCTCCGTGCAGCTTGATTATCCTCTGGAGTTTTCCCTTTGCCTTTTGCAATTCCAAACCTGCCTCACTTCTAGTCCGGCAACCACACTTTGAGACTCAATCATTTCAATTACTCCAATGAAGATGCAAAACTTACCAGTTCACTTTGGGATGTTAGCATAATTGTATGTACAAACCTAGAGGAAAATATTATATAAAGGAAACATACAGTCCAATTTCCATATGAAGTTTGAGTTGCAAATGCTAAATAAAATACTCGCAGACAGAGCTCTGTAGTGTATTATACAAAATAACAATACTGAACTTGCCTATGCCCCCCCCCAAAATAAATTGAACAATACTTCTTAACCACACAGAGGCTGTTTCAGAAATGCAAAGATGTCTCAGTATCTGTAAAGTCTATTTACATAATTAATTGTATCTTCCAATTAAAGGAAAACAATCATATGAATTTATTCATGGACTCTGAAAAGGACTTTGATAAAATTCAGAAGTAAATTCTTAAGTAAAGGAGCAAGCAAAAGAGTAACCAAAGAAAGCCGCTTAAACCCCCAAATAGCAATCATCATAAAAAATGAACTGCTGATATAATTTCATCATTATAATAATTAGATAAGAAAGACCCAGACGCCATTGTTTTTTGATACTTGGAGGTTCTAGCTAATGCAACGTGATAGAATAATGTTACCTTCTTTTTAAACATTGTATCAATTACTTTTACTTGCAAGTGATAGGATTGAATGTCTAGAAAACGGAGACACAATTGAACTAGAAAATTGGTAAGGTGGCTAGATCTAATATAAAGCCATAAAAATGCACGTTTCTCCTCTGTTTAGAATCTTAGGGGCATGTGAGACCTTGTTGAGGTCATATGTTTCATCTGGATGGGGAAGGATGAGATTCCTTCATGACAGTCTGCAAGACTGCCCATGACCAGGAGAGGTAAACCCTAGCGGTAAGCCAGGGGTAGCTGTGTTCAGACAAGGGGTATAGATTCTGCGTGGCAAGTACAGCGTTGCCGAGTTGGGAGTGACCCATCTGGGTCCATATGTCCCACCAGAGAGGTGAGTGGAAGGTGGCACTTCCTTCCCAGAGACTGTAGGTGCAGCCACCAGGTTTGGAGAACAGGGTAAAGACCTCAACTCCTCAGATACATGCTCATGTAGAGTCCTTCAAGATAATCCATTGTAAAAATAAATTCTTCTGGCAGTGTATGCTGGTTTGAAAGAAAGTATGCCCCCTAAGAAAAGCCATGTTTTAATATAAATCTCATTTCTTAAAGGTAGAATAATCCCTATTCAATACTGTATATTTGAAACTGTAATGAGATCATCTCCCTGGTTGATGGGATTTAGTTAAGAATGGTTGTTAAACTGGATTAGGGGATGACATGTCTCCACCCATTTGAGTGGGTTTTGATTAGTTTCTGAAGACCTATAAAAGAGGAAACATTTTGGAGAATGAGAGATTCAGAGAGATTCAGAGGGAGCAACACTACAAAACAGAGAGTCCACCAGTCAGCAACCTTTGGAGATGAAGAAGGAAGACGCCTCCCAGGGAGCTTCATGAAACAGGAAGCCAGGAGAGAAAGCTAGCAGATGACGCCATGTTCGCCATGTGCCTTCTCACTTGAGAGAGAAACCCTGAACTTCATCGGCCTTCTTGAACCAAGGTATCTTTCCCTAGATGCCTTTGATTGGACATTTCTTCAGACTTGTTTTAATTGGGACATTTTCTCAGCCTTAGAACAGTAAACTAGCAACTCATTAAATTCTCCCTTTTAAAAGCCATTCCATTTCTGGTATATTGCATTCCGGCAGCTAGCAAACCAGAACACAGTGAGTCCAGCAACACAGAAAGAATAAAGTATAAAGGGATGGTGGTATGTCTGGGTGCTGAAGGGTGTTGAGTGTGGATGGTGGCACGTGATGGGAATGGGTGATGATGTGACAGGCATGGACGATGATGTGTGATGGGCAAGCATGGTGATGTGTGATGGGCGTGTGTGTCAGCAATGCTGGAATACAATATACTTCAGACAGAATGGCTTTTAAAAAGGGGGATGGATTAAGTTGCAAGCTTACAGTTCAAAGGCTGTGAAAATGTCCAAACCCAGACATCCAGTGAAAGATACACTGAAGAAAATCCGGTGGGTCCAGAGCATGTCTGTCAGCTGGGAGGGCGCGTGGCACTGTCTTCTAGCTTTCTCTTCTCATTTCATAAGGCTTCCCCTGGGGCGTTTTCCTTCTGCATCTCCAAAGGTCTCTGGCTGTGTGGGGTCTCTTGGCTCTTTCCAAAAAGGTTCCCCCTTAAAGGGCTCCAGGAAGCAACCCCACCTTGACTGGCTGTGTGGGGTCTCTTGGCTCTTTCCAAAAAGGTTCCCCCTTAAAGGGCTCCAGGAAGCAACCCCACCTTGACTGGGTGGAGATGCATCTCCATGGAAACCATCTCATCAAAAGTTATCCCCCACAATTGGGTGGGTCGTATCTCCGTGGAAACAAGCAAAAAGATCCAACACAGCAATACCGAATGAGGATTAAAGGACATGGCTTTTCTGGGATCCATCACAGATTCACACTGGCAGAGTGTGGGTGATGGCGTGTGATGGGTGTGGATGATGGTGTATGGATGATAGGGTGTTCTAGTTTGCTAGCTGCTGGAATGCAATCTACCAGAAACGAATGACTTTTAAAAAGGGGAATTTAATAAGTTGCAAGTTTACAGTTCTAAGGCCAAGAAAATGCCCCAAATGAAAGCAAGTCTATAGAAATGTCCAATCAAAGGTATCCAGGGAAAGATATCTTGGTTCAAGAAGGCCGGAGAAGTTCAGGGTTCCTCTCTCAAGTGAGAAGGCACATGGTGAACACAGTCAGGGTTCCTCTCTCAGCTGGAAGGGCACATGGCGAACACGGCATCATCTGTTAGCTTTCTCTCCTGGCTTCCTGCTTCACGAAGCTCCCCAGGAGGCATTTCCTTCTTCATCTCCAAAGGTCACTGCTTGGTTCTCTCTGCTTCTCAAGGCTGTGTCATTCTGCTTTGCTCTTTCTGAATCTCCCTCATTCTCCAAAATGTTTCCTCTTTTATAGGACTCCAGAAACTAATCAAGACCCACCCAAATGGGTGGAGACAGGTCTCCCTTAATCCAGCTTAACAACCACTCTTGATTACATCACATCTCCCAGGAGATGATCTAATTACAGTTTCAGTCATGCAATATTGAATAGAGATTAGAAGAAATGGCTGCCTTTACAAAGTGGGATTAGGATGAAAACATGGCTTTTCTAGGGTCCATACATGATTTCAAACCAGCATATAGGGTGTGATGGGCAGTACGCTGATGCACGCCAGGTATAGATAGTTCTACAGTCCCATGATGACATATGTGATGCGTGGTAAAAATAAGGTATCTTGCTATCAGCTTCCTTCTGGAATTAGTCTCTGGCCTCCTGGAAGCTCATCGCAGGGTTTTGTTCGTCAGTTGTCCTAATGATTCTGGGTGCTCCTCCGATTTTTTTGAAATCCCTTTGTGCTTACTGAGTGTAGTAGTTCGTCTCAGGTGTCACCTTAGCCAGGTGATGGTGTCTAGTCTCTTTTTACTGCTGTGGACTTAAATCATCAGCACGGGAAACTCATCTGTGGCTGAAGACACGTGCCGTTGGCTAAAGGCAGTGCCTTCTGCAATGAGTGACATTGTAAATTGATCAGCTGTAGGCTTAAAAGAAGTCAGAAGAGGGCTCAGAAGAGTTCAGAAGCCCAGCCCAGCTCAGCTCAGCGTTCAGAGCCCACCTAGACCCAGAGGTTTGGAGATGCAGAAAGGACAAGCTCTGGGGAAGCCGTATGAACCCAGAAGCTGGGAGAAAAGGCCAGCAGATGTCGTCGAGGAACTTTCCATGTGACAGTGGAACCACAATGGAAGCCAGCTGCCTTTCCTCAGCAGAACTTTACATTTGTAACTAAATGCATCTCCTTTATAAAAGTCAATCCATTCCTGGTGCATTGCATGCCAGTGGCATTAGCAAATGAAACCAATGAGCAAGAGTGCATCCTGTCATCTGCAACTGAGAGCCTGGTTGTGCTGTGTGCTGAGTCTCTGCCTGAGAAGCACTGGAGTCTTCTTTCCAAAAGGCTGCACCTGGCCTTGAGGCCTGATAGGAAAGATGATTACATCGGGAAAATGATTCAACGGCCACACTTTGGGGGCCACAACTGTATTTCCTTGCTCTTCATTCTTCCCCTTCATTATTGCCTGGCATTCTACTGCACTTCTGTTGATTTATTTTGGGTGTTGTTGCACCAGAATGTACATTCCAAGGGGCAGGAATCCTCTGTGATCTTTTCTTGTTGGTGACTACTGCTTTGGCCAGTGGATCTTGTATTGCTTTATTTATCATTTTGTCTCTTTATGTTCAGTCCGGGTGTGAACAAGACAAGCTGGTAGGTCATTGTGTTGAGCGGTTTGATGTAAAGCACTTTGAATTAAGACAGTGCTAAACAAAACATGTGTTTCCATAAACATGATTATTTTCCCCATAATGGTTGCAATAAATGTTTTCCTGTTTGGGGGATTTTGGCTGTGTTTCCCTGTGGATGTGTTTGATAAGGATATTAATGATAACTTTCTAAATTCCATCAGCAATTTAACTGAGAACCAAGCCATGCTCCACTTATCTCCCATTTTGTCAAATGATCACTGAGAGATAAACCTGCAAATTTGTCATGATGCTTTTTCACCGTTGTTGCCAGTGTCAGATCAGAGTGTCCTGTGACAAATACACACCCATGCTGAGGATATGGATCTGAGCTTCCTTGCAGGGAACACAGTTTCTCCTTGAATCTTCCCTCAAGTCTGGAAGAGAGAAAGATGGTTTCTCTATGATCTATCAGTGGCTGCTCTTTGGTATGCGGGGTCCAATGAGTCCCCCAGCAGAGGCACGACATTCTGCCTGGGTCTGTTTTTAAATATGGGGTGACCAGGTGGTGTTGAAAGCTTCCAGGCATTCACCTGAGAGGTTTGGTTTCTTTCTCAGTTACCAGGAGTCACGCCTGCTCCTGTGTTGGGTAAAAGATGGCCAAGGTCAAGGCCAGTGGTGTTTAAGAGATAACAGGCCATATTTACCTGGGCAGGTGCCCATAACAGGGATAAAAACATCTTGTCATGAAGACATGTATATGCAGGGCTGGCCCTCCTGCACACACAGCACAGATGAATCAGTTAGTTACCACCACGTAACAAACCGTCCCAAACCATAGATGCCTGAGACAACAGCAATTTATTTAGCTGAACATTACGTGGGTTGGCAGTTTGGGCTTGAGCTGGTTTGAAATTATTATGTAACCCCAGAAAAGCCATGTTTTAATCCTGATCCAGTCTTGGGAAGGCAGCTGTTTATTTTAATCTTGATTCAGTACGGTAGGTTACAATCTCACTAGATTATCTCCATAGAAGTGGGACGCACGCAATTGCGGGTGTGAACTTTGATTAGATGGAGATGTGACTCCACCCATTCCAAGTGGGTCTTGATGATTTTACTGGATCCTCTAAAAGAGGAGACATTTTGGAGAGAGCCAGAAATGTCAGAAACAACAGAGCCGACAGAGACTTCAGAGCAGAGTTGACAGGCAGAGAATAGAGACATGGATATCTGGAGATGCTTGGAGCCCAGCAGATGTCACCATGAGATATTGAGTAAGCGAGAACCTGGAGAGAGCCAAGGGAAGCCAGGAGATGAAAGCTAGCCCTGGAGAAGCAGAGTGAGGTTCCACCCTCCCCCCCCGCAGGATTAAAGGCTAAAAGCAACAGAGCCCAGGAGCAAGGGACCAGCAGATGCCTTCCCAGATGACAGAAGTGTTCCTGACCCATTGGCCTATTTGAATTAAGGTATCGTTCCATGGATGTCTTAGTTTGGACATTTTATAGGCTTAGAATTGTAAACTTGTAACTTAGTAAATTCCCATTTTTAAAAGCCATTCCAGTTCTGTATAACACATTCCAGCAGCTTGCAGACGGGGCTGGACTCAGCTGGGTGGCTTTGGATCTGCTTGTGGCAACCAGTATACCTGTACTTACATACCAGGTCAGCTGGGGACTGGCTGGCGTAGATTGGCCTTAGCTGGTTGGCTTCTCTCTGCTCCAACAAACCTTTCCTCCTCAGCCAAAACTTGCTCACATGGCAGCGGGGCAGGGTTTCCAGAAAGAGAGGGGAAGCACTCAAAGTGCTCAGCCTTAGCTCAGAAGTGTGGCATGTTCACTTCTGCTGCATCTGTTGGCCAAAGCAGACTACGTGGCTCAGCCCACATCCAAGGAATTGGAAAATAGGCTCTAATGTGCTGGGGAAGTTGCCAGCTCACTTTGCAAATTGCACGGTGTGCCAGTTTGACACTGTTGCAACCCCCAGAAAAGCCATGTTCTTTAATTCTCATTCAATATTGCTGGGTGGGAGCTTTTATTTTTTTCTTTGTATGCTGTGGGGTGGGGGTCACATTTCATTCTTTTCCCATGTGAGCATCCCTTTATGGCAGCACCAGCTGTTGGATTTGGGTTTGCTTGTTTTTTCTTTGTTTTGCTTGTTTGTTTGGAAAGTGCATGGTCTGGGAATCAAACCCAGGTCTCCCACATGGCAGGTGAGAATTCTACCATTGAACTACCCTCGAACCCCCTACCCAACTGTGGGTGGTAGCCTTTCATGAGGCGGTTTCCATGAACATGTGTTTCTACTCACTTAAGTTTGGGTTACTTACTAGGGCCCTTCAAGAGGGAACCATTTTGGAAAAAGCTTTAGAGCCCATGCAACCAGAGACCTTTGGAGATGAAGAAGGAAAGCACTCCTGGGGAAGCTTCTTGAAACAAGAAGCCTGGAAAGGAAGCTAGCAGACGTCACCACATGTCCTTCCAGCTGAGAGAGAAACCTTGAATGCTGTCGGCCTTCTTGAACCCAGGCATCTTTCCCTGGATGCTTTAGATTGAACATTTCTATAGCCTTGCTTTAATTTGGACACTTTTCACAGCCTTAGAACTGTAAACTTGCAAGTTAAATTCCTTTTTAAAAAGCCATTCTGTTTCTGGTATATCGCGTTCCGGCAGCTAGCAAACTGGAACACCTGGGAATAAGAAGATGGCAATTTTTTTAGTCAATCTACAAACAGCAATAGAGCAGGAGGCAGCTGTGGCAGTGCTCTAAAAAGCTCCCTCTTTTTAAGTTAATATGATCTTTTATTTGTAGAGAGCTGTATCATTTTCCTATCACTGCTGTAACAAATGACCACAAACTTGGTAGCCTCACACACAAGATATTTATTGTCTCCCAATTCCAGTGGGCAGGAACCCAAAATGAAGGTGTGGCAGAGTTGTGCTCCCTCAAAGACTCCCACCTCCTTCTTGCCTCTTCCAGCTCCTGGCAAGCTGCTAGCTGTCCGAGTTTTGTGAATTCATCCCCCAAGCCTTGAGCCCACTGTCTTTGACTCTTTCTCTGCTCCATCTTCCCATCACATTCTCCTCTGCGTGTGTGAACCCTTCCTCTGATAAGGACACTCGTGGTTGCATTTAGGGTCTGTTGTGAATTGGTAAAGCTGATGAAATGCAACGTACCCAAAATGGGTCAGCTTTTGCAACAGGGATTTATTAACTTGCAAGCTTGGAGTTCTTGGGCCGTGAAAGATGTGCAAATCAAGGCACCAATAAATGATGCCGTGGCCCCAAAGACGAACCTCAGCTCCTTTGTCATGTGGCCGGGCACGACATCTGCTGGTCCTTCTCTTCACTGCTTCAGCTTCTCAGCTTCCCCATCTGTGGCTTTTTTCTCTGAATTCTGTGGGCCCTTTTTTAAAATTTCTCCAAGGCTTTTCTCTAAACTTTTCTCAGCCTTTTTATCTGTCTTTTCCTCTTCTTATAAAGCATTCCAGCGAGAAGAGTCACATCTCCACGGAAACAACCTAACCAAAAGGTCTCACCCACAACCAGTCCACACCACAGGAATGGATTAAGACAACACTGTCCTTTCTGGGGCACGCAACAGCTCCAAACTGCCCCAGGATCCACCCTGATAATCCAGAAAACGTCCTATCTCAAGGGCTTTCATTTCGCCAGCTTTGTTTAAATTGTCCCCAATGTTTCCAGTTGTCCTGGGAATGGATCTGGCACAAACTTGGCTCTTGCAGCAGGAAATAAATCCCGCCACACTTTCTCAGTTGCGCAGACTTGATGGAAATGGGCAATCAGAGTTGAGAGCCCCTTGTCTACGCAGAAGGAGGGCTGAATGGCTGGGAAATGTGTGCCTGGATGGTCCAGAGGAGGAGAAATCGTGGGCTGACGGTGCTCAGCAGTGGGCGGCCACCAGGCCATCAGCTAAGTGCACAAAGGAGAAGAAATGGGCCCTTGTCATGGATGGGGGCGGTCGTGAGCTCGGGAGAGTCCCTCCGCGTGCCCCTGCCTGCTCCTGCGGCCACTTCAGGTCGGGATTTAGAGGGACACCCGAGCTGAGCCCCGGATGGACACAAGCTTGCTGGTAGCCGAACGTCTGAGCACAGTTGATGAGAGGGGATGTCCCTGAGTGAACCAGTGAGCTGGGCACGACCAGGCGGCATGTGTGCTTTCCTGCACGGCAGGCAGGACATGGCGTGAGGATGCCAGCCGAAATTGGTGTTGACGGCCACCGCTGGACACCGACTGCATGCCTGAGATAACTGAGCCCCTGGGAGTAGGTGGCCTGAGCACTTGTCAACTGTCCTTCAGAAATGCCTTTAAATGGGAAATATGACTTAAGAGATGGGAAAGCAGCAGGCAGAGGCCAGGGCATGGCAAACAGCCGAGGAGTGGGGGCAGAGGGAAACGGGCACACTTTGACACCCGAAGCAGGCAGCTTCTTAAACCTCGGACAGTGGCCCTGCGGTCAATGCCTCACATGGTCAGTGTCCCCCTTGGTCAGAAACCACTGTGGTCACTGCACTGTCCCCCCACCCTCAGCGTCCCCACCCTCAGCGTCCTCCACATCTCCATTTATCACTCCTTCTAAGGTGTGTCCGATTGCAAAACATCAGCCTTCGTAAAGCATTTTCCTCCTAGGCAGTTTGGTTACCTTATGTCTAAGGAGGCAGAGGGAGCGTGTGAGTGGGATGGCTGCTTTCGCTCAGGCGTTATCTCCTGGAAGCTGGGGTGGCATCTTCTCCAGGGGCTGGGGCAGTTCCATCTCACAGCAGTGGTGTAGGTGGTGGGTTCCTCCAGAAGCTTCTCTTCTTAGAATCCTCGTCTCCAAACCAAGGAATGAAGTGGGATTTGCAGAGGTTTTCACATGCTCCAGAAAGAAGAGGTGGCAGCTTGGTGAACGCGTGGAGCAGACACGGCTGGTGAGCTGGTTTGAAGCTATTGTGTGCCCAGAAAAGCACGCTCTTTTAATCCTGCCTTGTGGGCACACCCCTTGTTTAGGGTGGGAACTTTCGATCTGGATCCGCGTGTTTCCATGCAGATTGTCCCACCCAATGGTGAGACAACTTTTAATTAAGTTGTTTCACTGGAGGTGTGACCCCCCCCAGTTAAAGGGGGGTCTTAATCCTTTTGCTGGACCCCTTTGTGAAGAAGGTAAAAAGCAGAGAACTCAGAGAGAGTAATAGTGATGCAGGGAAAGGAGAAAGAGGACATTGCAAGGTCATCTCCCCTTCCTGAAATGACACACCCAGCCAGCAACATGCACATGTGTACATGCACATGTGGGCAGACACAAAACTGCACAAATAGGCACAAACAAGTGCACACAGTCATACCTGTGCTTGTGCCCATAGTGTGCACAGAGCCTCATGCGTGCACCTGAATGTAGTGCAAACACACACTTGTCCAGGCATGCAACCACCCCGGCACACACTCATGGCCATGCAACCTGCACACATGCACACATAACCCCACGTGTGTGCACACATGCACTTGTGCACAGATATGTGTGCAAGTCACACATACATGTACATGGGAAACCATCGTTCATGCAGGCCCACATATGCTGTCACACATGTTCTTACACTCCAATGTACATGCATGCAAAAACGTGCAAACAGAAGTCAGTTGTGTTCAAACTCATGCAGTTGATACACAAATACATTGCACACCCAAATACACATCACAAGTGCATGAACATGCCACAACTCACATGTGCCCACATTCACAAATGTGCACACCGGGCACATGCTGATGCACACACAGGTACACACATTCAGAATTGTGCACACGGGCAGAAACATGCACCCACATGCATATATACTTACACAGGCTGTATTAGTTAGGGTTCTCTAGAGAAACAGAATCAACAGGGAACACTTGCAAATATAAAATTTATGAAAGTGTCTCACGTGACCGTAGGAACGCAGAGTCCAAAATCCACAGGGCAGGCTGCGAAGCCGATGACTCCAATGGATGGCCTGGATGAACTGCACAGGAGAGGCTCACCAGCCAAAGCAGGAATGCAACCTGTCTCCTCTGAGTCCTCCTTAAAAGGCTTCCCATGATTGGATTTAGCATCGCTAATTGCAGAAGACACTCCCCTTTGGCTGATTACAAATGGAATCAGCTGTGGATGTAGCTGACGTGATCATGACCTAATCCTATGAAATGTCCTCATTGCAACAGACAGGCCAGCGCTTGCCCAATCAGATGAACAGGTACCACAACTTGGCCAAGTTGACACCTGTGCCTAACCATGACACAGGCACACACCTATATTCACACAGTTACACAATGCACAAGGATGCACACCCACCCGCATCGTGTGTACTTGCCCTGCCTGGCTCCCATGTGGATGTTTTTGGAGGCTGAAAAGAACCCAGCCCTGCTTTGGCTCCCTGTGGTTGAGACGGTGCCCTCAATTCATACACAAAGCTTTAGGTTTTCTCTGGAGTGAGAAAAAGCCAATCACAGTAAGACGTCACTGTCTCACAGCAAAGACCAAAGTGGGCGAAAAATCAAAGAGCAAATAGAGAGACAACGTGCCTCATTGCGTGGAGGGATCTGACACTCTGTGGTCGTGGCGTTGTTTGCAGGGAGTTATAATTAGAGGGCGTATGTCCAACCCTGGGCAATGCGGGGGATGCTGCTTGGCCAGGTGGGCAGCACGCGTTTCTCAAGGCCACATTGAAGGGGACTGAACTGACTGTGGGGTTTCGGCGCTGTGAGTATCTCAGAGAAAATTTCCTTGAGCTTAATCCACGCCTGGTGTGAACCTCTGCATGTGGCACATTATGATGAGGCTGTTTCAGTGAGGGCAAGCCCCTCCTCACTCAGGGTGGGTCTTACATCTTACAGAGCCCTGCCTAAGGGAGTGACCTTCAGGCAGAGACGGAGAGCGCGAGAGGGAGCAGCACATCTGAACACCAGCGGACTGGAGAGGAGGGAGAGGCCAGCAGACCCTGACATTGCCTTCCCCTGTGGCAGCAGTGGGCAGCCTGCCCAGAACCCCCAGAGAAAGCATCACCTTGGGGACCCCTTGATTTGGTCATGTTTCCCAGCCTCAAATCCATGGTGGGATAAAATCCCATGGTTTTACCCAAATCATTGTGGAATAAAATCTCACGGTGTCACCCAAATCATTTCATGGGACTTCTTTAAGCAGCCAAGGAAACTAGAGCACCGGCTCTGTCCCCCGAGGGCTGGGGGACACTGGGCTGCTCACCAGTGGACCTGGGACCCCTCCCCTTCTGTGATGTCC
Organism: Tamandua tetradactyla; assembly: GCF_023851605.1. NCBI lineage: Eukaryota > Metazoa > Chordata > Mammalia > Pilosa > Myrmecophagidae > Tamandua > Tamandua tetradactyla. Next base: position 174,348,472 of record NC_135353.1, on the reverse strand, counting down.
AGCCACCCGCAGACAACAGGGGGGTGACCCTGAGTGAGTCGGACTTGGTGGTCATCACGGTCACAGTTAACCAGCAGGTCCATCTCTGTGGGCAGAACAGCCTGGACCCGATGAGAACGGGACACAGGAGAGGCCTGGACCTGATGAGAATGGGACACAGGAAGGGGCCTGGCACATGTAGGGAAAGGGCTGGACGGCCCTGGGAGGGGCGGATGGAAGAGCCCCCGCTGACAGTCCTGAGCCTTTAAGCTCCGTCCTCTTGGTCCCCACAAGACGGGGGATGCATGGAAGGGCAGTGGGGCTTGCAGCATCAGCCGGCAATACAGCAGTGATTGTAGGGGTTTAGGGAGAACTCCTGTGAATGCATGAACTAATGCCTGAGCATATGCACACACACCTCCACGTACAAAGAAGCATGCACATGTAGCACTATCACACACTTGAACGTGCACACGTGTCCACTGGAATATAAACACATGCTCACATGTGTGTTCACACATCTGCACATGTGCAAACTCATGCAAGCGCACACACATCACAAGCCACTTATAAACATGCATGCATACTCACACACGTGTGCACACTCATGCACCTCCACGTGAGCAAACATGCATGTACCCACTTGAATAAGTCATAGATACACATGGAAACACACACATGTGCACACACTCCCAGTCACATACTTGCACAATACAAACGCTCGTGTACATACACTTGCATGTGTCACATATAACCATGTACACACACTCGAGTGGGCACACATTTTCACACACCAGGTCACACGTGTAACTGTCCATGCAGCAGAGTGGGGCACCCAGGAGAGAAGCCACTTGGGGGGCAACGCCAGCCCTGCTGAGACATGGTGCTGTTTGGGGAAGGAGCAGGTAGAGGTGGGGTTGGGGGGTGCTGGTGCTGGCAGTTGGTGACTGGAGGCGCAGGGTGTGGGGGAGACTGGGCATCTGACTTTACACACATCCTGCTGGAGGGCTCCCTGAAGGCTCCTTCAGGTCTCAGCTCAAGGAGAGGTCTGGGCTGGGGAGAGGTTGAGTTGGGAGCCATCTTGGTGCAGGTGACCTTGAAGTCCAAGGACCCGTCCTGGTCCCTGCCTTTGGGGTACAGACGTAGCAGTGAAAGCTCTAACTTTAGTTTCTGAGGAGCCACCAGACTGTCCTCTATACAGTAGTTGTGTCATTTTACACCCCCACAATCGACGTATTGGCTTTCAATCTCTCCACAGTTCACCGATTCTGGTGATCATCAAGCTTTGCAGGCAAAACTTCAAGCCCCTCTCCAATTCCTGATGGGGGTTCCATGCCACTGGCCTTTATTGAACATGCTCTGAGTCCATAAAAACATTTTAATAACATTCTCAAGGATAAGATCTGTATTTAATAAAGAAGGCAGACAGAGACGGGGTGATATGGGATAGAAAAGATGAGAAAGAAGAAGGTCTTTGCCAGTTGCCAAGCCTTCCTTGATTTGGGAGGGCATTTGATTCCAAGACTGCACAAATGTCAATGCTACTTTTTCCAAAGTCCCTTTGCAACGCTAAAATCCTATCATAATGACTTTAATGGTTGCCAAAGTAAGAAAGAGTATTATGGCTGCTTGGTCTGATAAATAAAGCCAGGTTATAATGACAAGAACCTTAAAAAATCAGTGCTTCTGGGGCCAGCCAGGGAGGCTCGGAGCTCAGAGGAGTCGTGCATGCTTTGAGTTTTGCACATGAGGCCCTGACAACTTTGCTTAGTTATTCCATAGTTTAAAAACAAATCTCCTTTCTGGGAACTTTCAATGGCATTTTAGTTATCCGTCTAATCCACCTATTCACTTAGGAGAAATGGTAATTAAGGGGAAAATACTGCCAAACTATGATATGCAATTAAAATTCAGGCTATTTTGTGTTTATGCAAAGCATTGCCCCCTCCTAATTTTTTTTTTAAACCATCATCTTACAAATCCTCTGATAGAAAGTTTGGGCTTTTTAGAGGCAGAGCTTGTAATAATAAGCCATCTGGCTTACTTAAACATGAAAGATGGAAATGATATACAGTATGAAGCTTTCCTATTCAACTGCTAATGTCCAAAATCACAGCTCCAGCGGTGCAAACGGTCATTGGGGAAAGGGGTAATTAAAAGATTTCCTCGCAGAGTCGGGGCTAGGCAACAGCCTGGCCTCGCAATGAGCAAAACTAATTTTCCTAAAGGGAGCTGGGCCGGCCAAATGCCTCGCCAGCTAATCTTCTGTGCCCTTTGGTTCTCTCGGCACCACTAGACGGTGGTCAGACAACCGATGAGAGAAAGGGACAAAGGCCAACAACATGTTCTGTCCTCTCCACTGCCGTCGAAGCCTTTATTGGGTTGGAAGAGGGGCCTGATTAAATGCTTCTAATAGCGGAAGACAGCACGTGATTAAAAAGGGCTCCATTTGCCCTAAAAAGTAAATTAGAAAGGATGGCTCCATAACTCCTTCCTAGCCTGCAATGAACAAAGCCAACTTTGCAAGCTCTGATTTATTCTGAGCTCTGTCTTTTGAGATGGGCTGGCTTATTATTCTTACTGAGATAATAAATAATACTTGGGGGCTGTGCAGTGCTGCGTGCATTCTCAGAACACTTTCCCATTGTAAGAAGGGTTTGCTGCTCATATAATCTGGTTGCTCCCAGACAAAGGATGGCACAGGGACTTGGTAACGTGTCAGAAGCAAGAAGACAAATCCCTGCTCCCTTTGGAAACAACATGGAGCATTGGAACTTGGGTGGTATGTAAATTATTTGAATAATAGTTAATCAGGCATGTCAACAATTCCACCTAAGTGAATCCAGAGATGTTTATTATCTCTCTCCTCAGAGGTTCTCGATCTCCCGTTGATTTTCTATGGAGCCATTATGCTTTCGTTCCATTCCATCTGAATCCAATAAATTCCCGACCTACTCTGCTTAAACTAAAGCCAATCACAAGGCTCATTTCACAAATATACAATCTGCAGGGAGATAGGACTTGTATATGAGGAGAGCCACCAAATGTGACACTCAGAGGAGGTATGTCCCAGCTGTATTTGGGGCTCTCTGAATGTTTGAAACCCATTCGCACAAAACTAATGTTTTGCTCTGTTCTATTCCCCATGCATTTTCAAACTCATATATTTCCATTTCTCCTATTGACTCTGAGAATGCTCCAGCATCTAAATGCACACACGATTCCTTTTTAAAATAAATCTCATCTGACATCTGGCTTCTAGGTGGCATGGCAAAGGAGAGATGGCACTTCACCTTATGTTGATGTTTCCCCTTGTGTTGGATATGTGCGTTTTGTTGATGACGATCATCCTTTCTAATGAAAACCCCTCAACCCTTCAAAGCCAGGTCTCTCTCCAGCTCGGCTGCTCACTGCCCTTGTTCCAAGAACTCATGAATGCACTTCTCAATATAAGGAAGGTTGGTTATTTAAATGCCGAGGTGGTTTCATGTTGGAGATTGATTATCCATGAGCCCACAGTCTCATGTTGAGCAAATGCCCAGCAGTTCAGCATCCTCCCTCCTTCTGAGAGTTCCATGTAATTTGGTCACATTTTCCTATCCTCCAAACACTGGGCAAAGATGGGGTCTGGCATCCCTTGTTTATATCAGAGAAGAGCAGGGTTTCGTTTCTCTCTCTTAAACATTATAAGCAGATTGAGTAAATTCCCTCATTTATGGGTTGGAGCTAGAAGAAGGGCAACACAATTATTTCAGAAGCACAAACACTCTCTCTCTCTGGTTGTTTGTTTGTGAACATCATCTTGATAACTGGAACTGTGCTGAGCAGAATTCTGACATGAGCTGGTCTCACCATTGCCTGTTCGGGAGGAGAGAGATGTGGCGTGTGGAGAGAGTGGGGATTTGGGATCTCTGCTGGTTCTGATGAATTCTGTTGGCAAAGAATCATTCCACCCTGTTGTTGTTTTTTTTTTCATTCTGCAATAGCACATTTCAAAAGATATGCAAAAGAATATCAGGGCATTGGGTTTAAGAACTTACATGCATGCTTGAGTCAGTGTGAGGGGAATCCTTTCCTTTCAAGAACTCCTGTTACATTCAGCCCTTACCTGTTGTTCCTCCAGTTATAAAGTGTGTCTGTGGGCATTTGTGGGTGCCTGCGTGTCTATACGTGTTGGTATGAGTGAGTTTCTGTGTGTGTCACCACCCTGTGAATTGATCTTAGAGGTAGAAGGCCGATGGGCCCCGTTAAATGAACGTAGTTTACCAGTTGGCTCTATGCATTTCACAGTTTCCCCAAGGATGGAAACAGGCCAGATGAGGGGACACCTCCAGGCTTGGACAAAAGTGCGAGTGTGGGGCCCACTTGTCGTGCATCTCATGCAGCATGCTGTTACACCTTCCATGCCAAGCATTTTGAATAGCTAATTCGACAGAGAAGAACACGAGCCCATTCAACAGACATTCGTAGGTTGGGTCAGGCATGGTGGACACCACGGGAAGCCCTTTCCACCTTGGACCTTGGATGCATCTTCTTGGGAGCATGGAGTCCAGGGTGCTCCATCTGGAAGTGGGTGCAGAGATCAGCTTGTGGGCACGCTGAAAGAAGGACGTGGAGACCTGGATGGCGTTTGATCAGTTTTAGGGAAACATGAGATTCCTCGCGCTACTAGGCACATGGGATGGGTTAAGGGTGAGACGGCATGAGCCTGCAGGGCTGTGATGGAGTGGACATCACTGGGCTGGTGGACAAATGGCCACTTAGGAAGCTGCTGTGGTGAGCAGCTACGGGGAATGTGTTTTGGCTCCATGGTTCTCTTTTCAGTGAGGGTTATGAGGACAAACACGGGGAAATCAGACTCAAGGTCAACAGGAGGTTCCTTTTCTCTCTGATTTTTGGGCAGGTCCGTTGGGTTCTCTGAGCCTGGAGTTGCTCATCCTGGGTGGAAGCGATGGTTTCTGACTTGCCCATGTTGAAGGGTTATGGTTTGTTTGCCTGTGTGGTAGAATAACTTCAAGGTTAGAGAGATGGAAAATGCTCCTGGGAGTGCCCCCAAAGTCTTCTGAAGTGAACTGAATTCTGGTAAACCCAGCTGAATCAGCAGGGACAGTTAAATAATCCATGAGAATTGATTACCTATTAGGTACCGGGCACAGACTCCATTTGCACTGACGGTGAGCATGAGAAGACTACATTTAACACACGGGGCAACACAGATGCATGTCCTGGGAGATGGAGGACCTCCACGTAAGAACATTTGATTTACTAAGTAAGGTGCCGTCTCTGCATGACGTGGCTGGCTCCCAGGAGCACTTGGCCACATGGCCTGTAATCAGGAGATGGAAGGAACGTCATTGCACACTCATATTTGGTGTTTGGAGAGCAGCTCGCAAAAGGGCTGTTTACACGGGGTCCTGGAGGAACCCAGGAGAGACGGTGGCAGTTCCCGCATGTGTCCCCACGTTCGGCGTGATGGCCACGGGAGTTCCAGGCACATGGCCACATTTGCAACAGCTTCTCAACACGCAGATGCCGCGTCGTGGAGCACAACGAGGATTTGAAACCTCTTTCAAACCCTGGGTTTGAAAGAATCCGAGGAGTTGGTCTTGTCTGAGCTCGGGGGATAAGGAAATGGGATTGGAGATGCTTGCTGCTGGCTTTGAAGGTTGAGAAAGGGGCTATGCACCACGGAAAATGGTATGAGGCAAGGAGATTCATCTTCCCAAAACCTACAGACAAAAGTGAGCCTGGGACACACTTTAGGTTTCTGGCTGGAAGACATTGTGCACGTGTTGCTTTAAACCACTAGGTTTGTGTCAATTTGTTATAACCAAGAACTCATACAGAAGTGCAAATTGGTCAGCATTTTTTCCCTCTAAACCTGCAACTTCACTTAATCAGAAAGGAAACTGAGAGGCATCGGCAAGCCTGGGCTACAATAATATGAAATGAGATCCAGGTCATTTTCTTTTTTTCTTCCAGAAACAAAACTACGTTGGTAACAGGTTCCACGAGGAACTGGCCGAATTCCATTTCTGTCTCTGTTTTCTTAGAGCCCATCCCCATCGTGGGTTGTGGAATTGTCCATGCCACTTAGGGAAATGTTGATGAATTCATGTTACAAGAAACAAATGCAAGGTGATCCCACGAATAGCAGTTTGCGTTTGTGCTCTTCCAGGCCCAGCAGCGCTTCCTTCGTGAGATGCTGAGCGGACACAGGCCGTCATGAACTGGTGTTCTTTCCTCCCCGTGCAAAGCTGGACTTGTGACAAGGGGCTCATTATAAACCGTTTACGAGTATAAAGCCCTGCGATGTGGCTCCCGGCAACCCTGCCACTTCGTTATCATCACTCTTGTGATGAAAAAAGATAAAAAATAACCCCCCACATACCCACCTTCTGCTTCTACTGGAAACACTTCTTTGCAGCAAAGAAGCGTCACTGATAGGTTGTAAACTCACCAGCAGGTCTGCCCGAGTCCCCCGAAGTTACTGCTTGTCTTCCTGGGGACTCCAAGTGCAGGCTTCGGGGTGTCTTGAATACAGGGGGTGCAGCCCTGGCTCTGTGCACCTCTGCATGTATAGATTCCACTGTGTTTATTTTATCATTAATGCTGGGTGTTCTCCAGTTGCTGCAGCCAGGCTGCCTGCTGCTATCTCTGGCCAAATCAGACACAATCTGGAGACAGTAGCACATTGTCTGTTACATTGTATTACATTGTTTCAAATAAAGCAGCATCAGACAAAGGCCTGAAGAGCTGGGAACTGGAGCTGCTTCCTCTGAAGGCTGTTGGGTGCTGCAAGCACTCGAAGCCAGAGCCAAGAGCTCAAATTTGATAAACTGACAAAATTCTGGCATCTATAAAGTCTGCTGAGTTCTGCTCTAGGTTTGATGGACCTTAGAATTCTTGAGTAAGCCACTTGTGCAGGAATGAAGAGATTCCCACATCCTCTCCGACTGGTTGCCCCACTCAATGATGACGCAATGCATGCCCCGACTTGGCAGATGAAAAGCAGAAGCTCAGAGAGGTTGAGCCAGTGGCCCCAGGCCACACAGCCAGGCATTGGCAGGGGCGGATATGACTAAGATTCATCAGAGGAACCGTTTCACCAGCTGCCTCCTGCCCAGAGTTGACTTTCACACGATGAGAGATACCTGCCGGTCAGTGTGAAAGATCTGCTTCCTTTGCTTTGGTTGCACTGGAAATTGCCGCATTTGTGGTGGAAAGTGTGGTGTGGGGCGCGGAGGTGACCCCAGCTTCACGGGCATTGGGCCAGGGCTACAGTCCAGGGCCCATTGGGTGTTCGGCTGGTGCCATCTAATATTCTCCATGCAATTATTTTTGGATCCAGTTTGGAAAGAGACTTCTGACGGGATGATGGAGAAATGCATCCAGAGCTTGAAGTTTGGCCACTTGTGCTCCCACGTCCCATTGCCCCCAGCTGCCTCCCCGTTGTCTCCCAGGGGCACGGTCTCAGCTGCCAGCTCCCCCATCACCACCCACAAGGGGGGGCTGAGCCTGGCCTGGGGAGGCCTGTGGCCAGGTCAGGCAGCGGCCATCGCGGCTCTTTCAGCCACGGACATGGGTGTCCTTCTCGGATTCCAAACTTCCTTCTCCTCGCGATGCTCCCCTATTTCCCCCACAGTTGCGGGAGGTTGTGTCGGGCAATGCTGACCCGCTGAGGTGCAGAGAGGCTGGGCCATTTGCCCAAGGCCACGTGACTGGCAAACTGAAGGGTAGGTTCTGCATTCTTGCTTGTCTCTGCTTTAAAATTTCCAGGGTGGTGACATACGGTCAACACAGAAGCTCCCATCTCAGCCCCTTTCATGGTGCAATTCAGTGGCACGAACACCAATATTGTGAAATGGCTGCTGGTTTGGAAAGGTTGTGTCCCCCCCCAGGAAAGGCCATCCTAATCCATTCCTGCGGTGCAGACCTGCTGGGGGTGGGGCCTCTTGGTCAGGTGATTTCAGTGGAGGTGTGCCCCACCTGGATCTTAATTCTCATATTGGAGTCTTCGTAAGAGAAAAGTCCGGAGAGCTCGGAGCAGCCCCAGAGCAGCTGAGAGATGAAATTAAGGTCAACTCACAGACGAAAGGGCTGGAGAGGCTAAGAGGACCCACAGAAGCTCAGAGAGGTGGCCACTGGAAAAGGAGCTGGATGCAACAGAACCGAGGTACAAAGGACCAGCAGACTTCCCATGTGACAGAGAGGTCCCAGATGCCAGCAGCCCATCTCCAGAACCAGGTATCGTCCCTTCAATGCCTTGAGTTGGACATTTTCATGGCCTGAGAACTGTACATTTGTAGCCTCGTCAACCCCCATTGAAGAAGCCAATCCATTTCTGGTTATTGCATGCCGGCAGCTTTAACAAACTAAAGCACCATCTCAAACAGAAACTCTGAACCCATTAACCACTGGTTCCCCCTCACTCACTCTCCTACCGTGGTAACCTCCAAATGTCTCTCTGTCTCTATGAATTTGCATATTCCAGGTAAGTCACATAAGTGGAATCATCCATGTTTGTCCTTTTCTGGCTGATTATGTGACTCGGCATAATGTTTCCAAGGTTCGTCCATTTGGTGACATGTACCAGAACTTCAGCCTTTATAACTGGGTAACATTTCATGGTGGGTAGGTGCCCTGTGTTTATCCATTCGTCATCTGGTGGGTGGAACCAGTTCTTTTCTCTAATGAAAGAGGGGTTGAGGGATGGGGGCATGAGATTGGGTGGAGGGGTAAGCATGGGGGAGGGGTGAGACCTGACTCAGCCCCTAACAGTTGGAGCCATGAAACCAGGCCACACCTGGCCAGGTGAGCTCTACCTTTACGCTCAACCTGTGTGGGTTCAGGCACTGACATCCCAGGTGGAAAATCACAGGCAGCTGGGCTCCATCCCATCCTCAGAGCCCAACCCCGAAGGTCCGACGAAGCACCCCAGATTGGTCCCGATGCCCCAGATGCTGCACTGGACCCAGGGGCAAGCACCCCCCAATCCCAGCATCCAGGGATCTCGGGCTCAGCAAGCTCTCCTCGTCTGTGCAGAGGGAGTCTCACACCTCAAGAGCTGCAAACCCTCTTAAAACATGTGCACGGGGCAGTGCGATGGTAGCACAGTGGCAGAATTCTCACCTGCTATGCCGGAGACCTGGGTTCGATTCCCCCCATGCCTGCCCATGCAAAACAAAACAAAACAAAACAAAAAAACATGTGCACGTTCATAAAACAGCCCTGAACAGTTTAAGATTTCTCTCCTGACTGGGTTTGCAGGGTGATCCTTTGTAGTTCTGATGGTTGTTTCAGGAAACTTCTGTCTTCTCTTTTCTGCAAACTGGGAAACGAACCCTGACACACGGATGACACGTGGCTGGGCCACTCAAAGGGAGCCTCGTGGCGGGCGGGTTCTCCCAAGCACACTGCTAATGGAGGCTGCCCGGCAGTTGGAGACCCTTGAAAACCTACCAGCTCTCCTGGTCCCAGCGCACGGGGCCAGGCTTGGAACATTGGTTTCTGATGATTCCCACGTCTTCTCCTGAGGCAGAGAAGATGTCACCAGGTCCCAGGTGCCATTGAGGCGAGAGGGTCATGTTCCGTGAAGCTTGGTTCACTTCCTGCACTTTTTCAGGAAGGAAAATGCAAACAAGCAGACATCCTAACGAGGCCAGCCCTCGGCAGGGCTGGAGCCGGCTGAGGCTGGCCAGGCGGGGACAGCTTGTGAGGTGGCTGTGCTTCATTCCAGCCTAGGAAACGGGTCAATGAGGGACATGGATGCCAGCAGCGGCGTCCACCCCCCAAACCTGGCCCCCGCCACTGCCCGCACCCCCCAGTCTCGGAAAAGAAATAAAAAGTGCCGACTCCTGCCCCAGCTCAAAGCAAACATGCCGCGTGCAGCGGTTGTCACAGCCAGACCTTGGAAGTTGTTTAAAGCTCTTGTTTTGTGGAATGCGGGACCAGGCGAAGCAAAGTCCAACAGAGCAGAAAAACGGTGAAGGCGGAAACCAGGTAAAGGAGAGGGCATGTGGGAAGGCTTCCTCGTGTGGTTTTTTTTCCCTCTCTGTTTGGCAATTACATCCATGCAGATCAAAGCTGTTGCCTGGGTTGTAATTAAGGAAAGCGAAGGCAGACTGGAGACCTTCTGGCAGCAAGCAGGACCTCTGAGAATACAGCTGAAATCTTCCAAAGATTTAAATAATTAATATGACACCTTGAGCTTCAAATGGGAAAATTAAAAAAAATAAAAGGGGGGGAGGGTCGCCCCGTGTTGGAGTTCAGAACAATGGCGTGGCCGAGTTGGAGGCCATTTGTTCTGGTGGAAATATGGGCTCTTTGTCATGCTAAGGGCCCCTTTGTCCCTCGCGGGCTCTGGGCTCCACTGGAGGAGGCTCCGAGAAAAGCAAATCTGCTCTGGGGACTCCAGGGATGGTCATTTAATGGTTTTTAATCCCCCTAATCCGAGCGAGAATGGCCCGCTCTGGGTGGAAACGCTGCCCCAACGTACTCCTGAGTCCGCGCCTGGCCTGGGCCGCTGGCCTCTGAGAACCGACGAGACGGTCACTTCTGCAGCCCCGCTTTGTCCTCCCCTTTCTCGGCTGCGTCTCTGAAGACTTTGGACGAAACAGGACGAAGATGGAATTGAAATCGGCTGCAAATACTCCCTCCATCCAGGGAGCGCGCCGCCAGCCAGCGCATGTGCCCGAGGGACCAAGAGGAGGTGTCGTCTCCCCACACCGGCTGGACGCCGCGTCCGAGACCCCGCCACGCCGTCCGAGTGGATTTGGAGCCGGTGAAATCAGCCATGGGACCTGGACAGATCCTTTCTAAGCTGCTCACATGATGCCAGCTAAGCCTTTTTGGCCCAGTTAATTATAACTTCATAAAGGCTTACCCCCCCTCCCCAGACACACACACACCCAGAAAATCAACGGGTCTAATTTAATAACTGAGCATAAACCCTTGCAAAGCAGTATTAAAAAGTCCCATAAAGCAGCAGCTCTCTGAACTTGCGGCTTCTTCGCCACCATGAAGCACCCGTGGAGGTGGGCTTTAAAATCGCCTCCGAGCTTTAGGCAGAAGTGTGCTCTTAATTCTGCTTGGTGCTGGATTTCATATTTTGAAGCTGACATGGCGGGAGAAAGGGAGAGAGGAAGCTTTGTAAAAAGAAAAGGAAAATCCCACGGATGAGAGGGTCGTAGGACGTCCACAAGGAAGGCGAGTGTGATGGACCAAGAATGGATTATGCCTGTGTTTTAATTTCTACTTGGATTCATGGCAGACATTTGTGAATTTGGAGAAGATCCTTAACAGTTAAAATCCTTAAAAATCACGTGCAAAAGTGGTCTTGCTGGGTGCTAAAATGACAATGACTCTTTCACGCAAGTCGGGGATGAATCCACCGAGGGGCAAATCTCAACAAATTGCAATGGTGTTGGAATCGTATATCGGACCAGCCTGTGATCTACTGCAAACAGTCTCTTCCTCACCCATCCGATGGATGGTTTTACCTGCAGCCCTTAGGCTTCCTGCACCAGACTCACCTTTCCTGTCCTTTACCCATCCATTGCTAAGTCTCTGAGCACTCTTCAATAAACATGACTTGCTTTTAGACGGAGGGTGAAGCCCTGTAGTAGGAAGCAATGCTAAATTGACTGTCTGAATGCAGCTTTCGCTGTTTGTCTGTCATGTTAGGAGGAAACACTTCTCCTGCACAACTGGGGCTTGCAAATGGAAGCGTCTCCATCCAGCTCAGCCCCTGGAGAGGGGCCAGGATGACACATGCCGTCACGCCCTGTGAACAGCTGTTTTGAGATGTGGAGGCAGCTTTCTGCATGGCTGCCCATGGACGCGGCAGGCGCGGTGAAATCCTGGGAAATGGGAGGAAGGCATGGGAGAGGTTGGAGAGAGCCCAGAGCTCACTGGTCCAGGGAAAGGGGGTTTCCTGGAGTTGCAGCTCAGGCCTGGCCCTCTCCTCTTTGGGCGTGGCTCAAGAGCTGTGGACTTGGGACCCTTGTGGACAGACATCCGTCTGTTGGAGGCTCAGGAATGCTCTTTGGAGGCCAGGTGGATGTCTAGTCGGTGGCTGCTGAACGCAGTCCCCTTGACCTCTGCTCAACTTTGTAACATTTCCTTGGACTACTGGGCAGTCGCTGGATACAGTTCCATTGACCTCTTTCCTGCTTTATGATGTTTCCTTGGGCTACCGAGTGGCCACTGGATGCAGTCTCCTTGACCTCTGTCCTACTTTGTGACATTTCCTTGGATTGCTGGGCAGCCACTGGACGTGGTCCCCTTGGCTTCTGTACAACTTTGTGATGTTTCCTTGGACTGCTGAGTGGCCACTGGATGTGGTCCTCTTGACCTCAATTCTACTTTGTGATGTTTCCTTAGACTATGGGCAGTCACTGGACATGGTTCTCTTGATCTCTGCTCTGAGGCCAGAGGACCCAGAAGTTCACCCAAGGGAATCCGTCCCACCACGCCATGCTTCTGGAACCCTGGGGCACGTTTCCTTCAGCATCCATCCTGTGGGCACTTCTGGGGGCCCAGCACCCGGCTTTCCATACAAGTTGAGACTCAGCATCCATGTAAACATCAACAACTCTCTTGTGAGTCCAAACCTCACTTACCTTCACTGTAAGATGGAGAGCCATTTGGGTGTTCTCTAGGAGTCCTTCTGGTCTCATGACTTTGTGGATTCTCTAAACCAGGTTCATGCTCTACTAGCTATGAAGGTGGAATCTAAGCTTCATGCCTGCTCACTTTTTAGGGGTCCATCATGGTCAAGACGTTTGTTTCAAAAAGCATTTAGATGACATATTTGTAAGTCTTTGAAATTAAATAGGTGCTTGTTGGGTCAACACAAGTCTGATGATGATTTTAATTTGCACTGACACTTGAAGTCCTGTTATTTATTTTCTGAGGAAAGGAGGAGACCGCTAGTATCCACGTGTCCGAGCTCACAGTGCTGACCTTTTTGGCTTGGGAGCCGTTGGAAGTAACCCAGCCTAAGTTTCTAGGACAGGATGGGACGTGAGGTGGCATCTCTGGTGGTAGCCGCCATTGCCCCCTAAGTGGTCTTGGTGATGGGAGACCCCTGATTTGTGGACAGTTCATCTTCTGGAACCCAAGTCTAGTGCCTGGAAACTTTACCAACACACTCCTCTGTGACCTCACCCTTGACCCTAACCCTTTCTGACATCACGTCTGGTTTGCTATAACCCTGACTACCTTGCTCTCTGGGAACCCTTGGTTTTGGTCCCATCCCCTGCCCCCCATGCTTGGAGCTTGAGCTATGTACCCCAGAAAAACAAACACACGCGTTCATCTTAACTCATTTCTGTGGGAGTGAGCCCACTGCAAATAGGACCTTGAAAGGTAACACTTTTAGTTAAAGTGAGGCCAGTGAACCAGGATGGGTCCTAATCCTGTCACTGGATACCTTGAAGAGAGCCAGTGGATCCCAGAGGAGAAAGGAGAGGACATTGCCAGGAGATGGAAAGGCCAAGGGACACCACGGTTGCCAGTCCGCCAGGACACTCCTGGAGGAAACCTGCCCACCTCCCAAACTATGAGCCGATAAGTCCCCTGGGTTCCAGCCAGCCCACCTGTGGGGTGCCATCTGTTGTAGCCGCCTGGAAAGAAAACCCTCTTCCTGCCTTGTTTTTAAATAACCATGAACCATTTTAAGGGGTGCAACTCAGCCAGTGTTTAGGAAATTCACACTATTGTGCAGCCACCACCTCTAGGCAAATTCCATAAAAACAGAAAGCGGGCTGGTGGCTGCCAGGGGCTGGGGGAAGAATGGGGAGCTATTGCCTAGTGGTAGGGGGTTTCCTTTTGGGGTGTGCATTAGTGAATAAGCTGCCAGCATGTGATATACCAGAAACAGAATGGTTTTTTTAAAAGAGGAATTTATTAAATTGCAAGTTCACAGTTCTAAGGCAATGAAAATGTTCAAATTAAGGCAAGGTTATAAAAATGTCCAAAGTAAGGCATCCAGTAAAAGATTCTTTATTTTAACAAGACCAAGGACAGTCAGAGTTTCTCTCTCAGCTGGGAGGATTCGTGGCAACATTTGCTAGCTTTTTCTTCTCATTTCATAAGTCTTCCCTCCATGCATTTTCCTTCTGCATCTCCAAAGGTCTCTAGCTGCGTGGACTGTTGTGGTTCTGAAGCTTTTTCCAAAAGGGTTCCCTCTTAAAAGGATTCAGGAAACAACCTGGAATAGGTGGAGACACATCTCCAAAGAAATCATCTACTCAGAAGTTACCCGCTACAATCGGGTGGGGCAGGTCTCCGTGGAAATAAGCAAGACCATCCCACCCAGCAATATTGAACGAGGTTTAAAGGACATGGCTTTTCTGGGGTATAAATTTGCACAGGGTAGTTGCCCTTTTCAAGGGGACCCATGGACACCATGGGGAGGAGAGACCATCCCAGAAGACATTCTTTCACTGGACCCTGGACATCCCCACACATCCCTGCATCCTTCTCAGTGAAGTTGCGGCTAAGAAGGCCTTGATGATCCAATGCTCGTTCCATGGTGCTGGGACTCTGTCCTTCAGCACAGGTGGACCCTGCCTGCAAACTTGGCTGGGGTGCATTCTTTTCTTTTCAATTTATTTTTATTTTTTATTATTTAAGAAACCAAACAATACACTTAGAACCACCAAAAATGGATATCTTAGTTAGCTTACCCATAAGCATATCTAAATAAAGTATCCACGTAATCCTTGTTTTGTGTTTGCACAGTAAGTTTCATAAATCAATTTAAAATGAAGCCAACATGACAAAAATCTACAGATTCAGAGAGCAAAGTTCATCAATTCTAAGTATTAAACACTAACTTCGAGACCGTTTGATCTGCTGTCAAAACTGTGAATGTTCTCAAAATATCAAGTAGAAAGTTGTTACAAATATCTGCATTGCTACAGTAATGACCTGTGTTGCTAAATATTTTCCCAATTTCAGGAAAATAAGAAGATACAAATATTTTTGCAATTAACCTATGGAAATCTTAACCACCTAAAATGGATATCTAAGTTGGCTTATCCACAGGCATATTAAAGAAAAAATCTAAGCCATCGTTGTAAAGCCTGTTTGTACCATATGTTTCATAAACCGATTTAAAATTAAAGCAAAGAAGGGAAAAAATCTACAGATACAGATATCAGAATTTCTTAAATTCTAAATATTAAATGCTATCTTAAGTTGGGGTGCATTGTTGTCAACAGCCCATATGGAATGCAAAAAGCCCTGGACCCACAGGTCCATCCTGTCTCCCAAGGCTCGCAACGGATGCAGCCACAGGTCCTGTGGGGTACACTGCCTTGATAAATGTCCTTCATGGGCTCTGCCCTCGTCCAGTTCCCACCTCCCCACACCTCCAGTTGTACTCCTTTGGGCCCCTCCCCAATAAACCAGTTGCTCTAGGGTCTGTTCCTGGGAAAACCCAGCAATGATACCTGAGGCCCACTGAACGGAGGATCCCGCCAGACTCTGGGCTGGAGCAGGGGTTCAGAGTGGACCACCCCAAGGCCTTGGGGACAAACTCACAGAGAAGGGGCAGAGTGCACCCCTTCAGGGGTCTTGGGCATCCCTTTGATGACTCCTGTGTTCAAGGGGCCAGAGAGAACCGCAAACTCTTGTAGAACCCCCAGGCAGGTTTGGGGGGCTCTGTATCCCATTTCTACTTAGGACAAGTAAAGAGGGGCAGAGCTGAGTGGACAAATCTGAGAGTCCCAGGCAGTGAGAGTGTAGATAAGTTATCTGAGCATCTTCTTCCATGGTGTGAGGACCCCGGGAGGCAGCTGGAGATGGGGGACCATGGAAAGTGTCCGTGCTGCCTCTGTATCCCCTAGAACTTTAATGAGGGTCAGAGATGGAATGAGGGGGTTTCAGGAGACTAGGGCTATGACAACTGTCCAGAGCACCTGACGTATCTATGCACACCTGGGGAGGTAAAGCAGCTGAGATATCTATGCACGTCTAGGGAGGTAAAGAGCTGACAGTTAGCTCTGCACACCTGGGGAAAGACAGCACCTGACCTTTCTATGCACACCTGGGGAGGTAAAGCAGCTGAGAATACCTATGCATATCTGGGGAGGTAAAGCACCTGACCTATATATGCACACCTGGAGAGGTAAAGCACCAAGACTCTCATGCAAGATGTAGTTCCTGGGCGTGCATGCTTCCCTTCACCCTGCCCTTCTGCTGTGTAGCATGCATTGGCCACCATTTTGACATGTTCCTGTTGACTCTGGGTCAACGACTACAAACATCTTTTTTTTTTTTTTTTTTTGCATGGGCAGGCACAGGGAATCGAACCCGGGTCTCCAGCATGGTAGGTGAGAATTCTGCCACTGAGCCACCATAGCACCACCCAATACAAATATTTTAATCTGCATTATTCTAGCACCATACATATTTTGTGTGTGAGTCAAAGATGCATTTTCTGCAACAAAGTCCATTAAAATCAATTTATTCCCTCAAGCAATACAGTGCAGTTAGGATATTATGGATTCTTTTTCAATTTCCATTTTTGTTTGATTGGAATCATTTCTATTGGAGTCAATTCTTTTGCATAGAAAATGGCAATGAGCAGCTGATTCAGCAATTTACATATTTTTTCCATTTCATATTTTACTAATTATATAAGGCAGGTCTTTGGTGGCCTTTTTTTTGTTACCAAGTCCAATTTTTCCATGATCACATTTTGTAGTTCTACATTTTCATAGGCAATTTAAACAGTGATACGTATTGTGAATTGGATAAAACATTGATCACTTGTATTTATGTATTAGTGAATCCACTTGGAAATGATGATTACCTGCCCTCCAAGGTGGTTTATTTGCTTGCTGGATTTAAGGTCTGGGGTTGGTGCCGCCTTCTCCTCCAGCTTCCCGCCCGCAGTTCTGATCACGTGGAGCCCTGGACGGCCCCTGCCTTGGTGGGATTGCTGTGTTAAGGTCTGGGGTTCTGGGTTGGACTTTGACTCACCGTTCTGCTTCTCTGGTCATCCTGCACACTGGGCAGTCCTCACACCTGGCAGAGCAGGGCAAACCCGGAGTCCTTAGCCGGTTGGGTAGGATCCCTCATCTCCAAATACTCTGGATGACTGCATTTTTTTTTAAAATGTATTTTTATCTATTTATTTATTTATTTTGAGAGGTGATTCTGTTATCTTTTTTAAAAAAGTATTTTTATTGAGAAATCTCCGCACGCATGCAGTCCATCCACAGTATACAATCAGTGGCTCACAATAGCATCACTTAGTTGTGTATTTATCCCACGATCATTTTTTGAACATTTGCATCACTTCAGAAAAAGAAATAAAAAGAAAAGAAAAAAAATACATCCTATGCCCCTCCCCTATCATTGACCTCTAGTATTTCCATCCAACCATTTTTTTTATTACCTCTTCCTTTAATTATTTATTTATTTTTGTCCTTATTTTTTTTACTCCTCTGTCCATACCATGGACAAAAGGAGCAGCAGACACAAGGTTTTCACAATCACATGGACACATTGTAAAAGCTGCATTGTCATACAATCGTCTTCAAGAATCAGTGGCCTCCTAATAATGTTGGCCGATTACCCCTCTTCCTGTCCCTGCTTATCATATTTGTACTTTTACTGAATTGGTTTAAAGTTTTTGTAATATTATGATGGAATGTATGTATTTTGCATTTGGAAAGAACATGTCCTTTTGGGTTTCTTTGTCTTTTGGGTCCTCTGGGTGTCCAGAGGGTGGAATGTGCTGGTTTGAAAGTGTTATGTAATCCCAGAAAAGCCAAGTTCATCTAATTCATTCTTATGGGTGCAGACCTACTGTGGGTGGGACCTTTTGATTAGGTCATTTCCATGCAAATGTGACCCACCTAATTCTCCAACCCCCACCCAGTCTCTTGACTCTGCCTTCCTGCTCTCCCTGGTGTTTCTCAGCTAACACTCTGGTCTGCTTGTTGGAAAGCATCCTGTCCAAACTTCTTAAAGAGAAGATGTACTCAGCTCAGCTATCACCAGCTACAGTGTGACCTTCCTGGGCAGGGACCAGCCCGGCCATCGCCTGGTTGCTGGGCAGGACAGAGGGCTCTGGTGTAACCCAGCACACAGCCCAGGAGAAATCAGCCACTGCAGGAGTTGTGGTTATGGGGTACTAAGAATGCTACCCATTTCAGTCTGCTAAAGCTGCCTGAATGCAATATACCAGAAACGGATTGGCTTTTACAAAGGGGATTTATTAAGTTACAACTTTACAGTTCTGAGGCCATGAAAATATCCAAGTTAAAGTATCCAGAGAAAGATACCTTGACTCTGAAGAAAGATGATGGCATTGGGATTCCTTTGTCACATGGGAAGGCACATGGTGATGTCTTTTGATTATTCGTTCCCGGGTTGCATTGTTTTCAAGTTTCTCTCTCTCTCACTCTCTCAGCTTTGTATTGGCTCTCTCCAAAATGTCTCTAGGCATTTCTTTCCTCTCTCTGCTTCCTCAGGGCATTTTTTTTGAGCTGTCTCTCTCCATGAGCTCCCTTAAATGGCACCTTGAATTAGGTGGGTCACATTTGCATGAAAACGTCCTAATCAAAAGGTCCCACCCACAATAGATCTGCACCCATAAGAATAAATTAGATGAACTTGGCTTTTCCGGGATTACATAACACTTTCAAACCAGCGCATTCCACCCTCTGAAACCCAGAAAAGACATGTTTCCAAGTGCAAAATACATTCATTCCATCATAATATTACAAAAACTTTAAACCAATTCAGTAAAAGTACAAATACAATACACAGTCAAAAACAGTGCAAATTATCCTAAAAATCAGCTGTAGGCATGGCCTGTCCTAAGGCAAAGTTCTCCTCTGGTTGTGGACCTGTGAAACTCAGAGCAAGTTATCTGCTTCCAATATTCAAGGAAGAGACAATCATAGGATAAACATTCCCATCGCCATAGGGAGAAATTGGAAGGAAAACAGGGGTCAAGAGTCACAAATCATGCTGAAAACTGCAGGGCATATTCCATTCGATTTAAGGGTCTGAGGGTCATTTATAGAGTGATGTTTTATCCTCAGGGCTTCGGGGGCAAAGCCACCTTTTCCACATACGTAGCTAGGTTCATTCTCCTGCTCTGAGGTGTCTCAGCTTCAGACATTAGTTTCTATGGTTCTGCCTTTAAAGTCATTTTTCCTTCAGTCTATCCCCTTTTCTGTCTCTTTTAATCCTGACTGCAGTGGTTCTGTTTATAAAGACCTCAAAACAAACTTGTTGGTTTCCCATGCAACATGCAGGAGTCACAACCATCAGGCAGTAGGACTGTCCACAAATTCTGGATAACTCCATCTCCAATCCTGGCTTGCACTGAGAGGGTGACTGATTAAAGTCTCACGTAGGACTCTATTCTCTGGGGACTCACTTTTCAGAAATTCAACATTTTCCATGCCATTGATTTCTGGTTTTCTTGTCCCCATGAGTTCAGTTCTCAGCTTATCTCTTTCCTGTTGTATTTTACTATAAGCTACAAGGAGCAGCCAGCCAGAATTTTTCACATTTACTTTGGAAATGTCCTCAGCTTGATATCCAAGCTCATTGTTTTCAAATTTTACCTTTCATCCAACACCAGGGATCAAGTTTGTTGATTTCTCTGCCACTTTAAAAGAAAGATCTCCTTCCTTCCAGTTGGCAATGACACACACATCATTTCTGTCTAAAGCCCTATCGGAAGTATCTTTAGAGTCCACATTTCTACCAACAGTCTCTTCAAAGCATTCTAGACCCTTTTGACCAGGCTCCTCACAACTCTTCCAGAACCTTCCCCTTATCCATTTATAAAGCCGTTCCAGCACTTTCATCACTGGCATCTCAGAGAACCCCACTTCTGGTACTAAAATCTGTTTGGGTTTGCTAAAGCTTCCGAAAGGCAATATACCAGAAATGGATTGCCTTTTATGAAGGGGATTTATTAGGTTACAATTTTACAGTTCTAAGGCCATGAAAATGTTCACATTAAGGCATCCAGATAAAGATACCTCGACTCTGCAGAAAGGTTAATGGCATCCAGAGTTCCGCTGTCACATGGGAAGGCACATGGCTGGCATCTGTTGGTCATTCATTCCTGGACTGCATTGCTTTCAGCTTTCTGGCCCCAGTGGCATTCTCTCTTTCTCTGGGTTCTTTAATGGCTCCTTCCAAAATGCCTCTGGCCATTTCTTTTCTCTCTCTGCTTTTCCCAAGGCATTTTTTTTCAGCAATCTCTCTCTGCATGAGCAACTTTAAAAGACTCCAGTAAAGGATTAACACACACCTTGGATTGGGTGGGTCACATCTCCATGGAAACAACCTGATGGAAAGTTCCCGCCCACAACAGGTCTGCACCCACAAGATTGGGTTAGAACAAGGCTTTTCTGGGGTGCATAACAGCTTCCATCCAGGTTAGCAACTTATGCCCAGACAAGCACTCTGGTTTCCTTCTGAGAACAGCGTGAGGACCTGTCAATCTTGTAAGGTTTGATGGCAGTGATTTAAAGGGAAGCTTCTACCCGAGGGAGTGCCCTGGGCAGGTATCTGGGGGGCTCTACAAAAGCCTCCCGTAAATCCCTCCATTTTTCTGCCTGTGAGCCCCACACTGGAAGGGGCCAGCTGACTCAAGTCTGGACAGCTCCTTGGCTTTGGAAAAAATGGTGGGCATTACAGGTAATCCCTCCTCTCCTCTGGACAGAAAACCCTGGGGACTGTCCTTGCCAGAAGCTCTGGCCTGAAGAGAAACTGTTTCCCACAGTTTATCTGTGGGCACACCCCATCCTCGCCCTCTACTGCTCCCTGATTTCATTAGCAATAAGGGTGCCCTTCCTTTCTTCTCAGACCCCATCCACTGGACTCTGCCTCCATCACCTGAGTCTCCTGTGAGCTGGGGGAGGAGCCAGCGCCCTCGTCTTCATCACATCCTGGGGAGACAGTGGGTGGGGCTGGGGACACGTTGGGCTGGGGGTGTCGGGTCAGGAGACTCTCCACAAGGGGAGCTGCAGCTCTGAGCCCTGCCCTTTGCTCAGGGCACCTGCAAACCTGAGCTCCCACTCTAAATGCCCAGGATGAGCCTTGCCTGGGTCTGGCCTGGGTCATCACTGAGGAGACACCCCCACCCCATCCTGCAGCTTCATTCTTTTGAAGCACATGCCTGAGACTTTGCATTTTAAATGAATCTTGTGGAATCCGACGGAGCTAAAGCAGCCATCTCAGCCAGCCTGCTCTTTCCTTTTTCCAATTTATACACATTAGGTTGAATTGCACATACTGTGAAATTCAACCCTCTAAAGCCAGAAATTCAGGGCATTTGTACACTGGCAGTGTGGGCCACCCACCACCTCCATCTAGTTCCAAAACATTCTCGTCTCCCCAAACGGAAACACTGCACCTTTCAGCAGTCACCCCCTCCCTGTCCCCTCCTGCCCCAGCCCCTGGCAATCACCAATCTGCTTTCGTTCTCTGTGGATTGGTCTACTCTAGTTTTTAATTTTCATTTCTGTACAAATTTTTTTATTAGAGAAGTTGTAAGTTTACAAAAAAAAACACGCAGATATACATACAGTGTTGCCATATACCTCCCATTGGCTACACATTGCATGAGTGTGGTGCATTGGTTACAATTGGTGAGAATACTGTAACAAGGGTACTACTACGTATCATCCAGGGTGACACGAGGGTACCCTGAGATGGTTAATTTGACAGACCTGCTTACGTGAGTGCAGGATGAGTCCTCAGCTAGCTGCGCTGGCCTCATAGCTGAGTTGTCTGAAACTCCCCATTTCCCAAGAGGTCCTTGGACACAGCCTCATGGCCACGTGGATGCCTTGGGCTTGGGTTGATGAGTGGAATGGAGTCCCACGCTCCGCGGCTCCCTCTCCCCGCCGCAGCAAGGCGGCCACACAGCCCAGGCACTGTCCACACTCACCCCTGGACGGCGTCTGCTTGCAGCATTTCTAACACACAGGAGGAAATGCTCATGTTATTCTCACATGTTTTCAGGACTCAACCCAAATCCATAAGTCTCACCCTCTTATGGAAAAAAATAAAATCGAGATCTCCTCCTTCCCCCTCCTCTCCCTCCCTTGGAAGACTGCTGTCCTTTTTCTAAGATGTACAGGGAAATTCCCTCCTAGGTGGAACACTCATTTTGGACTTCTGCACACTTAAAAATGGAAAGAAGTGAATCATGAAAGATACCCATAGCTCCCCCAAATTTGGAAGTGACAGGGTTGGTGCCTGCTTGTGTGTGTTTGCACATGGGCAGGGCTCTCACTCAGACTCCCAGCAGAGACCCTCCTGCTTGTGCATGTTTGCACACTCATGCTCACTAGAATGTACATGTGTGCAGGGCACATCCAGACTCCTAGCAGAGACCTGCCTGCTTGCATGTGTTTGCACACTCATGCTCACCAGAATGTGCACACGTGCAGGGCACATCCAGACTCCCAGCAGAGACCCGCCTGCTTTGTGTGTTTGCACACTCATGCTCAGCAGCCTGCCCATGTGTGTGGGCCTCACGGGGATGCCCAGCCGAGGACCTCATGCCTCCCTCCCCAGAGGTCAGGACCAGGGCTTCCTGACTGGCTGGAACTCCACACAAAAGGGTTTAGAGATTCCCAGTTGCTACACCACCCATGAACTGTCCATCTCCCACATCTGGGACACCCTTATACCTGGGATCCCCACACCTGGGACACCCCCTGTACCTGGGACCCTCATACCTCGGACACCCCTGTACCTGGGATCCCCACACCTGGGACACCCCTGTACCTGGGATCTCCACATCTGGGACACCCTTATACCTGGGATCCCCACACCTGGTACACCCTCTGTACCTGGGACCCCCATGCCTGGGACACTCCCTGTACCTGGGACACACCTGTATTGGGATTCCCACACCTGGGACACCTTCTGTACTTGGGATTCCTCATACCTGGGACACCCCTGTACCTGGGACACCCCTTGTACCTGGGATCCCCACACCTGAGACCCCTGCACCTGAGGCTACTCTCATATCTGGGGCCTCTCCACCTGGGACCTCCCAGACTTGGTACCCCCCAAATCTGGGATTCTCCCCGGCACGTGGGACCATGCATTCACTTCTGCATGTCAGCGTCCGGCCTGGTGGGCAGGCCATGGGAGCCGTGCCACAGCTTGTTCTAGGAGCATGGCAGAGTGGCGGGAGGTCCCTGCATGAGCATTGTGGGGCCCTGATGTGCACACCGAGGCAGGTTTTGACCTTTTCAAGTGGCTGGAAACCAAATCAGAAGTAGGAAGATGCTCTGTGACACGTGAAAATTGTACTCCCTTCAAACTCCAGGGTCCGTCAAGCACATCTTACGGGAACACAGCTCAGCAGCTTTCCTAACATCTCTGGCCATGGAGCTGAGCAGTGGCGACCGATCCGTGGCTCTGAGAGTCAAAAACACTGACCTTGCAGTCCTTTACGGAGCCATTTGCCAGCCTTGTCCTGGCTGCTGAGCGAGCTTCTCACTCCCGCTTGCTCGGCACAGCTTAGCTCCTTGCTGAGCTCAGGTGGAGATGGTAGCTGTGCCCGCTGGCCTCACTCAGGCGACTGCCCCATGGAAATGCAAACAGTGGTCCAGGGTGAATCTGGGGAGCTTTGGGGGTGGGCCTGTTTACTTCTATGCTTTCCCCTCAGCTTAAGTCCTCGGGGTCCGGCCCCGGGAGCTGGAAAAGGACAATGACTCTGTTCACCACTGTCCTTTCATTTCCTCCCAGATAATTGAACATCGTGGGTCACTGCTCCACTCTTGGAGTAGCCAGGAGCATGGAGAAAACGCCCAGCATCCTCTGAGGACTGTGTTTCGGGACCCTGGGTACTGCACAAGCCCTGGGGCCTGGGCCTCGGCTTCCAAATATCCAGAGAAGTCCTGGGAGGGAAATGGCTTTGCTGAGGACAGTGTCCCATTCACCTGTCTCTGGGTGTGAGCCTGGAACCCACACTACTGGTGATTCCCTCCCCTCAGCTCTCCCGAGCTCCTAAGACAGGTGGTGCAGTGATGTCCCCTCTCCTTCCCCCTGCCCAGGGCTGCAGTGGACTGAGTCCAAGACACATGCTGGACGAGTGATTTCTCAGTTCAATCACGCTGCTTATCAGCAGCGCACATCGCTAAATCATCTCGGTGTTACCTCTCCGTGGCGTCATTTTGCTCCCTGAAATTGCTTTTTATTCCAATTACAGGTTTAGATGGAGAAATTTGTTTGATAATGTATTTACATTTGCCTCCCCCCTTCCTCTGAGAGCCACTGTGAATGTTTAATAAGATGACAAACTTGGAAAGGCATTGCGAGCTTCTCAAAAGAGAGGTGCTACGTAAATCAATAATAAGACTAAACGGTGCAAACACATTGTGTAAAAACACATCAATTGGCACACTATCCGCGGCCACCAATCTACTTTAGACCCTCCATCTCAGAGTTCATGAATGAAGGGATGCCACATTCTAAACACAAACACATCAGCTTTTTTTTTAACGCACGAAGCCATCGGGTTCACGAGGGGTTGTTTCAGCCCACTCTCTGGTTGAAATAAGGCATCTTCCGATGAAACTGGAAGTTTCATATCTGTGACACGGAAAAGCTATGGAGAAGGGAATTCAGAAGGAATAGCTGGTTTGGGGGGTAGAGGCTTCCCGCAGGGCAGGCCATGGGATAAACGGAAGAAGGGGACTAGATGGCGCGCAGATGCGTGTTCAATCGGGCGCGATGCTCTCGGTGAGGGTCGGGGGGCGGCCTGGCGCTGCAGCTCATGCGGTGGCCGCTGACGAGCTCCGGGCGGGAGACCTCCGCCTTCGGGGGTGCTGCACGTTTTGCTTGGCTGTCTGGGGGCCTCTCGTGTTCCCCACCCTTTCCAGGGACCTCCTCGGCTGCAGACTCTTTGTGTTTTGGCAAGGTGGCCGATCTGTTAAAAAAGAAGTCGCATCGGAAGTCTGCTGCGCTTTCAGCTGGACGCACGGCTTCGTTCTCCTCCCCTCACCCCACAGTCAGGCCGCGCTAGCGTGGGGACCCCAGAGGCCAGGGGTGAAGCGGACGTCTCGTGAGCATCTCTCCGTCCTCCAGGGGGTCAAAAGGGACATCCGGAGAGGGAAAAAGAGCCGGCAGGACAAGGAATGTTCCAGTCCTTCATCATGGCGAAAGGACAACGGGATGGCACCGTCGAGGGTGGAA
This sequence comes from Tamandua tetradactyla, assembly GCF_023851605.1. NCBI lineage: Eukaryota > Metazoa > Chordata > Mammalia > Pilosa > Myrmecophagidae > Tamandua > Tamandua tetradactyla. Next base: position 174,323,284 of record NC_135353.1, on the reverse strand, counting down.
ATGGCTGGTACCACGTCCTGTTGTCCAGTGTGGGAGACGTGAGTGCAGAGGCGCCTGAGAGGTGGCGGGAGGCACAGTCTGGGGTTTGTGGGGAAACGCTGGGGGTTTCTCTTGTCCCCCATGGCCCCTGGAGAGCTTCCTCTGTGAGAATGGTTTTCCACTTTGTGAACCGTGCTGGGAAAAAATGGAAGGTTTGGGGAAACAGGAGAAAATGACGGAGGTAAGACTCATTGCGCAGCCGTAAGCAGATCGGACGCCGATGGGGGGATTTCTCCGAGGACCTGTGGGAGCTGTTCGGACAGGGCGCCCGCACGGAGCAGGGCCGCTCGGGGTCACTGCCGGCAGTCCCTTGCTGTGCATCCCAGGGGCATCTGTGGAAAAGTATCCCACCTGTGCTCCCCCCAAAGACATCCAAGTAAGTGCTGGAAGCTGCGGATTCTGTGCCTTAGGTGGCAAAGGGTCACTGCAGAAGGGACTCAGCTAAGGGTCCTGAGATGGGAGATTCTTCTGGATTATCTGGACAAGGGTCCGTATAAGAGGGAGGCAGGAGGGCGGCAGAGAGAAGGAGAGAGAGGAAGCTGTGACGCGGCGGGCTTTGAAGGTGAAGGGAACACTCATGAGCCTCTGCAGGTTTCTCAAGAAGCTGGAAAGGGCAGAGAAGAGATTTTCCTCTGGAAGCAGTCCCGCAGACACCTTGATTTTAACCCCACGAGACCCCGGTCTGGCCTTTGGCCTCTGGAAATGTAAGCCCGCCACTGTGTGCCGTTTGAAACCACTCAGTCAGCGGTACCTTGCGCGGGCAGCTTTGGAAACTCAGCCGCCGTCACCTCCAGGAGGCACCCGCGGGACCCGGCAGCGGCTCACAGACCCCCTCGAAGCCGGAAGCTGAGGCTGTCCGGAGGGGTCAGTGGTTAGTCTGGTGACCGCCCCAGGACGCACAGGGGCCCGTCCTGGAGACCCTGCAGGGCTCAGCTTTGAGGCGCAGCCAGGTGGGGAGAGGGGAAGCCTGGTCTCCGCGCAGCACTCCGGACCGAGGACTGGTTTTCCCGCTGACCCGCGCCGCTCTGTGCCCCTCCGGGTGCTAGGTCCCCGCAGCTGGGGAGGACAGAGAGGCCGGGGGCACGCTCGGTGGCAGGTTGAAGGGAAGACAAAAGGAACAGATTCTGGGTGGCTTCAGTCCTCTATGCTTGACTGGAATGATCAGGAACTTTTTGATGAGTTTTTCTTTTGCTTTGGTTTGGTACATCAGGAAATGCAAGCAGCCTCACCTTAGAACTTACTCCGAAATTATTAGTCCTAACGCAGGAAGATCTCGGAAATGTGATCTATTAGCATATTTTGAAATCCCTGTGCTTCCCCTTCCATCTTCACCCGGTTTTCCCAGAAAAAGAATGACCTTTAGGGAAGGTGCTGCTTCTTAGTCACACACACACACCCTAATAAAGCAGGGTTTTTGGGGGGGGAGGATGTGCCACAGCTCTTAAAGAAAGTCGTAAGTCCCCTTTCCGTTGGCAAATATTCCCCCTCCCAACCTCCCCTGCAGCAGTAGGTGGCTATGGGATGTAATTTCGACAAGTAGGACATAAGGAAAATAGAAAAGAAATCGACTCGGTGGAATCTTTGCACCTGCATCTACCTGGTACCGTGTTCAAGCATCGCTGTGATGCCTGGATCAGCAGCAGCATTTTGCAACTTTGAGGAAGCAAGGTGCCCAGGCAACAGGCAAGGATGTTCAGAGCCTGGTTCTTACAAAGTCCTGTTGAGGCCGTCACCTCTGGCATTTGTGCATATGGAGACATAAATCCCCATTTCTTTAAGACCTGACAGTCAGGTTTGTGTTTCTATTTCGCTTTATTTTAAAAATTCTATTCCTGTCAGAAGACAGGCAGTTTTAAATGAAAGAACTGTGCATGTTCTGACAAGATTTTACAAAATGCCAGACTTGAGATAACCAGCATAGAGGTAGGAAAACATCCAGACCTTATTATCGATTTTTTTTCTTAATCAACTTTTAAAGCTTTGTTTATTAATTTGCCTTTTTTTTTAAGCAAATGGCAACATTAGTGCTTCAAATCCTCCCATGTAGTTCCCTTACTATACCATTAACCAAGGTTGTGCTTTGCAGAAGCAAAAACTTTCATTTAAAGCATTCACAAGAATCTGGTGCATAGAGGAAAATAATGATGGACAGTCCAGGAAAATGGCAGAAGCATCTGCCTTGGGCTTCTGAACTGCCCGTCCAAATTCCCAGGGTTGCTTAGATAGCGAATTTCCCCATTGCATTTAAAGTGTGATTCCAGCTACAAAAATTCAAGCAGACCTGGGTACAAACACGAGTATTGGTTTTACTTCTTAACATTCTAAGGAGAATCCTGTGAGAGCCTCTGAATTTTAGTGTGCGAAAACAGCAGTAAAAACACTGATGGTGAGATAGTAAATAGGTGCTATTTTAAGCTGCTAACTTCGTGGCCACTTGTTACAGCAACAAGACAAAACTCATCCATGCTGCAGCTGCCAGCAGCTTGTGATGACATAGCAGAGAAACATTCACCTTCACTCAAGCCCTTCAATGCCTCCAGCATTGAAAAATTAAAAAAAAAAAGTAAATAAATAAGAATCTTGGGGTCCTTCAATGATTATTCCTATTTTTTGCAGGCTTTTGCTTCTACTTTGTCCCGTATGAAGCCCTCCATTGCCAGCAACCAGGAGTTTACAGTTAGAAGTACGTAATGTCACCACCAGATGCTCTTGTCTGTTCAGTGGCTTGGGAAGCTGATGGGAAAATGACTGCCGTAAGCAATGCCTCTGCCTTAGGGAAACCCTAGCACCATATAAAAAAAAAAAAAACTCAGCAATACGAGTTTTTCTTCTCCAAGGAAGTTATATGAATGGCCGATAAGCCCATGAAAAGATGCTTCACATTTTTGGCCATCTGGGAAGTGCCAATTAATCCAAAATGAGATACCACCTCAAATCCACTTAGAAGGACTGAACAGAAACAAAGGAAAACCCTGAAAATAGCAAGTGCTGGTGGAAACCTTTGTGTATCGTCTGTGGGAACGTAAAACGATGCAGCCGCTGTGGAAGACAGTTTGGCAGTTTCTCAAATAGTTTAACAGAATTATGGTATAACCCAGCAATTCCCCTCGTAGATGTTTCCCCAAAGAAGTGGAAGCAGGGACTCAAACAGATCCTTGGACACCGATGTTCACAGCAGCATGATTCACAATTGCCAACAGGTGGAAGTAACTCAAAGGTCCATCCACAGATCAGTGGATCAGCAAAATGGAGTCTTTCCAGCCATGGGGAATATTATGCAGCTGTGTAAAAGGATGAGCTCTGATTCATGCTACCACATGAATGAACCTTGAGGAAACTGGGTTAAATGAAAGAAGTCAGACACGAAGTGCCACTTTTTATATGATTCCATTGATATGAAATGCCAAGAGCAGGTAAATCCACAGGGACCTAAGCGGATTCCTGGTTTCTAGGGGCTGGCAGGGGGTGTGGGGAAATGGGGGGGATGAAATATTCTGGAAGTTCATAGAGATGATGGTTATATGACATGGGAACACGCAAAATGCCTCTGGCATGGACACTTTCACGTGGTTAATTTTCATTATGTGAACTAAACTTCAATTTAAATCTTTATAAAAATATATAGACAGTCGTGTCTGACTGGCAAAGGTGACAGGAAGGAGAGAAATTTTCACCCCGAGCATCTCAGGTTGCCCACGCAGATTTGCAAAAAAGCCGAGAGGAGAGGTGGATGTCTCCCTATTATTCTGTAACCGAGGAGAAGACACGCCAAAGGCAGCAAGGAGCGCTGTCCACTGCACAGTCCGTGCCTTGCAAGGGGGGAAGTTTCCAGGGCTGAGGGTGCGTCTTGCATCCCCTCGTCACTGGGGAGCTCACATGCTTATTCCATCTGCCTTGCTCATTTCTCTGTCCTTCCTCTTCCATTCCCTAAAAGGGAATGCCATAGTTTCCTTGGCTGCTGCCACAATTAGCAGAAACTGGGAGGCTTCAAATGACAGTGACGTGTTCGCCCACGTTTCTGGAGGCCAAAGGCCCAGCATCAAGTGTGGGCAGGGTTAGGATTAGCCACGTTCTGGCCTAGGCTCAGGGGCTCCTCCTTGCCTCCTCCAGGGGTGGGTAGGGCCGTGCTCCCTCCAGGGGCTCCTCCTGCCTCCTCCAGGGGTGGGCAGGGCCGTGCTCCCTCCAGGGTCTCCTCCCTGCCTTCTCCAGGGGTGGGCAGGGCCGAGCTCCCTCCAGGGCTCCAGGGATCCTCCTGCCTCCTCCTGCCTCCTCTAGGCGTGGGCAGGAACGTGCTCCCTCCAGGGCTCCAGGGGCTCTTCCCTGTCTCCTGCAGGGGTGAGCAGGGTTGTACTCCCTCCCAGGCTTGAGGAGCTCCTCCTGCCTCCACCAGCTCCTGGGGCCCCTGGCGTGCCTTCATTTGGGGCTGCACCACCCCAGCCTCTGTCTCCATCTTCACCCAGCCTTTTCCTCTGCCTCCTCTGTGTCTCTTTTAAGGACACATCTCTGGGTTTAGAGGAGCACACCCTCAATCCAGGATAATCTGGTCCAAGATCCCTAAAAATTACTCATACCTGTAAGACCTTATTTGCAAACAAGTTCCCATTCAGAGGTTTGAGGTGGCCGTATCATTTTGGGGACCTCTCTCTCTTAGATTGTCTGCAGTCTGTGATATCGAGTTTTATCTTTTCCTAACAAGGACTCTGAAGGTGTCCCCAAAGCGGGAGCTGATGGGAGATGGACGTGACACTGCGTGTGGGGCTAACTGGGGCTTCAGGTGGCGTTTCAGCCCCAGCGGGGTTTCCCATGCTTGGGTTAGGGAGATGGAGCCCATTTCTCAGTGCGTGGAACATTCGCTCTGTGCCAGAGCAGGACAGTTCAGAATCGTTTGATTGGGAAGAAGGGCGTTTTCCGGTCTGGCTTTCCCCAGAGCAGACTTGAAGTGAAGATTTGGGTACACGGAGTTTATTTTGGGGGAAGTCACCCCTCGTCAAAATTCTTGGCCATGTCATGTTGGGGGGGACTCCAGGGCTGGGGGGAACCCCCAGGCTAGACGTCCTAGGAGCTGGGTGGTGGGTTCGTGTCTGGAAGCGGTTCCTTCATTCCCTGTTGTCTGGGTTTGTGGAAAATTAATGCAATTCCTTCCTTCAATATGGATGTGCATTTCTTTTTCCATTCTTTCATTTTTCCTCCTTTCTATGTCTTTATATCAAAAGCCCAAGGCTTGTAATTAGCAAATGGAAGTGGCATAACGGGGTGGGGGAACCAGGACTAGCCCTAAAACACTGAGTGGGGTGGGGGCTCAGCCTTTGCTTTCCTGCAGCCTGACCCGCCCTGTTAATCTGGCTCCCTTTGGGGACAAGCCACGTAGACAGAGGCGCTCAGACTGCACCCCACTGTCCTGGCCACCCGGACCTGGGAGTGACCACGTGAGCAGCCTTTAGCCAAATCCCTAAACGAGGGACCCAGCTGAGACGAAGCCAGCTCCACCGAACCCAGCTCGAAATGCAGAATTTCCAGCACATAAATGGCTCTTGTTTGAAGCCAGTAAGTTTTGGGGTGATTTGCTCTGAAGTAAAACTGAAAAAGAAAATAAAAAATGGGGTAAAACACCCTGAAAATGAAACAAAACAATTCCAGGAAAATGTGCCCTTAAAGTGGTTACGATGGGAAGTTTTGTGCTCTCTATACGTTACGCTAATAATAAGAAAGATTAAAAATGGTTCTTAAAAAGGGAAATGGGTTGAAAGGTTGAATGGAAATAAATGATGCTCAAAGCCAGGCACTTTAAAATTCAGATGAGCAACCACGAGGAAGCAACCTTTCTCGTGAGACGGGTCCAAGTGTCCAAGCGTCCTTCTGACATCCGTCTGGAGATGTCCCCCCTCACACGTGCTCTGCCTTGGACTCTCCTGCCCCTGGCTCTCCCCCTCCCTCTGTCCTCCATGCAACCAGCAGGCACATGTTTCCACTGTGCAAATCTGTCATGCCACCTGCCCTTTCATCTCCAACCCCCTGGACTCCACCCACGCACTCAGCGCCTTTAGACGGCAAACCCCACCCCTGCTCTGGGACCCCGGAAGCCATGTCTTCTGCATCTCTGAGACACCAAATCTCCTGCCCTGTCTCCAAGTGGCTTGTCCTTGCAGAGCCAACCTGGCATTGCCTGGGGGCGGTCTCCTCTACCGAGCCCCCAGCCCCCATTTTGGAGACAGCACTTCCTGCTTTGTTGTCCTCACATCCATGTCCTGGCACCCCTCCGTGCGTCCTGGACCAGAACCTGCTGCCCGAACCACCACATGTTCCTTTTAACTTTGGGACGGCCTGGCCACTTGCTTCCTCAGGGCAGGGGCGTCTTCTCAACCCCCAAGTTAGGGTGGGGACCCCATTGCACCTGGTGGCTGCATCCTGCCTCTTTCCTTATGAGTATCCATTCGCCCATGAGGTTGCGAGCCATCGTGGGCTCCCCTGGACATTGGTCCAGGAGCCACAAGCCAGTTGCTCCTGCTTCTTCACCAGACACAGCCCTTGGCCCAGCCTGTCGTCCACCCAAGAGGCTCGTTGGGTTTCTCAGGGAGTACCGGTTTCCCAGATGCTCACAGGCTTAAACCACGGGGGTTTGCAGGTTTGCGAAGACGTCCACGTGGAAACGTCGGCAAGGCCACGTAAAGGGGCTGGCTGCCGGCCACCCTTGTTCCTGGGCTTTTCCCTCCCGTGGCAGCACCTTCTCCGTCTTCCTGCAGGGTCCGTGGACTACCAGCTTGTGTCCTCCTCAACGCTTTGTCATCAGGAATCTCCAGGAACAGCTGATGCCATGGGTGGCACCGTCGTTAAACGCAGCATCTCCAGCAGGTCCCAAACCCGGGGACGCAGCCCAGGAAAGGGTCGCGCTGCACAGCTGTTTCCTTCTGGGGCTCATGACCCGACCTCCCTTGTTGGTTTAACTCTTCCACTCGGGCACGGTGCCCGTGTCTCAGCGTCTCCCTGGGCTAAGACGCCGCGTCTGCAGTGCTTTCTTCAACCACGTTATCCGCCAGCACAACGCAGCGGTGGGCGGCGAGGGGAAAATATGGCTGAATAAACCACAAAGAGGTGAACAAGTCAGGGGGCAGGTAGGCAATGCTGGGGAGTAAACCGGATCAGGGGTTAACACAAGCCCACCTCCTGTGCTTTTGCTCCCCACCCCCCTTCTCAAAGCAAGGTGAGCGCTTCTGCTTTCATCGTCTTTTTTTTTTTTTTGGTTAATCTCTTGAAGTTTTGATTTATATGCTCCCCCTAAGTATTTATTGCTCTGTTCACTTCTAAACAATTTATTTTGTTCAATATATGACGGTTTGGCTTTTTTTTTCAAAGTTTGATTCCGACTTCCCATTTTTCTGCCTCGGCAGCAGATTCCCAGGAGGCCGGGAGCGGGCGGGTCACACAATATGCATAAGTGACGGACCATCTGTCTTCCTTTCAGACACTTTTCTTCCTGGGCCGCGTTGTCACGGCAGTCCATTATGCAAACAATCCGTCAGAGAGACGGGACAATATCAGATAACGCAGAATTACAAGGCTATAAATACAAGCACGGGTTTCTGTGACATCAACTGCCGGGGAGCGTGCCGTGCTACTTTTATTAGTTTTTCCCGGTATTTATTAGTTTCTTGCTCGCAGTGAGCCTAGCACAGGTGGAGACGTGCCGTGGGTGTGCACGGCCTCACAGGGAGAAGGAGGCTGCTTGTCTCTTGGTGTCTGCTCCTCTCGGGTTCCTGCTGGGGTCTAGGGGTCAGCTGTCCCTTTGGGGGCCAGCCCAGCTCTCCTCCCGTCTTTGCTTAACTCTTCCATTCCAGTGCTGTGCCTGTATCGCATCATCTCCTCAGGATAAGTGCCACGTCTGCAGCCCTTTCTCCTCCCCACTGCATTTCTCAGCCTGGTTCTGTCTAGGGGGCTGCTTGGAGAAGAGACCCACCCACAGCCCCCGCAGCCCCCCGCTGAGGGACGGGTCAACAAAAGAATATTTTGGGGAGAGTGAGCTAGTTTATAACTTTCTGGTGGTTTTTAGTTTCCTTCCTACCCCAGAGGCGAAGGTGTTTCCAGTTTCCAATCTGTCCCTTCATCTCTATATTAAGTAAATATTTGTTCATGAGGCATTTGTGGAATGGCCAGACATAACTTCAGACACGTTCCCTGTCCTGGAAATGCTCATGGTATAAAAACACCATCCGACCTACCGCAGGTGTGGGACACCTGTAAAGGGGGGGAAATGTCTGTTAATCTGCAGCTGCAACGAGGAAGCAGCCCTGAGGTTGGAAAGGTGGGACAGCTCCAGGAGAAGGAGGGGCGGGCCGTGTGCTAGGGCATCCCTGTGTGGGACGAGGTAAGATATCAGAACGAATGATTGTCGACAGTTACTGGGCATTTATGCTGGGCTCTCTCCTGAGTTGCATGTATTGGCTACAACTCTCGCACCTGCTTTGGCAAGCGGACTCTGTTATTTGCCTGTGTAAGGGACAAGGAGACCGAGGCACAGAAACGGTAAGGAACGTCCCTGAGGTCTCACAGCTTGGGGGGGGGGTTGCCCTGGGAGGGATGCTGGGCTCTGCCTGCAGAGGTTTTCACACCGTGTCTAGACTTGGTCCTTCATGGGCGGTGAACCGCTGCAGGTGATACCAGGACGGGGTCTCATTATATTGAGGAGGGGGCAGGGTAAGATGCAGGGAGGTGCGTTTCCTGGGGCTTCTGTGGTACCTGTCGAATGTTACCATATTAACCCTCACAGGGCCAGAGGGCAGGCACCCCTTACACTGAACAATTAAACATGAAGGAAGAGGCTCTGGGAGGCGGAGGTGCCAGGTCCATTTATGCAGCACAGCAAATCCCTCTCCCAGTGTGTTGGAAGCCAAACCCATCCCAGGTGGGCACTGAAAGCTAAACTCCACCCAGGTGGGTGTTGGAAGCTAAGCTCCTCCTCAGGTGTGTTTGGAAGCTAAACTTCTCCCCAGGTATATGTTGGAAGCGAAACTCCTCACCAGGTGTGCTTGGAAGCTAAACTCCATCCAGGTGTGCGTTGGACTCTAAACTCCTTCCCAGGCATGCTACAGAAAACAGCATCCTTACCAGGAATTTTCATTCTGAGATGTAGGAATGAGACAATAATGCGCTCTATGACAACTTCCATTCAAAATATTCTCAGGTCTTAGTACAGTAAGACAAGGAAAAGGAGTTTATAAAAAGTGATGTAAAGGAAACATATACCTCTCCTTATTTGCAGATGATATGATAACGTACGTAGGAAAAATTGCCCTGATAAATTAGAATTATTAAGATACATAGCGGAGTTGCTAGATGGAAAATCTATATTGAAAGTCAGTTGTATTTCTATGAAGCGTTTAATCAAAACTTAAAGACATTTAGAGGCATTACATTTATGATAGAATAAAAAACATCAAGGACCTAGTAATGAATCTAACAAGAGAAATGAAAACCTTTATGGGAAATATTACAAAACTGTACTGAAAGGCGTTGCATTAGTTTTCGCTTGCTGCATAACAAGTCAACGCGAACTTAGCATCTTAAAGCCACGAGCGTTTTTGATCCCACAGGTTCCGTGGGTTAGGGCTCTGGCCACAGCCAAGCTCAGGGTCCCTGGGGTGGTTCCCCAGGGCGGCGGGAGGGGGAGCCCCATTCCTTGCCAGCGGCGGGCGGGGGCTGCTGTCGGTGAGTTTTAGTTCCCAGCCCCGTGGCCTCACCCACATTCCCCCAGACACGGTGGCCACTTTCTCCAGGACATCAGGGGCGTCTCCCGTCGAGATGTCAGCGACACAGCCGCATCGCATCGTGGGAGAGGCACCTCCACTTCTCTCGCCCAATTGTGTCACCGCATGCACCGCGCCGGATGTGATCTACGGCGAGGAGCCAATCACAGGTGCCTCCTGGGCTCAAGGGGACGGGGCTGCACACTCACCTCTCCCCAGGGTGCCTACCATGGACACATCAGTACAGACCTGTCACCTCTGGAACCAGTGCGGATACGCTGTCCTACGGAAGCATCTCCACCCCTCGCGTGCCTCCCCGAGCTGATTCTAGAATGCAGGTGGAAACACGAAGACCTGAGGCTTCCCCAGGAGGCTCGGAAAAGGAGGTCCCCCCCCCCCCGCCCCAGAGAAGCAGAGATGATAAAAAGTATAACAACAGAGACAACGCCGCATGGACCGAGGGAGAGACAAAGTCTCGGGAGAGAGGACGAGGACTGGGGAACCGGGACCGACCTCACTGGAAAACTGCTTGGCACCGCCTGCCGTGAATTCCTGAGACCCGGTGCCCACTTCAGGTGGACACAGGTGTGCCAGCAACCAGGTGCAAGCAGGTTCTTGGAAGTGATGTACGTTGAGTGGCTTCTGGGAGATGCCGAGGGGCTGTTCTTGAGCATGAGTTGCACAGGTGGGCTCGCTTTGCAACAGTTGCTATTCCTACACTTTCATATCCTGTGCCGTTTTCTGTGTGTGTCGGTTTCGCATGCCCAAATCCGGCGGTGCCTGCTGCTTTTTTGGAATTTATCCTTCCTTGCCCATGTAAAGTTTCTGATTTGGACGGGCAGTTGGTCACTTCCGAGTGTAAGTTCTGGGGATTCCAAACAATGAGGACCCGACTACGTGGCCAGCAGTTCAGGGGTAAAACTTTGGGGTTTTTGGGGGGGTCACGGGCTGCGTCAAAGAAATTGTTTTCAAGGGGAAAGCCTGAATCAACTCAGGAGAGGGGTGAAAGAAGTAGAAGCAGCTTTCCAGCCTGGCTCTGTGATTGGTGTATGAAAGCAGCTGAGATGCAGGTAGGCAGTTCCTCACGTGTCCTGCATGCCCCCTCCCCGTTTCTCCTGAAGCCAGCCTGGCTTTGACCTCGGGTAACCCGGCATTCTTTACACTGAAGCATCCACGGGAAAGCTGGTTGGTTTCATTCTCACCGCAGTGGTGTCCTATGTTTCCCTGCAGCCTCGGGGGCGACATCGAAGCCAGGAATTAGACTTGTGTCTGTCTCTTAGGAGCCATCTTCCCGGGCCAGGGTCACTCGGACGCAGCTCCTGGCCACGGAAACGGGGTGCCTCACTGAGCTCATTGCATTGAGGCCAGGCTCTATGATGACTTTTGGGAAGACTCAGCCTTTTGAATATGTTCTCCTTGGCCTGTGACGAGTATAATTCAGATCCCATTTCTGCTGTGTTTTCCCTCCTTTTGCTGTGAACGAGCCGTCTTTCTGGTGGCTGATTCCAGCATGACCAGGGGTCCATCCTCATTTACGACGGCTGGGTAAAGAGATCACAAAGCAGCGTGAAATTATAAAGAGACACAACAGGGAGCAGTGGTGTTCCCCTGGAGCAGCCAGAGTTTGCTTTGCTGTCAGAGGGTATTAGAGTACAGCACCCTTTTGGGGGACCATCATTCAGCAAGCAAAGAGGTATTTTAGCACCCCAAATTGAAGAGCCGGCAGCCCCCCAAATGCAAAGAGGCCACTCGACACTGTCCTCGCCAGTGTGTGCTGCTTTTAATTTCCCTGTGGCCAGCAGGGGATGGGGGTGGTTCGGTGCCATTTCCTTCTGTCTCTCCCGGTGTCCCCATTTTCCCATTTGCTACCCTTCTACGTGTCCCTTGAACACGGCGACCTCTGCTAGCTTTCTCTCCAGGCTTCTTGTTTCATGAAGCTCCCCTGGGGGCGTTTTCCTTCTTCATCTCCAAAGGTCTCTGGCTGGGTGGGCTCTGAAGCTTTTTCCAAAATGGGTCCCTCTTAAAGAGCTCCAGGAAGCAACCCCACCTTGAATGGATGGGGATGCATCTCCATGGAAACCACCTCATCAGAAGTTACCACCCACAATTGGGTGGGTCACATCTCCATGGAAACAATCAAAAAGCTCCCACCCAGCAATACTGAATGTGCATTAAAGATCTTGGCTTTTCTGGGGTCCAGCACAGATTCAAACTGGCACAGATTTAAATAGCAAAGAAAGGTATGGTCTCCTGGTGCTTCGGTTTGCTAAAGCTGCCAGAATGCAATATACCAACAAGGGGCCGGCTTTTACAAAGGGGATTTATTAAGTTACAATGTACAGTTCTTAGGGCGTGCAAATGGCCAGCTTGAGGCATCGACAGGACGGTACCTGGGCTCTGGAGATGGTCAGTGGGTACCTGGGGCCCCTCTGTCACACGGGAAGCCCATGGCAGCATCTGTCGGTCCTTCTCTCCCGGAATCTGTGGCTTTCTGGCTTCTGTGTCTTCCTCTTTTTCTCCTGTGTGTCCTGTCTCAGCTTCTCCGGGGTTTTTCTCTAAACTTCTCGAGGCGTGTCTCCCTGTTTCACCTCTTTCCTTCTGTGTCCTTTATCCTCTCATTAAGGGTTCCTTGAGTGGGGGGGGGTCACACCTCACTGAAACAACCTAATCAAAAGGTCCCCCCCACAACAGCTCTGTCCCCCCAGGGATGGTTTGAAAGAGCAGAGCCTTTTTGGGGGGACCCAACAGCTTCAAAGCACCACACTCCTATAATAATATATCTTCCTATAATAAACAAGTCAGTAAATAATGACAAAATGAATGAGTGAAAGGTAAGGGGTGGAGAAGCTCATCAGACAGCGGGCTTTCAAGAAGACCTGGCCTGGGGGGTGGAGACTCGCCCCAGTCGAAGTGGCTCACCAGTGCAGCAACGTGGCCGGGCTTGTGGGGAGAAGCCCCTTCAGTAAGGACATGCCAAAAAAGACAAGAGGCAGAGCCGTCTGTCCGGGGGCTTCTACCTGCAGGGTGGATGGAGGGCGCGTCTGCTCTGCCTGTGCTAAGTCCCAGGTGAGACGAGTGTTGGGGAGAAGAGTTGCAGGAGAAGGACCCTGAATGGAGAATGGGCAGGAAGCAGTGCTCGAATTGGGCATGGACAGCCTGCAGGAGGCAGCTTCTCCTCGCCACTTCTCGGCCCCTTGACTCCATGGAGGTGGAACACAAACTGCAAAGGGCAGGCGGCATGCAGATCCATCCGACAAGCACCCAAGAAAAGGGTTTGGAGAGGAAGGTTGTAGGATGGGGTTTGAGAAACTGCCAGAAGAGCGAAGCTCTCCCAGCTCGTCCAGATGACAGAGAACCCCGGTGGAATTTCTTAGTGACATTTTGCAACAAACCAGAAAAAGCCCCTTTCTCTGTTCCTCGAGGCAGAGGGTGTCTCTTTGGGGCAGAGTGAGCCAAATCCAAAACTCTCTGCACCTTTGCACCCCCCCCCCCCTTGTTTAATTTCCCTGTCGGGACTGGTCCTTGTGAAGCGGAGACCCACGGGTTACAATTTGCCTCTGCTGCTTCCCCGATGTGACCCCCGAACCTGCGATGCTGCCTTGCACATGGCAAAACATCAATAGGAAGAGGATCGCAGCGTCAGTGTGTGCAGCTTTGGGCTGGGGAGGTGCCACTCCCAGCCCCTTCTTTCAGGGATGCCTGGACACCTGGCCGTCGGTCATGGGCTCGTGGGTCCGACTGCAGCCTGCCCAGTACCTGGCTCTTTCTTTCCTCCCCTCTAGAATCCTGACTTGGGAAGCCGGAGCCGTGGTGACGTCAGCCTGGCAGCGCTGTGTGGGAACTCAGTACGTGGTTCGAATGGAAAACTGTTACTAGCCACAGTCCACAGGTTAATTCCAAAGGGCAGGGCAGAAGAGCGGCCCTCTCCAAGCCTGGAATGCCACATAGGACAATCTCTGCGGGTGTCCTGAGACCCTCACGTCCCCGGGCACCTAGACAAGGTCGAGAGATGTCCTCGAGCACAGCCAAACCTGCTTATCCTAAAAAACTGTTTATACCTGGCCTTGGAAGGGGAGATATTCTCTGGAGGGGCAGAGATACTCGCCCAGGCGTCCTGCCACGGCTGTGCCCCTGCTAGTGTGACTATTCCAATCCCCGCCAGCGCACCGGCGCCCGCGCTGCGCAGCCCCTTTATGAAAAAAAAAATACCCTGTTTGTGGTTCGAGTGCCGACCACTTTGTTTTCCTGTAATCCATCAGGCGGGGATGTCAGCCCTGACAGCTCCAAAGGAGTATTTTTGAGCACCTCTTTATCTGACAGCTTCATGCATCATAAAGTAGCAAATAGAATTAGATCCGAGCGTCGGAGGCGCTGTCGGTTTGGCGCGGGGCGCGACCATGCTCGCGTCTTCATCCGCCGGTGACAGTTCTTGTTAAGTGGCATTAAGCTGGGGAGGGGAGCGGGGACCCGGCCGGCCTCTTTGCCTTTCATGAAGGTAGGTACAGGAGCGCTCGCTTGGGAACCTCTGTCCCTCCTTGGGCACCCTGCCCCTGACATCTGCGGCTCCTTTGTCGGCCGGCACGCGCCGGGTCCCAGGCGCGCACCGAGCGAGACCCTCCGGCTCGGGCCCCGCGCAGCGCACACGTGCTTTCCTAATCCCGACTTTTCTTTACTGTGGGCAGCGATGGGAAAAGCCCTTTAGACAATGGAATACTGTCCATCTGGCACGTGCCAGGTCCGGTGAATTAGCGTGATGCGTAGCAGGTTTACCCACAGCCACCCTGGCGCGCGGGGCGCAGCTCGTGTTCGCTTGTTAAAGAAGTAGAGCACGAAACAGGTGACGGAGGAAAATGATTTGGGGAAGAAAAATAAAGTCGGGTGTGTTGGGGCAGGGGAGAAATTCCAGAGTTCCATTTTTTTGCAGTTTAGGACTAGTTTGGTTGGAAGGAAGGCGTGTTTGCACGTATTTCTGAAACGAGAATGGAGATGCTTCTATTGGCTTGTACACTCCCAAACTCCCTTCGTCTTCTGAAGCTCATGATAATAATCCATAGATATTTTTAAATGCCAAACGCTTAATGAAAATGTCACTAGTGGGGGCGTCCTTAAAACACAGGGCTCCTTTTTGAAAAAAAAAGTTCTGATGCTTTTGGAATTCTGTTTTCCTCCCTCTGGGGTAGGGAAACATTAACGTGTTCCTTTGAGTTTTATGCATGGCGAACAGCACTTTATCTCTAAGCACTTTAGAAAGAGCATTTAGTTATAAAATCCTCTCCCATGAAGAACTGTCCCAACCCGGTTCTGATGAGGCAGATTTTCACAGTCCGTTTTGCTGGGAGAAATGGGCCATGTGGGACCTGTTTTGAGGCTGGGGGTGTGTTCCAGTGAAGCTTTCACTCCCTCTAACCTCCAGTAGGGCAGAGGTGGGGGGCAGGCGCAACTGGAGCTCTCAGGAGGGTCCCTGGAAGCACCGAGCTCAGCAAAGAGAAGCAGGGAGAGGAGAGTGTTTATCCAGCCCGTTTGCTTGGAGTGGACATCAGAAGAGGGAGGCAGGCTTAGTGGGGGGGCTGCTCCATCGGAGAAGAGCCCAAGGCAGCCTGTGTCCCCAGGTCCAGAGTTCTTTGGAACGAACATCAAGTTTCTTAAAAGCAAGCCCCTGTGTGGGGGGAAAGCATTTTGACCAGAAGCACTGGAAGACTTTTAAACAGATTTTGATCAAACCCATGCACAGGCGTGGAGAGATGTTTCACTGAGACCTACTGGCTCCTCGTCTTCCCCCAAGGGAGGGATGACCATTTTCTATTCTTGTCATTGAAAGGGCCTGGCTGGACACTTGCACAGACGGAGTTGGGTTCTCGGCCCCTCCCTGCCTCCTCCATGCCCCTCGGGTCCATCCGCTATTACCATCTCCCGATAAATACCTGACACCAGACAGAATGGATTAAGACCTTTGTCTACACCTCCTCCAGCCCCCCACCATCCTTCCAGCAATGACTTGTTTTCCTTTTTACAAAGCAAAAACATAATGCTCATCCATTCTCTGCTTTTTAGCTGCTATTCTCCGTGGGGACTTTCTCATCTCTTTTGAGCTGAGTGAGTCCCCTTAAAATGTCCCTGCAGGTGAGATTTTACTCGTGTGAGCCCCTGCAAGGGGCAGATACTGTTTTAGCTGCAAAGTGACCAGCAGCTAAAGAGCAACACAAAAACATTATCAAAAGCCGGCTGCTGGGACAATAACTCCGTTGCCTTTTTTTTTCCCCTTTAGGGACATTTTTTTTCCTGAACTTCACACAACTGTTGGCTACTTTTCAACTTCCCCTTACCAGGAAATGTTAGTGTTTTCCTCTACCCCCAGTCCAAAAGGGACGGTGGTTTTGACACTGGTCACTGTACAGAGAGCTGGCAGACCGGCTCTGTCCAGGTGTGCAAGTCCCTGAGGGACGGGTGCTTTTGCATACCAAGTGGCCTTCCATTTGCATGTGGCCTCTTGAAAGGCCCTGAGCCCCAGCTGAGGGGAAATTTAATAAACATCCTCACGGCTACAGGACAGCCAGTTCAATGGGACCAGCTGTTTTCAACTCCTCTGAGGGCAGAGATGAAAATTAAATTAAATGAAAAAAAGAAAGTGGTGGTGGCATCGACTCTAGCAGGAAGGATGTCGTTTATGCACAAGGCAGGGTCCTTTGACAAGCAGGGTCTCACGGAGCCGGGGAGGGCAGGGTGCAGGCGAGAGCCCAGCCCCACCCTCCTGACACGGGGTCTCTGCTCCAAAACTTGTGACTCCATCTGACTGGCGAGGGGTGGATGCAGAGTTGACCAACTGAGTGTTCTCTGTACATCAGGGGCTCTTAACCTGGACGCACCTCGGGTTGCCTGCAGCTCATATAGTTTGAAATTTTAGGGTATCCACAAAGTACCAGCAAGGGTCCAAGGAAGCCGAAAGGACGCTGAAATAAGGGACGCCTGTGACCGTGGCCCAGTCTGCCGTATCTGATGATCTGACACGGGTCCCCGAGGCTGCCCTAACCAGTAAATGGGGAGCTTAAAACAGCTGGAAGTGTTGTCTCCAAGTTCTGGAGGCCAGAGGTCCAAAACCGTGGCATGGACAGAGCTGTGCTCCCTCTGCAGGCTCTCGGGGGGGCTCCCTCCTGCCTCCCCCAGCTCCTGTGGCTCCAGTCAGTCCTCCACTTCTCTGGCTTTTGGAGGCAACTCCATCCATCCCCTGTCCCCCTTCTGTGTCTGTCTCTCTCTAAACTGTCCCCTTCTTACGAGGACACTGGCCATCTTGGGTGAGGGTCCACCTGACTCCACTTTGGTCTCGTCTTGGCTCTTGTAAGATCCCATTTCCAAATGATCCTATACACAGAACTGGAGGTTAGAAGTTGGACGTGTCTTTTGGGGAAGCACAGTGAACCCACAAACATGTGTGAGCCTTTTATGCATGCATACCTACATATATGTGCGACCTAGGTTGGACGTGTATATATGAGGTCTCTCTCTATCTATAAATATATATATTTAACGCATTCCTAAGTGAGCAGTATATGGCACTTTACCCCACCCTATCTCAGCACTCAGAATAAGTCTGCTTTTCTCGTCACGCGGTGTTATCCTCCCAGACGAGAAGTGCGGTGGTAACCTCACACCACCTGCTCTTCCGGTCTCCCAGACTGTTTTTTTTCCATGGTCCATTTCAACGTGAAAGGGTTTCCCGGCTATTCTCACGTTTCTGACATTGGCTTCCCAAAGAGTCCAGTCCTGTCGGCTCATGGACAATCTGCCCTCAGGGTGAGCGCCTCTGCTCGGCTCCCCATGGGAAAGGTGTGCTTTTCCCATCGTGGTGAGTGATGCCCCTGGTGGGATGGTTTGGCACCTGCAAGCGCAGTGCTGGTGCCCAGGGACAGGTCTTGCCTGAATCAACAGCTTCTTTCAAGATGGCAGACAGGTGTTTCGTCATTGTACTTCTTTTCTGCTTTTAAGTGGGCTTCTTCTCGGAAGAAGAGGTTTCCCCCATCAACTGGGGGATGAGCTGAGTTCTTCTAAAAAAGGCAGCACCCATGTGTCACTCTTTTTCTCTAACTACCAACTTTCTAAGTAAGATGATGGGATGCCAGTTGGCTCCAGAGACGTTCCCACGCTTTCTTTCTTCTTTTTAGAATTATTATGGATCAATGCTTTTTAAAATGTATTTTCAATGTGTCCTAAGCAATGACAAGCATTATTCTTTTTCCTTTTGGATGCTCACTTGCCCCTAATGTAGCCTTAGGGGGCTCCTTCAAGCACTTTCTTGTTCATTTTCACTGGTCCCTTTCCCCCGAGTGTCCTTTCTTTTCGGACACAGCACTGTCCAGCATCATCTTACGTTTCTCTTGCTCCACATTGGAATTGTCCATTCCTCCACGAAGCTGTGGCTCCTTTTTCATGGTAAAATGTATTTAGAAACCAATCTGGGGATGCAGGGTAGTATTTACTCTTAAGCATCTTTGCGTCTAGACCTTTCCAGGGGACAGAATTAGAGGAACACACACAATATTTCTCTAGAGGTCTATAAAATCAGAACTTCATAGTGTTATTTCAAATTCAAGCTTACATCAGACTTTTTAAAAACTCCTTTTGTTTTATGTTTGTCTTTTTCCTCTTACAGTGAGAAATGTAGTTTTTATAGGCATCACCATGTTTACTTACTTGCAATGGTCAAAAAGTAGTTTTGGAGTTAGAATGTCAATATGACTATGGAGTGGTGTTTAAGATTTCTTTGTTTTTCTGTTTGTTCTCATATTACATCCCACCAAAGGAATCCTTCAGACTGCAGGGATCAACTGTGGTGATCTCATTCTATTTTATTGCTTTAATTATACTTCACTTTTACTTATTTTTCCTTTTATCTCCCTTCCCTTCTTCTCCCTTCTCTTTCCCTTCCTGAACTTCCAAGGCTGGGCTGCTTTATGTGGCTGTTTCGAATATCCCCATGGGTTTGGAGAGCTGGTTTGGATGCTTCTCCTCTCTGCTTGTCCAATCACCCAGAGGGACTCAGAGGTTCAGGTAGCACTTGGCTTCTTAGGGATGTTCTGAGTTCTTCAGTCTAGTACGGGCACCAGGGGACAGCTGACCATGTCTTCAGGCAGGGCCACACCTCCTCTGGGCTATTCTCACAGTGGACTGTGACTCCTTCTGTCTTCACCGCCACCACCACCATCAACACAATCATCACCATTGCCAGGTTTAATTAGGAGACAGGAGGATAGCACCTACAGGACATCAAGACTGAATCAAGAATCTAATCCAAAGACCCCAAGAGGAAAGAACTCTTCAAAGAAGGAGATGTTGGAGCTGAGAGAGATACAGGAGTTAGGTCTGTTGCCTGGAACATCAGAAAGCAGTGGGAGATGGTGCCTCAAGGCAGGCCTAGGGGCTTCTGGGCCTGGGGAAATCTCCACTCTCCTCTCCCCTCCACTGTCTGCTCTCAGGGTGTCTCCTCTGCAGCGCCGTCCCATTTCAGCATGCAGAAGTGTGAATCAGGTAGAGCTATGGAGAGGACTCTTTCTCACAATGAGCTCTAAAAATGTCCAGCTCCCAGTTGACATCCTCTGCTTTCCACTTATCCATGTTCAGATCTGCTACCTTAGTGGTGGTCTTAGGCAGTGAGGTGTGTACCCCTAGGATACAGGATGAGGTTGCAAGGAGCATGTGGGCGTGGAGCTTTGAAAGATGATCAGCACACACGCCCTCCTCATCAACTTCATGCTGCTTTGGGTCCTCACCTCCGCTTCCACCAGCAAATCCACTCTTCACCCATCCCAGATCCTACAGGGTGCAGATCCACTCTTCACTTATCCCAGATCCTACAGAGTGCAAATCCACTCTTCACTTATCCCAGATCCTACAGAGTGCAGATCCACTCTTCACCCATCCCAGATCCTACAGAATGCAGATCTGCTCTTCACCATCCCAGATCCTACAGAGTGCAAATCCACTCCTCACTTATCCCAGATCCTACAGAGTGCAGATCCACTCTTCACCCATCCCAGATCCTACAGAATGCAGATCTGCTCTTCACCATCCCAGATCCTACAGAGTGCAAATCCACTCTTCACTTATCCCAGATCCTACAGAGTGCAGATCCACTCTTCACCCATCCCAGATCCTACAGAATGCAGATCTGCTCTTCACCATCCCAGATCCTACAGAGTACAAATCCACTCTTCACCATCCCAGATCCTACAGAGTGCAAATCCACTCTTCATGCGTCCCAGATCCTACAAAGTGAAAATCTACTCTCCATCTATCCCAAATCCTACAGAATGCAAATCTACTCTTCACCCATTCCAGATCCTACAAAGTGCAAATCCACTCTTCATCTATCTCAGATCCTACAGAATGCAAATCCACTCTTCATCCATCCCAAATGCTATAGAATGCAAACCCACTCTTTCACCATCTCAGATCCTACGAAGTGAAATCCACTTTTCATCTATCCCAGATCCTACAGAGTGCTAGTCCATCTTCAGTTATGCCAGATCCTACAAAGTGCAAATCCACTCTTTCACCATCCCAGATTCTACAGAATGCAAATCCACTCTTCACCATCCCAGATTCTACAGAATGCAAATCCACTCTTCATTTATCCAAGATCTTACAAAATTCAAATCCACTCTTCACCATCCCAAATCCTACAGAATGCAAATCCACTCTTCACCCATCCCACAGCCTACAGAATGCAAATCCACTCTCCATCCATCCCAAATCCTACAGAATGCAAATCCACTCTCCACCCATCCCAAATCCTACAGAATGCAAATCCACTCTTTCACACATCCCAGATCCTACAAAGCGCAAATCCACTCTCCATCTATCCCAAATCCTACGGAATGCAAATCCACTCTTTCACCATCTCAGATTCTACAGAATACAAATCCACTCTTCACCATCCCAGACCCTACAGAGTACAAATACACTCTTCCTCCATCCCAAATCTTACAGAGTGCAAATCCCCTCTTCACCCATCCCTGATCCTACAGAGAGCCTGACCCCAGGGTGGGAAAGGCTTGAGGACAGCAAGACAGAGATATTCACCAAGACAAAGCCTTGGGGAGGTGCTGAGACAGCATCTGACCCCAATTACTTGGTACCAAGTCCTTTCACAAGTCTGGAATTTTCTGATTCCCTGATTCCACAGTATCTGAGGCACATCTCATCGAGGTCTCAGCTTGGTAGTTTTACAGATGACTTTGGATGATGCATACCTGTGATCTGGGGCAGTTAACTTGAAATGAGTTTAGTGAATTGAATGATGCTACTAAGGAAACATCCTTCGAATCCCAGGTATTAGTGCACATGTCCAATCTTTCTCAGTGTCTCTATGCAGAAAATGACAATTAGGCACAAGACTCACATGGACCCTATGTTAATTCATGGATCCATGAAGTGATAAGAAAGAATCCCAGCACATCTCTGGCAAAGATTTGCCATTGTACTGAATCATTATTTATAAAAATTCATAATAGAGGGGTTACTTTCATTAATTGTGTATTATTAATAAACGTAATTATAACTTAATGCAAAGTAAATGAACATCTAGAGACTGATGGTCAGACGATTATTTAGTTTTCATTAAATTTGTGGTTATTTATATACAGTAAAATAAGATAGAGGGCACCACAAAATATTTTAAAGCATAATAATTACTATATTCAGCTATAAGCTTATAGGGAAATAAGAGAGATACAGGTTCAAGGGGAAAAAAAGAATGTAAAATTTCCAACGCTTAAAGAGAACTTATTTAGTTTTTAAAAGTGGATGATGATGATTGATAAAATGCTAGGGTGTTTAGATTTCACTGGAGATGCTTTTTCCCCTCATTTTTATTGTTGCAAGATACGCATAAACCTAAAATTTACCATTTTAACCATTTCAACCGCACAATCAGTGTCATGAGTGCGTGAATCCCCTCGCAAAAGGGGCCGGGGCGCCTTACCCGCAGCCGGAGACCTGAGGCCAAGGCGCAGTTCCCCCGCAGAGGGCGGGAAGTAGAACTCCGGGCGCTGAGGGGTCGAGCTCGAGAGGGTAGACGGAAGAGCGCGCGCAGGGGACCACTGCGGGTCTAAAGTACTGGACAGCCGAGTCAATTAGGCTAGAAGCAGGGCAGCTTTATTGATGATGATGCTTCTGCAAGGGCTGCTAGTTGCTGAAGACCCCGAGGCAAGGATGGCCTCGGAATATATACATGCACTCAGGGGGCGGGGAATACAGGGCGTGGAGGATGGGTTAGGGACCAATCACTCGACAGTAGGTGGGGAGAGAAGAGCGATGATTGCAGTTACCAGGGAGAGACTGATTTTTAAAGGCCTAGAAGAAGCGGATGTAACAAGATGGAGAGGATATCCAAAAATAAAACTACAAGGCCGAAGATGAAAATATCCCACACATGAGGTCCAGTCTCGATGTTGTGTAGCCATCCTAGTTCCAGAGCATTTCCTCATCCCAAATGGAAACCCTGTGCCCAGCAGCTGCAGTCCCATCCCCCCACCCCTACCACTAATCTACCTTCTCTGTGATTTTACTTTTCAGGGCATTTAATATAAATGGAATGATACAATATGTGACCTTCTGTGTCTGAGTTGTTGCACTCAACAAGTTATCAAGTTTCATTGAGATTTTAGCGTGCATCAGAAGTTCATTCCTTTTCATGGCTGAATAATGTTCCATTCCATGGATACAACATGCTTTATTTTTATCATCATCGATCTGTGGACATTTGACTTGCTTCTACCTTTGGACTAGTAGGAACACTGCTATGAATAGGTCTGTACAAGTTTTTGTGTGGATGTATGTTTTCAATTCTTTGGGGTATAGTACCTAAGGGCGGAATTTCTGGGTCGTGTGGTAACTCTCTGTTTAACTTTTAAGAGTCTGCCAAATGGTTTCCATAGCTCGTTGGATGTATTTTAAAGACTGATATCATACTAATCTTATTTAAAGTACTAATATTAGCAGTCGCCCAGAAATTGCATCATTGCAACTGCAGATAAAATGATCCTAGGTGCCAAGTCACAGATACAGGAGGAGATGCTTAAGAGCATGGGTCCATCAGGGGTATGAGAACAAATGTGTTTGAAAGCTTGAGTCAACTGGGGATGTGGAAAATGAGTAGGTTGGACAGGGCGGGAAGGAGTGTAGGGTTTCTCTCCTGCTTAGGGGAATTGCATTTTGGCCCTTATGTACACAGCGTCTAGAACACAGCCAAGTGGAGCCAGTGGTGCTTCCATTCCTTAACTCTATGTGTCTTTATCCCCAGTGAAAGTTTACTTTATGAAGAAGCTGCTTTAAAACTTCCTGAAGCTGTTGATGTCATTGATGGACATTTGAGAGGGGAGAAAAGTCAAGTGAACTTTATGTGGTCCCCAGACATTCATTGTGAATTGATTCGTTCATTCCACATATATTTATGGATGCATGTGGGAGATGGGGAGACAAGGATGCATGTGGGAGATGGGGAGACAAGGATGCATGTGGGAGATGGGGAGACAAGGATGCATGTGGGAGATGGGGAGACAAGGATGCATGTGGGAGATGGGGAGACAAGGATGCATGTGGGAGATGGGGAGACAAGGATGCATGTGGGAGATGGGGAGACAAGGAGAGCCACCATGTCGAATGAAGACCATGAAGATGTTTTCATCCTTTGCCATCGCTTAACTACACTCATTCTTTCAGGGAATAAATACATACCAGGAGTGTCTTGTCTATCGTGGCATGTGCTAAGTGGTGGGGAAAAATAAAAGGTGCTTGAGATTTTTCCTCCAAGGCTCAGAGTTGGATGCAGCAGAATTTGAATCCCAGATTCCCTAGTTACCACTCAAATCCGTGGCTACTCAGCAACTATTGCCAATCGCACCTTCTAGTCTGCTTCCTTGCCAACCCCCCTCAAGGATCTCTGCTCTTCTCCCTCTCTGGCTTCCTCTCCTCCTTCTGCTCTACCAGGATTCACATCACCGTCCTTCTGAGGAAAAGGATTGGGGCAGGATGCCCTACACACTTGGGTCATGAACCAAACAGGTTTCCTCACATCCCTGGAAGCCGTGAGAGCTCCACTTGCCCTGCTGGCCTCTGAGATGCTCAGGGCCGGTTTCCTGCTGCATTTAGCCATCTTCTTCCTTAAGACCCGTTTGAAGACAACCCGAGAGAAGAATAGCCTGCTCGTTCCTCAGAAGGTTAAACACAGTCATCCCGTGAACCAGAATCCCACTCTTGGGTGTATGAACTGGACCCCACTCCTGGGTCTATTCCCCCAAGGCATGGAAGCAGGACACACACAGATGCACCAAGCCTCACAGCAGGACTGTTCTCAATCGCCAAGAAGTGGAAACAACCCAATGTCCACAACGGGCTGGATGGACAAGCAGGATGCACAGGAAGAAAGGGGATGTTTGACCATGAACAGGAGAGGAATTTTGATACCTGAGGTGAGAGGATGGATCTCGAAACGTGATGCTCAGGGAATGCAGCTGGACACAGACAGAACGGCCTGAGTCCATTTATAGGAAATGTCCAGAGTAGGCGAATCCATGGAGACAGAGAGCAGAAGCTGCTTGTCCAGAGGGACGTAACAGGCATGGGGTTTTGTTTCAAAGTGATGAAACTATTTTGGAATTCTGTAGAGGTGAGGATCACGCCACACTGAGAATGCCCTAAATGCCACTTACAAATGATTAATTTTATGTCACCTCTGTTGAGAAATAACTAGTTAAAAAGAAGGGCAGGTGGCAGGCTGAAGACATTTTCAGGTGCTGCTGGATGCTCTGGTACCTTAAACGCCAAGAGACCAAATCTGGTGAGGTTAGAAGCATGAAAATATCAAAATATAGGCAACGGGAAGAAGCCGTACATTGCATAGAGAGATGGGGTAAAAGGCAGAGGGTGCTGGCTGGGGAAAACTTGTAAAGCTGCCCGGCCCCAGGAATCTTAACAGCCAGGGATGCTGTGTGCCCTGGAAATTCCACAGATGTGCAGCCGAGCGGCACGGAGGAGCAGGCAGTCCCAGAAACTCTGGGACACCTCCAGCTGCAAATTCTTTCCCAGAGAGAATAGTCGGGAGTTGACTAATTGAAAATAACTCCATTCATTAAGGAGATGGGGGTTGACTTGTGAGGAGAGATGAAAGGCTTTTGGTATGCAGCGCTTGGCTGAATCACCAGTGATGGGATTCTCTTGGCAGTCTACACACACATGAAAGAGAAAAAGACCAAGGACAGCCGAGAATTATTTAGCATCACATAAGGGGTTCTAATTAGGAGTGTTGGGATAAAATGAAAAAAGGGAAATGGTAGGGTTGGCGATCAGGAAAATTTGCTTGACAGGGTGCATTCGTAGATTGTGAAAAGAATATCTCGAGGGATGTGAGAGACACCCCATCACGTTGCAGTTTGACAAGATGAAATACCGGAGCATGTTTTACAGGGACAACATCTCTCTTGACTCTTGGGAGGGGTTTTGAAGTTTCTAAGAAGTGATTCTCATTGATTCTCTAATTTCAGGTGTTCAGAGACTGGCATAAAGCAGATGAAACCAGTGGGCTGGTAAGGATTTGGTTTGCCAGGTCTGTGATGGCCAAAAGGAAATATCTGGCTTCTCGTCTGCCCTGTCAGAGTCAATAGAACCTGAGAAGCTTTGGAAAGTGGAAAAAATACTCACGAGTTTGACTATCTTTAGCTTTTATTGTACTCATTCATGCAATTATGGAGCAATTCTTTTTAAAAAGGTTGTCTTATGTGCTAAAAGGCTAGAAGAGTTTTGTACAACTACGGGTTTCAAAAACAGCTCCTGAGTCACGTTTAGGGGGGAGGTCACACAGGTGTGGAGGGGATGAAGAGAGTGGGCAGCCCTGACCACCCTCAGCTAAGGCCAGCATTGTGGAAATGTTCCCCCTCTGCTGAGGTGACAAGACTGTTTCCTTCCGAGATAAGAGGCGAAGGTCCTGGGAGAGGAGACTTGAATCTTGGGAACTCCACCCACCAGACTTGAGATTCGAGCACCAGCTCTGTGTACCACCATCTCCCCGTGAATTTGGGGGGTGGCTCTGCTCACCTCTCCTGAGGGCTGACCTCCTTAGAAGCATCCTCGCATTTCCCCCTAGGCGTTTAGTCTACCCATGGGGTTGGAAGCTCTGGTCCTGCTCGCAGGTTCTGAGGGCCCCCAGCCCAATGTTGATCTGTCTCGTATCAACACACAACTGTCTTCTCCTGAGACCCAGACCTGGTTCTCCATCGTTTCTCCACCCAGACGAAACCCGGGAGTTTAGCTGGGAATCCAGATACCTGACCCCACAAAAGGCCGCTCTCTGGGTCTCTGGAAATGCAAATGGCAGGGAGCTGATTATACGGTGAGACTTTCCCGGGATGCTTTGTGCAGCCTTGGGGTCAGAGCTTCCTGCCTGTGGCGAGCAGGGAAAACCGCATCAAGGTCCATGCAAACTGGCCAAATTTGCTAGAAGGGAAACAATTTAAAGCTCTACGGTTGCACCAAACTGAGTCAGCCTCTGACATGGGCTTGTTTCTTTTAAATAGTACAGCTAAATTATAATTATATTTCATTACGCTTTTCCCAAAGAAGGGAGCTTTTGTAACCAGAGCCCACCGTGGCCGGCTGCTATTATAAATCTCGAGATGTAGGGTCACCGCGTGTGGCAGGAGGGGGCGTGTGGCGGGGTCGTCTGGATTTGTGGGCAGAAAGTCAACTCCGGACAGGAATTCGGCAGCGAGCGCTTCATATTTATGACGAGTGGATGTTGGAGAAAGTAGAGTCTGCAGAAATTCTGGCGCCACTAACCTTTGGTATGCTTTAGGTTTCTTCGTTGCTTTCCTCTAATGTATCTCCCAGAAAATGAGAACCAAATACATTCTTCAAAGGAATATGCTTTATGCCAGGGAAATGAATGGGGGAGCCAAGGGTGCTGAAGGCGGTGGGGTAGGGGCAATAATTACTCTGGTGATTAGGGCGTCCCTCGCCGAATAACGGTATTTCCATGAAAAGCGTTAAAAAGAAAACCTGCCGTAGTGAGGTCCACCACCAGCCAGGCTGGGCGCGGCTGGCAGGAAGGCATGGCGGTCAGCTGCCATGGTGGCCAGCCCGTCTTGTCCACGTCGCAGCGGGGAGGGCGGACCCCCCGCGGCCTCAGCGTCCTCCTGTCTGGGGCTGGGTCCCATGGGAAGGGCTGGGCCGGCCGCGGATGCCCCAGCAGTGCCCCAGTGCTCTGCAAAGCCGCTCTGCTGAGGGCGCGCCAAAGCTCCAGCATGCTGCCCTCCTCTCTCCCTACGACATTCTTTTTCTAATTTAGTGGCCAAAGCCCTTTCGTCTCAGACTGAGGGTCTTCTCACCTGTCATTCTTCCTTGGAGGACCGTGCTTGGGTTGAGGGCTATGCT